>NW_020884957.1:440655-955616 GCF_003945725.1 Corapipo altera | reverse complement strand
TAATAATAATAATAATAATAATAATAATAATAATAATAATAATAATAGCAGATCATATAAGACTATGTACTTAAAGTTTGGCTAAGAAAAATTACCTTTATTCATTTTCCACCGGTGCCCCCAGAGTAGATTTTTTAGAGCATTCTAAAGGCAACACTGTACCAGTAAGTGCTCTACCACATCACTCATTCCTTTTTGCTTTTTACATCAAATATGTTAACTTGCCTTTAAACCAATGCAGAGGTCCTCCTGACATTTTTGTACCTGTGCTTTTTATATACTGGTTTTGCTTTTATTTACACTTACAGTTTCCAATTATGTTTCAGGGTCAAGAAGAAACATATGAGGGAAATCAAAGTTTAAAGAGAGAGATAAGCAAGGTCATAATCTATAACAAACTTTTTTTTCCTTTTCTAATGCAGTCATCCACCTACCTGTTGGGCTGATGTGCTCATTCACCCACCTACCTTTCAAGGAAAGTTTTACAATTATTTACTATTTTCTTTTTCAGCAGCAGTTACTAAATTAGTGCAAATAACGATGCACGCTCATCAGTTACCAATATATTGCTTTATTTCTTGGTAGCAAATTAAGGCTTTATAGTGAGATTTGTACAGTACAGGCCAATTGAAACATTAGAAATTTAAAAACCATGTAGCACTATTAACTCAATTTAACATAGCCAGAAAAGTAGCTTTTTTTTTTTTTTAATAAACAATTAAATGTTACTAGTGAGGCCTTATATTTCATGAGTGCAAATGGCTCAAAATCCCACCATCCTCAGGAATGGGCTCAATATTTAAATTCCTCGAGGCCATTTTTAGATAAAGGATAAACAAATAGTATAGCTGGCTCAAACAAAATATACTGTATTACTTGCTGGAGAAGAATCTCTTATTTTAAAAATATGGAAAGGAAAACCAAAGTGAAATTAACTGTCCAAGAGATAGTATCACCCCGTATTAGTCATTGACCAGTAACACTAGCAATGGCAAATTCATTTTCTGTGTCCCTCTTTGCTATAGTACAATTTGATTTATAATTCAGAGCTGATGACATCCTCTATATTAAGAAACTCAAAATTGGAGGAATATACGTAAGTTACAGGAATTTTTGCAGCAGTAGGATAAGTTCCCTCTGCAGGTACATGTTCAAACCATTGCATTTTCCTTTTTTTTTTTGCAATTTGAGAGAGCATTGCTATAAGTATTTCCTCGGTGGTTATGTATTTTTCTCAAGCATATTGATTTTCACTCCATACCAATGATTTTATTAGTGTTGTCTGCAGTTGATGGAACTAGTGCTTAGGAAAACCAGACACAGTGCTTCCCTTCTTATGAGACACAGCGTTTGAGCTGAATGTATGAATTCACCTGTCAGTCAGGTCAAGCACAGGGGGCCTGCCTGAAAATATCATCACCCCTCGCGTGTCTGGCTTTCAGATCTGAGCATTACACGTGAAAATGCAGAGAAACAGCTGCCAGAAAACTGAAGAAAGTAACCATGAATCGACCACACACTCTGGGGAAGGAGGCAATGAGATGGGGGACCTTCAAAACACTCCTGCTCATGCAAGAGCAACCATGAAGAGTACTAGGAGCTCACAGGGTCACAGGGCAATGCTGGTGTTTAATTATTTGTTGAACAGCAACTGTATCTCCAGCCTAAGGGAACACACACAAAGTTTGAAAAAATCTAAATCTAATCTGAATAACACTGGAAGCCCCTCTGTCCCCAGGGGTGTTATCTAACATTAGGCTAATGTCTTAGAAGTTTTGAGATCAGCCATCTATCCTTTGAACTGGAAGGTCACAGAAAAGGGTCGGGTTTCTAAGTGTAATAAGGCACATACTGACTTTGCCTTAATGGACATGGCTGGTTTGCTCAGGGAGCATCAACTGCAGTGGTGCCACAGCTGCTGAAAAGATACAGTGAAGGAACAAAGACAGACTTTCTGGTGACAATCACATAGCACAGTGATTGGGACTGCCCTAAGCAAGCTACTCCACAATGACTCAGACTCTCCCCAGTGTCCTACAGTGCTATCTCAGATTGTTGCAGAATTACAGCAGCTTCTCAGGCTGGTTTGCTGGCTTTTCCTTTTGCCAGGCCACCAATATCCCGCTTGTTCTCCTTCACTCAGGTGAATATGTCATTGCTTATTAGAGCCAGAAATCCCTATCTACTACCAGGGGGTTGTACTACACATGCAGGAGAGGGCAAATTTAGAAATGAAGGCAAGTAGTGATGATGCACAAGTGACTTTCCAAGGGAATCCATGCATGGGCACAATCTCCAGATTCACTCAGTAGAAGTGCTCAGCAATGGCCAGCAGGTCTTATTCTGCCTCAGTTGAGTATATTTAAGAACATTACCTAGTATTTCCTGAGGGATTACAATGGATGACTACCAAAAGGAAACTACGTGGGGAGAAGAGGATGCTTTATCAGCCATACTGGAAAAAGTTGGGGAACACAGACACAGACACATATTGCATAGTCAGCTTCAAGAGAACAGCTGGAATTCAGATGTATTTGACACAGCTTAGTAGCATTTCCAAAGGAGGGATTATGTGCTATTTCCTTTGGAGGCAGCTACTGTGGCCTGGGACAAGATCATGGCTCTTATGGAAATGGCACTCCAGTGGGGATGCTGAGCACTCATTGCTTTTGCATTAAGGCAGCCTCTCCACAGAGACCCACGGCACCTTAAAAAGTGATCATATAAAAAGCAAACAAAATAGTCCTCTAGAAACCCTCCTCACAATGTACAAGAAAAGCTGACTCCCGTGAGCGACAGAAAAGACAGCATTAATGAATATGGGAGCGTGTGTTTCTACATCAGTGTTTTTAATACTGCATTGTAATGACAGGTGTGGGGTGTCCTTTCAGAAGAAAGCAGGGTTGGTGTGCTCTATTATACAGCGCTTGCAATGTCGTTTAACAAATCGTAGAGCATCAACAGAGACGTCGCAGTCCTGCACATTCAACATCTGCAGGTCAAAACAGTTGGCAGCTACAATCTGCAGGCCCTGCCCAGTGATGCTCTCACAAGATTTCAGGCTCAGGCGCTTCAGGTTGAAGCAGTTGAGGGCTAGAAACTCCAGGCTGGTGTCTGAGACCAGAGGGCACTTGCCAATATCTAGCGATTTGAGTTTTGTGCAATTTTTGGCGAGGTACTCCACGCCGTGGTCCGTGATGCCCTCGCAGCCCCGCGCGTTGAGGTAGCGCAGCTTGCTGCAGTATTTGGCTATGTAACGGATGCCCACGTCCGTGATCCGGCCGCAGTGAGCGATGCTAAGGTATCGGAGACGTGACTCCAGCTTGGCAATCTCCCGCATGCCGAAGTCACTGACGAAGCGACAGTCGCTCACGCTCAGTTCCTTAATGGACGTGCAGTAAATCATCAGGTAACGGAGACCCTCGTCGGTGATGCGGACGCAGCGGCGCAGGTACAGGTGGGTCAGCTGAGTGCAGTGGGCAGCAATGGTGTGCAGTCCTTCGTCCTCCAGGACAAAGCAGTCTGTCATGTCCAAGTAGCGAATGGAGATTTGTTTCCCGTGTAAGGGAGACAGCTTGATGGAGGCTTCACGCGTCAAACTGATGCATGTTACTTTGGAACAGCCTAAGTGGAAAAACACAGAGAGTTTAACGAAGCAGTAAAAACAAATCACGCGGCGAGGCCAGAAAGCTGGGTGTGAAATGTTGTGCTGGATTGTGATGAAGGTACCTTCATGCTGCAAGAGCAGAATCATCCTGACTGACTGGTCTGGATTTGCTGTGATGAGTCCCCACACCACAGGAAAGAATAAACTTCACTGGAGTCAGTGAGGTTACTCTGAGATTTTGAGCACTAGGAAAGAAACAGACTGATTTTGTCCCTATCCCAAATGTAAAATACTGGTCCTATGTTTATCTACAGACAGACTGTGATGTGTTACTGCAATACAGACCCAGCGATAATTAGAGAAAATGATACTACATGACAACCAGTGCAGTTTTTTGATCAGAGTCGGTCTCATTGCTGACTGGATGAGTTTGCAAACCAACATCTGAGGCTCTTTTACCATCCAACCTCATTATAAAAAAGACAACCCCGCCCACTCTCCCAGAAGCATTTGGAGAACAGATGTGAATCCAGCCCTGCAACGTTGGAAGGATGCAAAACTATGGCAGGATTATGTGCTTGCAGAAGGGTGGAGATTCAGATAACCTAAGGAGAATGGGGACATTTGGAAGGAGTCAACAGACTGGTAAGGTCATGGGAGGATATGGATAGATGCAGAAAAGGACTGTGTCAAGTGAGAAAGCCTGGCCATGGAGGTAACTAGACCAGAGGAGAAATACCAGACCTTGCAAGGAAAGCCAAAGAGCTAGATGAAAGGGAAAATCATGCTCACAGACTTTCCCCATTTTTAACCACCACTTCAAATATGGTGGTGAGCAAAAGCTTTTTTTGGAAAGTGCAGTTTCTGCTGCAATGCAAACTGGCAGTCTCAGGATCCTGAGGGAAATTTTTAGCTGTGCCAAGTTCAGCTGGGCACACTGCATTAGCATAGCTAGGAATGGCTGCAAGAAAGAAGGGAGGTTCTACCTGTTACTGACCAAGGCCCAACAGTTTTAGCCATAAATGTCTACTCAGAAAAATTCTGTCAGTTATGCCTAAAGAGGTGCTCTTGGGTAGAGAAAAAAAGAAAAAGGATGTTTTCTGCATTGCTGAAACACTGGCCAACCAGTTTGAAGTGACGCATAAAAACTGATGACTATAGAACTCCATGTATCAGAAATCCTGCACAAATCCTGTAGTGTGGAAGTAAAGAGCAGTGTATGGTGACAACCCCAAAAACTTAAATGATTCAAACTTATACCAATTGATACAACAGGTTCTCATTCAAAGGCTTAGTAGAAGGTATGAATATGCTTCAGTTCTTAAAAAGGAAAAAAAAAATCCCTTGAGATAACCCTGCAGACTCACATAAATGCTGTGAGAAGCATGGGATATGGAGTTGAAACAGTTTGCCACCTGCAATTAGATTTCTACATTCATCATTTGAATTTGCGCTGGACCTTGAATTTAGGCTTCAAATTTAGTTGAACAGAGATAAATTTTACCTTAAGCCTCACACAACAAAATGGGCAAATTGTCCACAGGTCATGCAGAAGCAAAACTTTGAAGCAAAACACTGTTCAACAAACATCTTAAAACTGAATGCTATGGTGCAATCTCTGGAAATAGTTTTGTCCTCAGATAAGTACTACATACATGCTCAGTAATGTAAAGTGATTTTTCTAAAGGGAAGCACTGCAATACTAATGGTGTGAAAATTTCCCCCCTACTATATTCTTTGGAGCAGGTGGTACAAAATACACTACAGGAGTCCCCATCCTTGAGTCTTTTCCACAGAAGAAGCTGGCACATAGGCAGGGCTCTGCTGAACCTGACACAGTTCTTGCTATTGCATTTGGTTGAGGAGGTTGCTGGATTAATGAGTCAGTCTGGATATTTTATATTCTGACCAGAATTCAAATTTAAAATTTGGCTAAGTGAGAATGATGGGTCCACGAGGCCAAGGAGAATGTTCTGTCTGCTGAGAATCCAAGAAGTTTTAATGACCGTAATTAGAAAGTGAATGGGTCAGAAGTCTCACAGCAGGGCTGGAGTCAAATACATCACTGTGTGATCACTGTTTTGAAAAGCTCAGCATTGCCTTGTCTAGTTACTTTGGCTACACTGCAAAATATTTAATGGGAAGGATATTCAAAATGGTTTAACCAGAAAAGGAGTCCATGCTGATACAGAATAGCCTGATTTTTAGGCAAAATGACAGGTTCCTGGGCCCACAACAATTTTTCTGTCCTAAATAATACAAAATGTAAAAACAAATCTCTTGCAACAGGATTTTCCATAAAGTAAGTATAACTGATTTTTAAAAGGGAGGAGAAACTTCCAAACAGACTGAAAAAAATGTTGGCTAGTGTGTTAGATAATAACTTGCAGTCAAGCTCAACCAACTTCTAGAGATATCTCAGACCTGCCCACAAAGTGACTGCTGAGAGTGACAGAACTTACAATGTGTAAAGCTCTTAAAGTTGATACGAACATCTGGTTCTGACATTAAAGATTTTGGTGCATTTTTGCTGCCAAGTAGCCATCCAAGGGGGAAAGGGATTCAGCTAGATGTACAACTGTTAACTGTGATTTAATTAACTAGGAACTAGAGTCACTCCCAGCACACGTACCCAACTTCTCTTGTTCAGTATGGAACCAAACCGGTGAACCACTTCAGTCCTCAGAATTGCTTGAGCATATAGGTGCAAGCCTTGTCCTCACAACTACAGACAGAAGGAGGGGAAAACAGAATCCTGCTTCCAAAACATCCTCCAAAACTACACACATTGTAATGAAAAAAGTGGACTGAATACAAGAGCCTAGAGATCAATTATTCTCAATTCATATGCAGGTGCATGCAGCAAAAGCTATATCTGAACCCAAACACCCCAGCTTTCGAGTATGTTCAAAACCCAGATTTTTCCTTCACATGTTCCAAATAGAAAGAACAACTTACATAAAAATGAGATTAAAATTACTTTCCTATCCCATCGATGAGACAAAATTCAAGGAAGACAGGTATTTTATTTGCCCTCTGCACACTTTGTCCCAAACTGATGAGCTCTTAGGGACAGACGCCACCTTCTAGATCTGAAAGTAACAGGCTTGGGAAAACCACAAATGCAGATAAATCCCAAAAGAACCTATTTCAAGACCTGTTATCATCTTTTCCTTTTCCCTGCTTTTGAAAAGAGAGCTCTGGACCAAAGCATTTTCAGCCACTTACAAGCTCCTAGGTGCACTCAGAGTGTGAGCTTCAAAGCTTTAGGTCTAAATCACACTGGTACATGCATTTTCTCCTGGTGTTGGAGATGCTTCAACCTGAATGTGTGGTTAGTGATCCAGAACTAATATCAGTATGTACCAACAATAAGTTAATTCATATGCAAGGTCATTGCAAACAGACTCCATGGGACAGGACTCCTGTGAGTCCCACAGACACTCCTTATCACCTGGTGGTTTCAGAGAGCAATCACAAAAAGTGAATAATTCCCATTTGCTGCTATTTGTTTTGATGCCTTTCATGCGATTCTGCCATCCTAGGAATGAGGTGAGAGAGTTGGATAAAGCAGCTTAAAAAAAAAAAGGGCAGAGAAAAGAAAGCAAATCAGTGTACACCAGATAGGTAGCCTTGGAAAAATCAGTTTATCTGGGTACCAATGACTCAATAGCATTGCTTCCTATCCCCACTTCATCCTGCTTATTGCCACTGGTACCTCTGCAATGGCAAATCTGTTTTGGATGATTAATAATGGCATTAGATTGATAACAAATAAGATCATAAAATAAATGTTGAACGGCAAATTTACTGCAGTTCTCTGCTTGACTACATCCTTTCCATTAAGTGCCAACCTATCTGCAGAGAGGAAATTCTGTGCAGCTGACCTTGGGAAAAAAACATTTTGTTTCCCCAGAGCCAGTCTGAGGAAAATTGTCTAAAACATTTCTGCTGATCTAAATAGCTGCAACTGCAGCTTTTTCTTAAAAGAAAAAAAAAAAAAAGAAAGAAAAAAAGTCCAAGCTATCTAAGTCTTGTTAAAATAGCAATGGAAATAAGGGAACCTCGAAGATTAGCTAGGGATGACAACAAATATTAATACCCAGAAAAAAAGTCTAGAACTTATTCTGAGCTTCTCCTCCATTCACTTATAAGATTACAGATATATACATTATATATATGTGTGTGTGTGTGTGAAAGATAAAACAAATTTTGCTGAAGTAACTAGCTTTCACCACATGATGTAGCACTGACTGCAACATGAGCCCTTGTATGGGTGCTTTGTGCAAAAATCTATGAAAAGTGAGCGTGCTACTTGAACAGGCCATCTCTGTTACTTCGCCTCCTTCGGAGGAAGCCTGGCCACTCCAGAGGCACTGTTGGCATTATGGGCACTGAGATTCTAGTGGTGCCTGTCTCACAGGCACTGTGTTGGGAAACTGGCATTTCTGCTTGGAAAGACAACAGGGAAAGGGAAAATGTGCAGTTGTGGGGTTTGGCAAGCATGATGCTTTCAGAGTTATAAGCATCTGTACGGAAACATTTCCTGTTACCTGACACATCAAGGTGTTCCAGGTTTGGGCACAGTGACACGACATCAAAGACTGCCTCATTGGAGATGTTGTAACATCCAGACACCTCCAGCCTCCTCAGTTCTGGACAGCACTGGGCAATGGTGTAGAGTCCTCTGTCTGTGAGCCGCCTGCAGCCACTAACAATTACCGTCTCCAACATGAGACATACGTTGGGAGTATCCTGACAAAGCCTCCGGGTCAGCACTTTAAGAGCCCTGTCTACGTTGATTGTCTCGCCAGTGAGGCGAATAGTCCTCCAAAGCCGTGGGTCCCAGGCAAGGTTGTACCAGCGGCGGCACACACGGGCACAGCGGCACAGCTGGTTGGTGGGCAGGAAGGAGAATATCTGGATCATGGAGTGGTCGGGCAGCCGGTCTATGTTGGCCTGTTCCTTCTGGTGCTTGGATGCCAGCCGGATGAGAGGATGCGTGAGGCGGGTTGGAGGTGGTGAGTGGACCATGGCAACAGTTTCCCCAGTGACTGAGGACGAAGATGTAGACGAACCTCTGCCATTTTGGAAACCAGGGGAATTTGGTGGAAATATTAATGCTGGACTGGGTGTACTGAGTGTCCGCATGCTCAGGTCGGAATCTGGAAGAATGAACACATAATTTCAGTAAGTGGTGGACAGATGCAGAGCTCTCTGCACAGCACAGCACCCCACCAGCCCATTTGCTATTGGAGTATGGTGGACTTCAGCGTTTGTTGAGGGTTAAGCAGTCATTTTTACCAGTAAGAGTGAGGAAATATATATTTCAAAAGCCATGTGAGCAAAGGAGGAGCTGCAGTTCTGAGCCCTGTAATAAAGAGGAGATGGCAATGGAAGTTCAGAGTACATCTGAATCACAGGCTTTTTATAACAGAGAATAGCTACCCATAACCTTAGCACAGCTGTGAGCTGTTAGGGACAGAATACTGTGATCCTTTGCCTCAGCTCCTTCAGCCATTCAGCAGGAGCCCAAAGAAGAGCTCACAAGGCAAATGCTGCTTCCTTCACCACACCTGGGCAGATGAGAGAAGCACAACTCCATATACTTATTTTTATCATGTTATTAAAGAAGTTCATGCAAACTGGAACTCAGTAGTTTAACCAAGAGCCCAGTGATTAGTTCTTCTTAATGTGCACACAGAAAGCACTCCTTTCCAATGGACGAAAGTGAACTTCGGTTGGAAAACACAAGCCCAGAAAAGTAATTGACAAAGGAACAGCATGTCTGGAAACTTGTCAGCGAGCTGCTGCTGCACATTTACACACACTTACTGCTAGGGCTAATTGTCACACTAAAAGCAGCCAACCCAATTCCCCTCCCCAGAACAATTTGCTACTTCTTTACTTTCTTCATTTCACTCTACTGTGAAAAATCAAGCACAAAAATCAAGATCCTCTGCTACTAAGACAGGTTACCTTTGCTGTAAGATTATTTCAACTGTTTTCCTTTTGTGCTGATATTGCTGCCTACAAGTCACTTCCACTCCTGCTCCCAGTTCTCCAAGCAAACCAGGTAAAAGACTAGAAGACAACTACAATATCATTTTGATAGTCAAGCAAATATCATGGGCAATACATTTAGGGATTCAGTTATTTTAGCAATACACTACACAAGATAAAAGCAGTGTAACAGACAAATGCTGCTGCTGAGCACACCCCTTCCATCTCTGACTTCTCAGATCTCAACAAAATTCTTTATAAAGGAAAGCACCACCCAGAGATGAATACAGGAACCACAATGTAGTGACCAGCAGAATAACAAATTTCACTTAACAGGGTAAGAACAGTGGTTTTAGAGCACCAAACTTTTCTCCACGTCACATCTCTCACATCAGTGTTCAGGCATTTCAGGGAAGTATACAAAGGCATGTACTTAAGTAACAGACTCTGCAGCTCTGTGACTGTAACAGCACAGATAAGGACTAAGCAACATACACCCCAGAAATGCATTCAACAAACCTGCCCAAACCTGCGTTTAGGCAGAGTTTTAAAATTAAGTCCATTTTAGACGAATTAGATCATTACACATAAACTTCCCTATCAAGCTTTTACTTAGTCCAGCACTAGCCACAACAGTAGCAGTCACAGGCCTGCATTTTCAGCGTGTCTGCAGGAAAGAGACTCAACTACTTAGCTGAAGAACGCAAGACACAACTCCAGCAGCTTCCTCAAGATCACCTAGATGAGTTGCAGAGAGATCAAAATCATCTCCTCACACTATGGAGGAAAAGCTTATGCTACCCAGCTCCTTCCCTCTTCCTCTTCTGCATCTTGTTTTACTTAGAAACTCATTGTTTCAGCAAGTGACAGGAGAAAACATTTTCTCCAAGGCTTCTGAGCCTGTGTTATGGCTATGTGGACCTAACACAGGGATTTGTGTATTTAGGAGCAAGAACTGTATCTTCATGCAGAGTGCATTTTGCAGGCACTCTACTCCCTCTGAGATCTCCTAATACCCCCCTGGCAGCTATTGCAAATAATTGCATCGAGGAGTGTTATTTGGAAAGTGTCTGGTATATGCTGGTATTTTAAAAATGAGATTTACAGCTGGAGAGAAAAAACCCAAAACATCAGCAGCAGCCAGGTTCCTGCAGACAAGCACTGATTCCACAGACCACTTAGGCAACAGACCCCAAGATAAATTTTCACAAGGACTTACCATATGTTTGACCTCCCTCACACTACTACCAAACCAGTGAAAGTGCCTGAAGTTAAACGTGCAGAAGATGAGGCAGACTTGGAGCCTTTACTTTTTGCTCTTTTCTTGAGGTTTTAAGACAAAAATGTTTCTAAAATAGAAGAATAGACACTTTTTTTCAAGTGCTGGATGTATCTTCTGCTATTACATATATTTGATATTGTCAATCCCTCTCCTTTCTTTTTACTTCTTTATTAGCTTTGGGCTCTTTAGCTGGTTGATTGTTGTTTGATTGTTTTTACACAAACAAGCACAAAAGGAAGACAAAATTATATAAATAAAAACACAGAACGAACACTTGTTTCTATTCCACAAAAAAGCCAGAACTAAAATCAAAAGCAAAAAGTTTAAATTTTTAATGTCTGCTATAAACAATTTTTACTACTGTGGGAGCAATTACCTTCTGTAAGATCCAGCATATTTTGAAAACATACGTTTTTAATCAGTTACTGTTGAAAACACCTAAGAATTTCTGCAGCGTTACAGTTTTCCCTAGTCTTCATTTCTACCTAAGCATAAAAAAGCATTTAATACTCTATGATTCTCCCCACTTCCCCCGGTGAGCAACACACCAAGCTAATACGGCTAATCTCCACTCCTTCTGGATCAGAAGTGGCATTCCTTCATCACTCCTGGGCACTGTGAATAATCAATGCCTTAGACCTTCTGGATACATAATGAATTACTAAAATGTGGTTTTTAACTTAGACCTAAAGCTAAAAAAGGCCTGACCTTCTGTTTTATGGGTATGCTCCATGCTTGCTTTGTGCTCTCTTAATTGTCTCATTAGTATAGCAGTTCCAGATGTGCATCCTGTATTTCTTTTACCTTCGATCCTGAAGGTGCATCATGTGAAACTTTGCTCCCTCCACCTTCAGGGCACAGACTTCCAGACAGACATACACATACATACACATGCACCCTGTCTCCCCACCACAAAGTATTTTGGAAAAAGACTGTAGTGTTGTCACTGTGTTTAAATAAGGGAGTTGAGAACACATTACTGGTCTGTTGAGCCTGTAATGCAATACGCTCTCAGACAGGAATTTTG
Source organism: Corapipo altera (assembly GCF_003945725.1). Lineage (NCBI taxonomy): Eukaryota > Metazoa > Chordata > Aves > Passeriformes > Pipridae > Corapipo > Corapipo altera. Next base: position 943,697 of record NW_020884957.1, on the reverse strand, counting down.
CTGGTAGCTCAGCTGAACTCGGCACAGAGGTATTCCTGCTTACTATTCGTTGTACACCCCTAAGGGGAAAAGAAAAAAATAGCAGGTGAGTCCAGGAGCCTTTCTGCCAGGAAAAACTTGGAAAGCTTTTTGCTAGCATTTAAATCTCCAGCAAAACACTCGGTCTACTATACATTCTCCAGGCTTTTCAAGTGTTTTCGGGAGGGGCTTCATATAGCACTATCTGAACCTCTGAGGGTTTCCTTCAGATTTTGTTCTTCACCATTTACCAAGTGCTAGTTAACAGGCTGCGTCAGTCTGAGAAAGAGCAACTTAATGACAGTGTAACATTAATAAACACAACACTGCAAGTGCAAATGAAGTTACTGGTTACAGTTCTCAGTACACATTTTTACACACACATGCCCTATACAAACATTACACTTCCCGAAAAAACACAACTGTTTACAAGACTGAAATGCAGCTTTACATTTTGGTGATCTTAGAAAGTAAAAACAAATCAGAAAGCAGCCCTGCACTTCCCTCCCTACAACCTCTTTTGTTCCTTAGTCTCCAATCTTCTGTCCAAGATGCCTTTTATTAAAGCTTTGATCAGGCTCTGAAAGTTATTTTTTGATGCAGGAGAAAATTTCTTAACAATCTTTAAAGAAATCTCAAAAGATGTGTGCCAGAAACCGAAATATAAAAGCTGACACAGAGGGAGAAAATGCACTAGAGGGAGTTTTCTTATTCCATTAGGAATCTGGTTTATTTCAAATATTTTTTCTCCCCAGTTTGTTTCCTAATTAATACATAAGTCTGGGGACAAAAAGCCTTTAAATATATACATTTAAATCAAGATCTAGTTCCTTCTGGCATTGACAACAACATGCAATCTCTGATTTCAGAACCAGAGAGGGAAAACAATGTTGTATTTTCATCACTCCAGCAATGCACACTAGCACAGGACACTTGATGTCCAGCTTCCAGCATGGACTTTTTAAGATTGAACCATTTTCCATGCTTAAGGTGTGACTCCATTTGTCCACACCTTCCACTATGGTATTGCAAGTGAGTCTTTTTTAAAGTGAATTCTACATTGAGCTCTTCCAAGTTAACAAAATTGAAATGAGAATTTTTACAAATATCAATGAAACTTAAGACTCTTATCTGAAAACTAAAAAGGATCCTTCGTGTTGATCTGCTGGCACCACTGAGGTTTTTAGCAAAACTAAGCTAAGAAATAAACCAAACTGTGTTCAAGCTCTGAAAAGTCAGTATAGCTGAGAAAAATATAAAACAATTGTCATTTTTTTAAACATTAGATGCAAAGTAATGCGTGCCAGAAGCATTTACCCAGAGTACCAAAACATCACTTAGCATCTCTTCAATAAGTGTTGCATAAGTATTACATATTTTACTAAGTGCAATGTGGGTATAGACTTCACATTTTTACCATGATACCATCAACTTCATGCTTGCCAAGGAAGCACTCTTCTTACAGAGACTGGGGAAAGTAATGACATGGGGAACTTAATGGTTGTAGCAGCTACAGTCAACAGTACAAAGGGGAATAGAAGCAGCTGACGGGCTTCTACAGGGGGAACAATGTGGGCTGATTCAGGGAGAGACGTGAATTTGACAGACAGATTTCAAATATGGCTGTGTGCTCTTATATGAGAGCAAGAAAAGGAGTTAGCTAGGACAGTAGGCTACAACACAGCCATTTTCTTTCTAAGGCTGTGGGCATGGACAAAGTTCCAGAAAAAGTGATACCTACAAAAAAAAAAAAAAAAAAAAAAAGAGCATCATCCACATCACAAATATCCTCAGGCATTTCTCTCAGGGTAAGCTACCCTACTGACCTTGGTTCCTCCCAGTCCCAGGAGGCTGGGAGGAACTGGACAGCCTGAGATAGCAAAGAGACAGCTGGAACAAAACTCACTGTGCAAACTTGTGCTGAGCTGCAGTGGTCAAGCATGCCAGAAGGAAAGGGTTGCTCGGTGGAGATACATATAGAATTGTGCATCCTTTTACACTGAAGAACATATAGAATGAGAAATAAAGTTGGATGAGCTCTCTCATCCCTCTCCAAGAACACCAAATACACTTAAACCATCTCCAATGTGCATGTCTGCCCTGTTCTTAACTGCCAGGGACAGCTATTACTCAGCTGACTGAGGTGTCTGTTCCAGTGTTGCAAGTGTATCAAGTTTCTAAGTTTTTCCTTATTTGGCTCATCTAAGAAGCTGTTTCTTGCCCCCTCTTCTAGAGATCGCGAAGAATGAGACATCTCCATTCTTTCTGTAAGGATTTATCACATGCATTGGCCTTTCTTCCTAGTCGTGTTACTAATATTCACAATTTCTCTTAGTTTTTCCTTTAAATTTTCTCCAATCTGTGTGTTTTTCTCTTAAAGTACAATGCTTCAAACTGAGCACTACACATCACCCAACCTCACCAGCAGTGGCCAAAGTGGAGTCCTTCCCATCTATATTTCATGGAAACCACACTGTCAACTTTCCAGATTTCAACAGTCTCAGAAGGCTGATATATTCTCTATGGATTCCATGTATTGCCTGAATTCCCACGTGCCATACGGCTAGCTGCCTGGACATTTATTTTCTTCATCCATGTTTATAGAATCCATTCATCTTCCCTACACCTGCCACCTTATAGAGAATGTTATGTTTTCTCTCTCCTTAATTTCATACCTTTTCAAGAGTATTTTGAGTACTGAGCAACCTTCTCAAATTGTGTTAATTTTCAGTTTTCAAAATATATTGCAGCTCTAGTGTCATAAATTTTAACCCATTCCTCCACACGTTGGTAATTTTGGGTCTCAATTCAGTTCAAATAGATGGCTTCCAGAGAGAACGGGGAAGTCTAGCAACCTGTTCATGAATACTGTAAGGTATAATGAGATGAGTTCAGTTGATTGGAGGTTGGTGCTAATAACACCAAGATTACAGGTTCAATCCCCATATGGGCCATTCACTTAATAGTTAGACTTGATGATCCTTGTGGGTCCCTTCCAACTTAGAATATTCTGTTATTCCTAAAGGGTCCTTCTTGAATCATCATCATAGTTGACATTCACAGTGATAATTATACAGTGTACTATTCCCCTTCAGTGGCCACCTTACGATGATTTCATTTAGTCTGTATTTCACCAGCTTGTTTCCAACACACACATGTAACACCCTAAATAAACCCGAGATAGGTTACAGCTACTGCTTCCCTCTCACCGGACAATTTATTCTTGCCAATGCAGAAAATTAAACTGAAAACTGAGTTCAAAGGAACAAAAACACTTTGACAAAGGTGAAAACTTATTTCTTATCCTGTGATATCTTTTAGGTCATTCAACTTTCTTTTTGAGAGAAGAGACCTGTGACAAAGCTCGATCTGTCAATGTAAGAATGAGCAGCCTTATGAAGTAATCACATCCACATGCTCTTGGAAGGAACTTAACCTTTTATAGTTTTTAAAAACCTCCTATACAATGTAATAAGAAACTGTACCTATTGTATAAGACTAGAGGCATTGTGGAAGAGGGATATGTTAACCTAAATTTGAAGCCATTTCATAGTAGTTTCTGTGTAACATTTTAGACCTTGGATTATACCGGTGTAACTTCCCTGTGATGTCAAGCTCCAGTTTTCTTTAGTCTATAAACTTCTCCAAATACCTTTGGAGACCTGATCTTGCATTCCTGGCATATTCACGCTAGATGCTCAAAGTCAAACAGCACTACAACTGAAGTAAGCAAATAATTCTTCCTTACATTGTATTTGTCAAAAGCTGGAACTAATTTCCCCCCTACTGACTTTGTCCCCTGCCACATGGCAAGAATTAATTTTAATCCTCATATTTTTGAAAGGAGCTAAAAATACAAAGACTGAAGGCAAAAGAAGTAAAAAAGCAATTCACTAATAGTTTAGGAAGTCAAGAAATCTTAATTTTGTCTTCAGTACCACTGATGACACTAGCACATCAGCTCTGAGAAAGGGGTTTCACAGTGCATCATTTCTGGGAAATTACATAGAGATAGATTGGAAGGTGCATTTTTTCCATGTTCACTAAATATGTAACCCCAAAATGAATTCCATACGTGCTTGAGTACAAGCTCTACTTAAACCCTTCAGGTCAGATCCTCTCCCAACTCCTAGTGGTATGCCAGGGAGCTCCTCCAGCTGAGTTAGTTTATATTTACATTAGCAAAGAGTACAGCCCAGAAAGAGGAGCTCTGTGGAGCAAAACTAATACTGCTGAAAACCCAACATCCCCAGGCCTGGGAAGTGGGTGTTATTTTTTAGCCAATATTTAATTTAATCCCCAAACCTGAATGCTCAGTTGGAGTTGCTTTTAGTATTTTAGGTGTCCTGCCAGAACATATTTTTTGGCTTTAGTTTTGCCTGAGGGTAACTGAGTTCACATACATCACGGTAGTAATTAAAACAGGGTAAACAGGAGAGGCATTTCAAAAGTGAGCTTTGGACTTAAACAAAAATGCTAATGCAGATGAACCCACTGGTCAGTGAAGAATCCCCTGTCCACCTCCTCCAAAGCAAGAGTTACCACCTCCCAACCTAATCCATACCACTTTGAGGAGAGGCATCCTATGCCCTGCTAGGTTCTCAGGGCTGAATTATTAAAGGACCAGACACACTGCATTTCATCATCCCCCATTTTCAGGATTATCACACCTATGGGAATCCATGCAGTTTAATGCATTGCTCTGAAATGTGCAAACCAAATGCGATTAAAAATGAGCATTTACAAGATGCTTAAGTAAGACAACAAAAAGATAGTAAGTTTGCTTAATTTCCATATATTAAAAAGCCTGCCATCATCTTTCCCTCTTCTCTTGAAAAACTTTTAAAAGTCTTAATTAACCCAGGAGCCCCATCCTGCTGAATACAAAAAACATTCCCAATTCATCCAGAGAATGACTTGTTTCACTGAAACAGGTTTACAACTACATTCTGCCTTTCCTTTGAGTTACTCTAACATGCTCCAAGGTGAAAATTTTGTCAGGTAAAACACTCTTCCACCTGACTAGACAACATTTACATTTCTGTGTTCCACTGTTTTTAATCTATTCTTCTTTATTTTTCATTTAATACCAACTTGACATAAATGTAGCGAAGGTAACTGCACACTGCTTGATACTGGCTTTTAAGATATACACACATGGTCAGAATTAGTCACCTGGAGTGACACTCTTCTGGGGCAAACAGATGCTACTCTGTCTTTGAGTGATAGGTTGACATTAGGTTTGTGTTGACGCAAATGCATCTTTGCAATTTATATAGAAAACTGGAACAAACGCCTAATGGCTCCCAACTTCAAAATGCAGCAATCCAGTCAGCTGTTCCAGTCAAATGTAGATGTTCCACTATTTCACCTCACAAAAATGGAAGAATTTGGAATAAAAGATGTATCAGTTTACATTATTATAGAACTCCAAGACAAGTTATTGGAATAAATTTATAGGAGGGAAGCATTTTCAGAATTTCCAGTTCATGTGGATCAAAACCAAGAGGATCCTCGGAACTCTGAAATGAAGTTCTGCTAGATGTGCGTGACTCTAAACGGAAAATAATAATATACAAAGCAGAGGAATGCTTGCCTCTGGGAAAAGCTAACAATATAATCACTTTGTTGTGTAATCAAGATGACTTGCATCCAGTTGGTAGCAAATGCTACAGTAGACAAATAATTCCCCCAAGAACGACTGTTTCCAGCATATTCACCATAAGTGAGTAAAAGAACATTGTTTTTCATAATCAACTGTTGGCATACTAAAAGCATGAAGCTCTCAGAAATTACTGACTTTCAAATTAACAGGGGATTCATGATTTGACCTCCAAAATTGGAGAAACAAATGGTAAGCAAATGCTAAACAGAAGAAGAAACAGTAATGAGATTTAAAGCCACAAAAATTGTGCTTCTCTATTAACACTAAAGTTTAGATCACAAAAACACAGAATGGTCTGGGGTCGAAGGGACCTTAAAGGTCATCTAGTTCCAATGCCCCTGCTGTGAACAGAGACACCTTCCACTAGACCAGGTTGCTCAGAGTTCCATCAACCTGGCCTTGGAATACTTCCAGGGATGGGCAACCCATAGCTCCTCTGCGCAACCTGTTCCAGTGCCTCACCACGCTCACAGGGAAGAATTTCTTCCATATATCTAATCTAAAACTACTCTTTCAGTCTGAAGCCATTTCCCCTTGTCCTGTCATTATGTGCCCTTGTAAATGGTCTCTCTCCATGTTCTAATGATTTAATATAATTTAGAATAGTCCAAATACCCTTCCTAAAATGAATGCAGGTTTTGAAAAACTAGTCTTTGCTGATAATCTGAAAAGAGATAAACCTCTAAATTATGGGACAGAGTTGTACACAGCACAAGAAGAGGCCTGTAGATTAAAACAAACAAACAAACAAACCACAAAAAACAAAACAGAAAACCAAATGAAAAGGTAAAGCCAATCCCAACTCAACTTGGTTCAGCCCAGCTCCTTTTGGATTATCCTGTGAGATACCTGCAAGTTCCCATCTCATGTACCAGTTGACGAGTCGTATGTCAAAGCAGAAGACATACCCCTCTACCATCTAAGTTATCAGTAAGGGAGTGAAAATGAAACAAAAACAAAAAAATGCTGCCAACAGACAAGAGAATATAATGTTACCAACAGATAAGAGAATATAACCTTCTTCTAAAAAACTGCGTAACAAATTACCATGTCATAGCGCACACCAGAGTGTGTTCAGTGAGTTCTTTTCAGTCTCGTAGGAGACTTACAATGAGGCAGTAACAGTTTTCCTGACTTTACAAAGGAGAAGTGTTTACTCACAGACTAATGCTTTTGTGGACTAGGAGGGACACTATCAAGAGCCCTGTCTGCATTTCTAGGATGGCCATGGATGACAGAAAATCAGTAGAACTGTGCAAAGCATAACTAAAGGCCGATCTGCAACACCTGTTCCCAATCAGCTCAAATCCATTTACACTTCAGTTTCCAAGGTTTATTTTCCTTTCCAGGAATGAGATTCCTTCGAAAGCACCTGCTAACATTCTGGCAAGCATTCTTGTGTTTTGAGGGCAAAACCTCATTTCTAGGGTTGCATCCCTCCTCCCTTCTGACACATGGCCAAATTTAGAAAAGCAAAGCTGGTCTCCAGAGCTTTTTGAAGAAATGGTAGAAAACTTCACCTAATCCACAGTTTTACATTTCTTACAAGCACACAATGTTACCACTATGCAGACAGACAAAAGAATGCGTTCAGCAAAGAGCTGGCCAAAGCCAATTCCCTAATGAATCACCTTTGAGACTTGGGTGATAGGAACACTCTGGAGAGGATGAAAGAAAAGAAACATAGGCCTCCAAAGCAGAAACCCAGGACACCGGCACAATCTAACTTACCCAACATCTCTCCAACAAAGATACATAAACCAAGGATTTTTCATAATAAACACTTCAGGTTATGAGAGCCCTGGAGTGACAGTCAGCAGTCCCATCTCGTTACACACACACACAATATACATACAACAACACACTGAGCAAGCACATAGTGCTTATTCAGAACCACAAGGATTAAAATTTTGTTTATGGGAAATTTGGGAGTTAAGCTAGGAAAGAGACACGGCCACTGGCAGCTTTCCCCTACTAGAAAAATGTAACTGGCTCAAGCCCAAGTGCACTAAGTTACATGGATTCCTGACCACCAGCGTGAAGCAGTCCCAGACTGTGTCAAAACAGATGGTACTTACAACTGCAAAGCAATGCATTAGCCACCCTCTGAAACCCAGTCCTGCCGTCTGAGGTCTCACTTGCTGTGTCTGTGACTTGTGATGTATAAATTGTAGATTGCTATTTATATGGAACAACATATGGTACTCTGACATTTGAGAAGTATCAGATGTACATATATGCAAGTAAATCAAGAATTCAGCACTCTGTATTTATGGCAACTTCAATAACTTCCCAGTCTACTGAATGCCACAATAAATAATTGCCTTATTACACATAAAATATTAATTAATTATTCCTTTTCAATTCATTGTGATTTCAATTTACTGAAATGCAATAAACAAAATTATTCACTGCTTAATATAATTTTGATTTCATTAACTTAAAATAATTATGCAAAAAAAAAGAAAATATGATGATTATGTCTATACAACCACTGAGTTATTCAAAGTAAGAACGATGGTACTACCTAAATCTTTCAGCCTCTTATTTTTCATGTTAACCTAAGCTAATTATATAAAACACCATCACTAGCTTTATATGGAATTTTACATTTAGCCTCAGATTTAGTATCACCAGCTTATGGCAATATCTTAGGGAGTAGACTTAAAGACAGGATAGCAGCAGAAGCACCATTTGGAATCAAGATATATTTGGCATCTTGACAAAGAAAGAGGAATATGAAGAGAAAGGCTCTTTTCTTCACAAAGGTCAAGAAAAAAAAGAGCTTGTCAGGGTGTTATCATGAAAATATATATATATATATATACACACCTGATGGGAGGGTGTACAAGAGATGGAGACAAGCTTTGTTCAGTGGTGCCCAGGAACAGGACCAGAGGCAATTGGCACAAACAGGAGGTTTCATCTGAACATCATCAGGAAACACCTCTCACTGTGAGAAGTGGCAGTGATACAGGTGTCCCAAAGAAGTTGTGGAATCCCCATACTTGGAGATACCCAAAAGCCGTCTGGACATAGTCAAAGTCAACAAGCTCTAGGTGGACCTGCTTGAGCAGGACATTTGGACCAGATGACCTCCAGGTCCCTGCCTACCTCAATCACTCTGTGATTCTATGAAATAACTCTAATACACCTCCTACAAAGAGCACAAGAAGTTTAAGTCCCACTTTCAAACAGGTATCTTCTGTATGAACTTTGCATTATGGTTCCGAGCATCTTCAAATCTGTTCTCCCATCATGGGGGTCTTGTAGAGTTTGTTGTTTTCAGTACACCAACGCAAGCTCCATTTCAACTATGATTGAGATGATCACCATCATCATTAAATGTTAAAACTCAAGTAGGCAATTATTATCAGCTGGCAATAAGGCCATTTGTGAGAACTGGCTTAAGGGATACTTATTCTTTGCCTCCAGTCCAGAGAATTCTCCGAGGCTCAGCACTGGCTCTTGGTACCTGTAGAAATGCTTCTTGAACTCTATAAAGGATATGCACTTTTTACTAGAATTCTACCTCAAAACTTCCAGTAGTACCTTCATCATGTGTGATAGATAATATCAGGTTTACCTGCACATAGCCCTCTAGCAGTAAAAAAAATCCTCTTAAGCTATTACATAGGCATTGTCTCCCATACCTTCCTTATCATCAAGCTCGTGAAGTACAGATTAGATAAGTGGACAGTTAGGTAAATCAAAAGCAGACTGAACTGCTGGGCTCAAAGAATTGTCATCAATGACACAAAGTCCTACTGGAAGCCATCGCCGCTGGTGTGCTGGGGCTAATACCACTTAATCTCTTCATTAATAACCTGGATAATGGGACAGAGTGCACCCTGAGCAAGTTTATAGATGACAGAACTAGAAGGAATGGCTGATATGCTAGAGGGTAATGCTGTCATTCACAGGGACCTTGACAGGCTAGATAAGAATGGGTTCACAGGAACATCACAGAGTTCAACAAAGCAAAATAAAAAGTCCTGTACCTGGAAAGAAATAACCCTTCATTATCAGCAAAGCCTGGGGGCTGACGAGCCAGAAAGCAGCTTGGCAGAAAAGGTCCTCATGGACATTGAGTTGAACATGAGAAAGAAATATGTTCTCACTGTAAAGATGGCGAAGAGCACCCTAAGGAGGAATGCTGTTTGCAGGTTAAAGGAGGTGATGCTTCATCTCTGCTTAATGCTGGAGGATTCTGTTCAATTCTGGCCTCCCCAGTACAAGACAGACACGGACATACTGGGGAGAAATGCCACAGAAATGATCAAGGGATTAGAGCATCTGACATAAGAGAAGAGAATGAGAGAGCTGGGATTGGTAACCCTGGAGAGGGCATGATGGGATCAGGCAGATCTCATCATTGTGAAGGGAGGGTATAAAGAAGATGGAGCCAGGCTCATCTCAGTGGTATCCAGTGAATGGACAAGAGAATGTAGGCTCAAACTGAAATACTGGAAATTCCTATCTAAACAAAATGTTTAATGGTGAGAGTGGTCAAGCATGGGATGAGGCTGCCCAGAGAGGTGTAGGGTCTCCATCTTTGAAGAAAGTGTCCTGGGCAACATGCTGTATTTGGCCCTGCTTTGAGATGAAGGTTGGATAAACTCCAAACATCCCTTCTAAACTTGATTATTCTGTAATTACCAAGTCAATGGAACTTAAAAAGACTCTCGTCTTTGAGGCCTTCCATAGAAGAACAAAGTATGCCCAATTAGAGCAAATCAAACCCTCATGAAAATGTCATGTGTGCTAATTCACACACTCCGAGTGGAAAGGTTAAGTAATCTTGACCTGTGCAGATGAAGATCAAAAAGGATATGTTAACATGTAGCATTACCTCCAACATATGTAGATAGAAGATGGAGGTGATGGAAAGGTTACTTGAAAGGTGCTTGCAAAGCTATGTAAGAAAGGACAGTAGCTAAGTTTGACTTAGAGAAAACATTGTAGTTGAGGGCTAAAAATTATCACACAGCACGCAAATAGGTCAAGGCATAGGCTGAGTGAGTTGGGATTGACATCTAGAGCTTTTTAGGAAGCAGTGAGATAAAAAAGAAAACAAATCCAAAACACAACAATAGAGGAATTAATCTATGAAGAAAATTCTGCTTTAAGCTGTTGTTTAGACATGATGACCCAAGAACATTCCCACCCTTTATCATCAGCCAGCCCTGATCTATCAGCCATTCATCTTTCTAAAACAGAGAAGTAAAACTCTTACTGAAAGAATTTGTCAGGGGGCATGAAAAATGAAGGACAGAATAGCATTGAGTAATGGATGCTTATTTTCATCAGTGAAGTTGTGTCACACTTTTCCATCAGGTTGGCAAAGATACACACTGTAGGCTGAGAGGAAATGCCCTTGCTACAAATTTTTCAAGGTTGTTTCAGTACACACTTTTACAGATTTTGTACTCCTGATTTCATAACATTCTCCATTTTGGGAGAAAAGAGGATGAAGTTCACTGCAATGCACATGACCCAGAGGAGTATATTAAACTCTACTAGTGCAGACTCTACTAAGACTGCTGAGCTTCAGCAAAAATTTCTTCAGATGCTCTCTTTTTTCTTACAATACAATGAATATATCAAAGATCCTTGTAACTTACATTTTGAGTTTGAGAGACAGCATTCATTGGCCTCAGTGCTGAGCCTCCTGAGGAGTCTCCATTGCCAGTCTTCCTCCTTGGCGCAGAAAAATTAGCATGTGCTCTCCTTCTTAGCAGAGCTAAGGCTACAGGTTTCTTGGTTGGATGTACTATGTTATGCTTGTAGACAACGACTACCTGAACTACTAAACTGGGACTGAAGTCATTGTGAATTCACACTCAGACTACCTTCAGTTGAACTGACACTTACAAGTCCAGCTTCAGAAGCAAGGCTGATGGACACAAAGCTCAGGGGAAAGTTGAGCTCTGTTAAGCTGCAGAGAGAGCAAAGTAGTGTCCAACTGCTATACTACTATTATATTTAAGTAGCAAAGTGATGACAAGGTTGTGTTTACAGGATGTAAATTAAGGCACATGTAATGAGGTTCAGGTTCTAGAAAAGACATTTAACTCTGTGCTATAGTTCCACAAGGTACTGAAGCTTCAGGTGGAGAAATTATAGTAATGACTTCATCGTCTCCTTCCTTATTGCACAAGACTTCAAGCAGAAGACTAATCCAAAAAAGAAATTTATAAAAATGTATTTCTAGCATTCCTCAGTACAATTTGGAAACATGGAACACAGCCAATAAAGAGATCACAAAGTCACATTTAAAAACTTCTCAGGAGAAAGTAAAAAGAATTTTTACGAGGAAACATTTTAGAAACATGCAGTGACTTCACATTTTCCATGCTTGGATTTACAAGCAAGGAGGCCGATGCTGCAGTACCTGGATGCCGAGTACTTTCTGGGATGTGCAGAGTACCAACGGTTACTGATAGTTCTGAGCAGTCAGCATCTCACAGGATCGTAACTCCTCTCACTACACATTGAATCTGAAACACTGCCAGGTTAGTTCACCCTCTCTGTTCTATTTGTGGCAAAGAGACTTTTATAACATCAGTAATTGCGCTGAAAGTATTGTTCTCATTTCGTTATACTGAGCTACACTCCACTCATGCTGTATTCATGACTATTTATAGCATGAACCATGTATAGGAAGGAATGTGACACTGCGAAAGTGTCACTAGGAGAAATGCCTGAGTAAGAAGTGAGATGAGATTACAAACACTGGGCCACTAATCTGCTATAATCCAGTTATACATTTAGTTGCTCCGTCATTTTAATTTCATTTACAGAATGCGTGAGCAATGTGCAAGGCAGTGATAATACTGGCATTACACATGATTCAGAAACATACTTTTGTAGCTCTGAGAGTGATTCAAAAACTAGTACAAAATGATGTAGCTTTCACTATTTAATATCTTATCCAGGTTGGAGGACAGTAAAATCTGTTGCCAATTCCTGATCATCCTTTAGTTTGTGGGACTATGTGTCTATCACAGGACATTCCTCTTGTCCAGTTTCCGAACTGTCACTGTTTTGACATGAGAAATGGAAGGAAACAGAGATGACAAAAGCACTGATGCAGGACATTTTCAGTGACCGGAGTGCATATGGCAGCTTAGGTTTTACAGAGGTCTCTCTAGTACTAGAGGACTGAAGTCCTTCCATTTGAATCTCAGGAGTTAAAGTTCTCTCTAGAAGCATCTCAATACCACATGAAATGGATCTTTTGTTCCCTACCAGCTGAGATGGGATGTCTGTACATCAACCTGGAGATGGAAAACGAGCTATCAATGATCTGTCTCTCCACCAAGCTTCTTTCCATGACACTTTCGCAGTATCTGAATTCTGCCACTATAGCATCAGCCTGTGATTTAACTGCATAAAATCCTAGCACCAAAGTAGCTCATACCTTACAGAAAGGTGTCTGTTCAAGGTTCTGCTTTAGCAGAGCACAAGGACAGACTGTACAGTTCACATGCGGTGTCAGGTCTTATTGAACAAACCCTGGTCTTGACCATCCTACCTTTTAAGGAAAGACCTTATAAAGCTTTGAGTTTACTGAAATGATGTAACAAACACATATGCTGCTGAAGTGATATTTGACTCACAAGGCTTTTATGTTGAATGGCCTCTGCTGATTTAGAAAACTCTTCTTCATAAGCTCTGAAAGGTGAGAATATATTCCCCCAAGTGATCTGCTATGCTATGAAACAGCCAGAAGCCATTTGAACAGCACACAATAAGAAAAGGTTTCAGAGAGGCGTGCAGTGCCTCCACCCATGAGGGCTCATCATTAGACATGGACATCAGATCTTCCTTGCTCCAAAACACAGGTGGGATGCCTGCCTTGGGACTGAGCCATGGTTTCTGCACACCCCAGGCTATCAGTCACTTCTCTTCATTACCTTCTATATCTACATCACTCATCAGTAACGCTACTGAGTCTTCCTTACTGAGTATAAGGAGTTTCATGCAAGTGAAGCCATGTCTAGGGAACAATTTAGACAGAATACATTATTTTAGCTGCGACTACAGCTGGTAGAGCCTACTCCTTAGGCAAACTGCCTTATAACACAACAAAGCCTCATCTGTCTGCAGTACATTGCAGCAAGCCCATCAGCCTCTCTGTGAACATATATTTGCTCCTTGAAGAGAATTTAGATATTTCTTTATAGAAAAACTCTAAACTGTAAAGAGCAGAAAGCAATCTCATCACACTTGAACTGCATTTAGCAGTCTTGCTGGACACAAAGGTATGGGTGGAGGGTGTGCTTCTACACCCTGCCCATGCAGCAGAAGATTACTGATGACAACAACCTGAGATCCAGGAACACAGGATGATGGCATGGCCCAACCTTGGCAAATGGTCGGGTAACACCACCTGTTAAGACAGGAATGTGAGTGGACCATTTGTGGTGTGCATGTGTAAAAAATGCATAAAACCAGTATGTGCTTCCCCAAACTGATCATGTTAAAATTCAAGAAAATCATCATCCTCTAACCACTTGCCTTATCAAAGAAGAAAATCATCATCCAGACAGAGCAGCCTCCCAGTCAAAGGCCATGAGCTGCCTGCATTCAGGCAGGCTGCTGCAGGCAGAGACTCACACCTCATGGGGTGTACCTGAGCTTGTGGGTGCTGCCTCACCAGCTGCAGGGAGTAGCATTGGGTCCCACGAGGTGAGAGCACCCACATCTCAAGCAGGATAGGGGGGACACTTAGATGGGACGGAGAGGAACTGTAATCCACACATTCTGGTAGAGTATGTGTGTGTACTTTTGAAAGGGAGACTATAACTCTTGGGGATTAGTTAAAGCTGTTTTCTGTAAGTGCTTATTAACATTAATTCAGTGTTCAGTGTTGTGATTTATCTGTGGCATTACTGGTACTGATCCCAAACGAGCAGTTCATTGACTACTGATGAATTTAATGTCATTATTAAAATGCTTTGATCTTTATTTTCATTTAAGCTATGTGAACTGGATATTACTCCACTGCAGTAAATGGCTGTGATTCATCACTCGCTGCTGTTTGTTTCTATTATATTCTGAAGGATGAGAAAACTGATTTATATCAGGTGTTGACAAGAATTTCAAAATAAAGCTAGGGATTAAAAAGTGTTGTTTAAGCAGCTGCAACAAGCCATTGCTTAGAAAAGGTGTGGACAAACTCCAAAAGCAACCTAGATGTCACTGCGGATTTGTGGAGCACTGGTAGTGCTGCATAGTAGAGCAACAGGGAGATGCTGAACACCTGCACTGAGGGATCATGTTCTGCTTTGGCAAGGACTGCAGCTGATTCAGACTCTAGTTTCTCCTGCAGGGAATCACAACGTTGGTATAATCTAGTTATCTCTGCATACATATATATGTGTGTATTATTTCCATATATGGCTATATTTGGCTATATCTATAGGCAGTTTACTATAATTACAAATGGCCAGAAATGAAACAGTGGCTCTCAATTTTCTTACTAAGTATGGAAAGTACTGGAAACCACAGAAGTGCTGTGACTGAATAAAAAGCTTACCTTTTATTTATAAAAGTCTGTGCCAGGGAAACATAATGGTACACACCTAATATAATTAGGAAACCAAATTAAAGACAATTAAATCATTTAAAACATTTTTCTAGGGAAAGGTGTCAAATTCCTTATGAGGATACTCCAATCCCACAATTAAGCCAGAATCATTATACCCTATTAACTTTCTCTCTTTTCTTTGTCTTAAAATATATAACATCAGGAATTGGCATGCTACAACAGATGAGTATGAAAAAAACCCAAACACCCAGAGGTACACTGGTAATGACTATTTTTTAAGCCAAATTAAATTTAGCTTATTATGCTAAAATTAATTAAAAAATAATTAGACAAACCACATAATATTTTTCTGACAAATATTTGATATACTTTTACAATAAGGAGCACTTGCAGAGTTTTCATCTGCTTTGTTTAAAATGGAGACACTTTGTGATAGCATTGCTCAGAAAACAGATAGATATGAGCTGTAAACTTTAAGACAGGCTACTGAAATATTGTAACTGTACCTTTACACTGCAAAGAAAACAGCTTTTAGTGTGTGTCCAGCGCATCCTTGTAATTCAACCAGGCCATGGCCCTTCTCACTTTCCTGGGAGTAATGCTCCTTGGAGCTGTAGTAACCTATGAGAGGCACAACTGTACTATGGTCTTTTTCAGGCTTCTACCCATGTTTTAACCAAATTCTCCCTTATTAAATGTCTCCCCTTTCAACAGAGTGCCACAAGCACAGATAAACCATGAGAATGATTTTGGGTTGTATCAGGTCTTCAGGCAAGCTCCAGTGCAGCCCGTGAGATGATGCAGTGTGGGGATGCGCTAACGCAGGACCAGAACTGCCAACCGCGGAAAATGCAGAGCTTGGCCCAGACTCGGGAGCAGCTGCAGCAGTGGGAGACATGCTGCAGAAATGGGACATGTACCCAAATTACGAGAAGCACAGTGGTTTCTGAGGATACCACGTGCACTGAGCTGGCTTCAGTATGACAGCATAAAACGATCTGTTGTTTCACTCTTTTCCCTTTTGTGTGCCCTCTGTTAAAACTCATAATCTCACTGCACAATATGTCAAAAATATCATACAGATAATGATGAGTGCAGCCAGAGGATGAAGCCAGACATTTATTATGTGTTTCAACCAATATAAACTGGATTAGGAAATTCAGATTATATTTAATTGCATATTTTAAAATAAGCCATTATAACTATTGCACTAACCTGCAAGGAATACAGAAGCTGTTGGATATCTTGGCAACCTTGATGTAAATTCATATTCTGCTTCTTTTAAAAGACTGTATCCAAGAGAAACACTGCATCAAATGTATTGTTAAGACTTTCCTTAGCACATGTTTTGACATCTAGGCAAATCTTATGAGTCAGGGTGGTTGAGAAGCTTAAGCAACAGACCTGGTGCTGCTGCATCTGACAGATTCATCATTGGGCAAAAGTAAGTTGCCTGTCTACTTTTGACAGCTGAACAGGACATCTCAGCCACTTGGCTTCATGCTCCCCATCAGTACCCTCCAAGCTCTCCAGCTTCAGCGCATGGCCAGCCAGGGCATGCAGAAGGGCTGAGCAGTCTCATCTGCAGCTAGCATTAAGGTGTTCCTGGTGACACGGACCGACCACTGAAGGAGCTTCAGGGCGCTTTGAGACACTCATGCTCTCAAAGCAGCTGACAGGCATCTAAATTACATCAGTTATCCGTGAGCATGTCACAGGATTAACTCTTCTCTCTGCTCCCCAACAAAGTATTGGCAGCTTACTTCTATCACATCTAATTAGGCACCAGCAGTCATTTAGCAGCCTCAGAGGCAGCTCTCAGACAGCCCAACCAGGTCACAGAAGAGGTCTATCTGTTTCCTTGCAATTGCACATTCTTGTACCAGACCATTAAAGGCAAGTGAGGTTCACAAAGACACACAAAGATTTCTTTCTTCTCAGGAATATTATATGCTGGTATCATGGTGCCACCAACCTGTCTTAGGTATCCCATGAAGATCATGCAGTCTATGACATACTGCAACACATCTAAATTTGTGCTCACCCTGCCATGCATCTTTCTCTGTCCTGAGGTCTCTCTAATACTCTGAGCATTCAGGTACAGTTGCTGAAATGCAATCTGTTGTTTTTTCCCAGCATTAGTAGTAAAAAGCACGCAGCCAGAGCCAGGCATAACTTAGCTACCATCACAGGCAGCAGTTCCAGCAGACAAAATCTGAATACACAGATACAAAGCGTTCTAGTTTAAAGGGAAAAAAACCCCCAAAAGTCAAAGCAAGCAGATTGCAGGGGCTCAGGAAAGAAGCTACAACAAAAACTTCAGTAACACCTCCCATTAGATGTGGTAGCAGACTTGAAATATAACCCTCTGGACACACCACTGTAAACAGTGTAGAATCATCAGATTCTTGCAAGCAACCCCGAAAAACCTGGCAACCCTAAAGTTCATTATTTGCAATAGTTTCAGGTTTCAGTTCAAGTTTTGTTTGCCTGTATGACAGAATATATCCAAGCTGAGACATGTTACGAGGCTTCTGCTAGTAAGTCAATAATCACAACAAAAGCATATTCAAAAGGAATACTGTTTCATATTCACTCATTAACTGCTTTGAAATCTTATGAAAAAATGTAAAAAAAAAAAAAAAAGAAAGAGGAAAAAAAAGGAGAGAAATCAAATCAGGTAAATTAACCAGCTTCCCTTAAAACACAGAATTACCTATTGTTAGAGGCCTGTGGTGAGGTTAAAGCCTTTATCACTGGTTTCTACCATCTGGCCAACACATGACACATTTTCATTTTCTATGTACTGTACTATAAACACATACTAGATTTAAGGCTTCCACCTGCAAACTCCAAAATGTCATGCTGCACACCACAACAGAGATTTGCCATCCACAGGATGGTTTGGTTTTACCTCTAACTTCTCTCAGTAACAGCACTCTCCCACTCCTAGGAGACTCTGCAGAGAACTCCCAGAGCTTGCTCCTCTGTGCATCTATCAGCACAAAGCACAGCCCTGCTCGCAAGGAAACTTGGCGGAGACTCACAAAATACACAACTTAACAATCAAGAGCCTTGTTGAGTTGGACCTTTTATTGAACACAACTCCGGCCCTTGTCTCCTCTCTCTGTTTATAAGGCTTACCAAGTATATAAACTATTGCTCTTAAATTATGAGGACCCACATTTATGAGAGCAATTATCCTTTGTTTGTTTAGAAAGGCTATTTGTCTTTCTCCTGTCTTTTACATGCCTCCCTGCCTCCCTTACCCAAAACATAGCAAAATGTTTAGATTTTTATTTGAGGGTGGGCTCCATCTGAAGTTCACTTAATGAGAGGAAATCTCTGCTATAACCATTGGCTAGGGGGAGGAGCAGGAGGAAGAGATCAAGCCCTGCTTCAGTTCAAATGAAAGCTAGGCAGGGGAATTGTTTGGAGGAATAGATAAAGTTTTTGTTTTTATACCTCTATAAAATTAAGTATAAAGTTGAGGTGATATGGCTTTAAAAACCATTTAAAAATCATAGTACATATAATAAGTACCTCTCTGTCACGGTGCATTAGAGCAGGGTAAGGTTTGAACACTGTACTGGCCCTTCTGTAGTCTGTTCAGATAAGATGGAAAGTGAAAACTCACTGCTGCAGGTTTAAGAATACCATCTTATCCCTGGAGAATAGATTAAACTATAACTTCCAAAAGAATAACATATGTCTTTGTAATACTGCTCTATTCAGAATTAATACTGCCAACAAAACATACATTTGAGCTCTGCAAGTGAGCACATCTGGCTGTCTTACAGTGCTTCCCAGCGAGTTGTCAAGTACCAAGCATAGATGGACTTCCTTTAACAGTTTCAGAAAAATGATCCTACGTATCAGCTCTGTCATTCCTGTAATTCCAACAAGAATTTAAGACCTGAACAGTACTGTGGCCTGCAGACAAATGGCTATTACCCTGAGGACCGGTGTTCTTCCTTCCTCTCCAGAATTTGCAACACACACCCTCTGCTACATAGGGCAACACCCAGACTGAGCCTTTGAAATCAGCCACTTAATGAAAAAGAAAGCTTACTTGCTTGGAAAGCTACAGGAGCAGCAGGGAAAGGAAACAGACACCTGATGTAGCTCCTCATTTCCTCAGGCACAGACCTCCTCACCATCAGTAACAAGTGAAACTGTTCTTTTCCGGATGCCCTGGGTAGGGGAAGTCCTCCAGTACACTTTCAAGCATGAAACTTGCATAAAGGTCCTTTTGAGAGACAATGATGAGACAGATCTAGAGTAGCTGAATTTCAGCATGGCAAATAAAAAAAAATAAGTAAGAAAAAAGAAGGTATTTTTAAAACAAGTGTTGCAGAACTGTCAACAGAAGCAAACACAGGGCTGGTGGGTGCAAGGAAAGCCTCTTGGTGGTAGAGTCATTGCACAACCAACAGTCACTAGAGAACAGAAATGCAGCGTGGGGAAAGCCTTCCAGGAAAGTGGCTGTTGTTCTGTTCAACAAAGTCGGATGAGAAGATACTTCAGAAGTGAAATGTATTTTCTAAATCAGGGATTCTTAATTTTATGACAGGGAAAACTCATGGCTTTGAGAAAAATTCACTGGTTGCTTTGCTCTCCGTGTACCAGCCACCCATCCCCTAGGTGACTTTTATTCACTGATATTCAATGGTTCAATGAAGAAAGCAGAAGCACCAGTCACTTGCAGGCTGAAAGTACATTTTTCTCTTTAGAAGCCAAAGTCATCAACACTCCCTAATACAGTTTCCATGTCAAAATATGATTAGCAGGGATCTTGCACTGGGACTTCATGACCCTTGCCAAGTTATAATAAAGGAGGTTATTTTGCATGATGCCGGATGCATTACACAACACACCTATGAAATAAAATCACAAGTTCCACTTCTTGTAGAACCTGCTTTCAAGGTTAAATGAACACAGTCATCTTTAGGTAGAAATACGAAGTACTACAGAATCACAGAACTGTTTAGGTTGGAAAAGACCTCTAAGGTCATCAAGCTCAACTACAAACCTAACACTGCTAAGTCCACCACCACAGGTCTTCTAAATACCACCAGGGATCGTGACTCCACCACTTCCCTGGGCAGCCTGTTCCAGTGCTTGACAAACCTTTTGATGAAGAGATTTTTCCTAATATCCAATCTCCCCTGGTGCAACTTGATGCTATTTCCTGTTTTCCTATTGCTTGCTACCTGGGAAGAGAGACTGACCCCCACCCAGCTACAACCTCCTTTCAGGCAGTTGTAGGGAGCGATAAAGTCCCCCTGAGACTCATTTTCTCCAAGCTAAAAAACCCCAGCTCCCTCAGCTGCTCCTCATAAGACTCATTCTCTTAATCATGAAAAGCACAAAGATGAGCTCATGTAAGAGCTAAATACCATTCTACTTTCCAGAAGCAGTCTTTTTTGTCCCCAATTCTCTTTTTCTGAATTGTTTTGTTTTTAAACCGTCAACAACCATTTTTATGGAGTAACTTTATGCCATGTCTTAAATATGAATTTTATAGAAAGTTTTTGCTGTAAAAGAGTTGTCTGGTTTGATTAATAGTCATCTTGAACAGGAAATACTTGCATAATGTGAATACATCTTGGACACAGATCTGGCTCACAGTAGGTCTTTTGTGCTGCAGAGACTAACCTGGAACTGTTCCCACTGATATTGCTTTAAACAATCCTGCTGGACTGCAGAATATGGATACCAGCATCTCCTTCTGCAGGTTTTAAGCTATCCAGATGGAGAGGGGAATTTACCCAAGTTCCACCAGATACAGACGAAGAAGAAAAAACACCCGATTACTGAGCTGTACAAACTGGCCTTTCAGTCAGAAAGCCTCTGATCCCCATCACGCGGTTCGGAAATGAGCACTTAGAGAGCTCTGAGTAGAGGGCCAAAATATGGAAAATCTAAGGTTACTCGTAAGCTGGCAAACAAAACCACTGCAGGCAGCAGTCTCAATCAAAAGAAAAGTACCAGAGGAATAAGAAAGATCTGGTGGCCATGGTTCATTCATGTTTCCAGAAGATGCTCAATGAATGTCTACCTTGAAGGTCTTGAAAGAAACTGGGCAGCCAAAACAAGTGAGAAGATCTCAAAGATAAACTCCTTATTTATTTATGAGAACAGGAAACAAAGTAGGAGTTACCAGTTGCTTCTTGCCATTAAAGGAAGGATTCCAGACAGTTCAGTATGCTCTTATGTAATCTAGACAATGTGTTTAATAGGAAAACAATAAATATCATTGTTGATAGACTGAACTGTTCAAGAAGGTGAAGCTGAGGGCTTGCTCTGAAGAACTGCAGTAAAGTCTTAATCACACTGTTATTGGACATTACATTGTCTAATAATTTAATGTAGATATGAATGAAACTCATTTGGATAAACTTTCAGGCATGCACTCTTAAATATATAATTTTCCACACAAAGTGAAGGAGTTTGAGCACCCCATTATTATTGACAAGTAAGATCTTGGGATTGCAATAGACACTTACACACTGTAGCTCCAAGTAAATATAGCCTCAAACAAACAAAAAAGGGGAAAATCAAAACTCTCACAAAGGAATAATGAACAGGAAAAAAGCAATCATCAAGACAGAGGAAAAATACAACTCAAGTACTGCACGCTGTCCTGGTCCTCTCCTCTCAAAACACTTTGGTATAACCATAAGCAGTTCAGAGAAGGATGCTGAGGAAAAGGAAAAATAAGGAACAGCTTTTGCATGAAAAAGAACTAAACATTCTTCAGTCAGAAGAAAAGAAAATTTAAAAATAATATGATGGAGATCTGTACAGTCTCCCACATGGTTTTTCAAATCCTGTAAGAATGCCATATAAGCACTTCCAATAAGTATAGGACTGAAAACACATTATAC
This sequence comes from Corapipo altera, assembly GCF_003945725.1. NCBI lineage: Eukaryota > Metazoa > Chordata > Aves > Passeriformes > Pipridae > Corapipo > Corapipo altera. The sequence goes on along the minus strand of NW_020884957.1, from coordinate 921,568 downwards.
TGCAAAGTGTTAAGAGCTGCTGTCTCTCCTATATAGAGCATTGCAAACATGATTAAAACTGATGAGTGTTCTCAAGCCTTAAGGCTGACTGGAAGGTGCAATTAAATACCTCTTTTTATACGAACAGCTGGAGCCAAATGGTGGTGAAAAACTGGTGAGGGTCATAAGTCAAGAAAGTAAGCTGTGAACTGGGTCAAGAAAAGGTTAAGTTGTAAACAGGCAATCTGGCATTTAGGACTAAAAAAATTAATGTGCAGCCAATTGCTTAAGCGGGTAAATATTAGGCTTCCTAATAAACATGTCTGAACATAAGGGAAAGAAAAAACATAGCAGGAGATGGGCTTTTTCTGTCAACAGCCTTACAAAGGTGAGGTAGACCTAGTTAATACATATGGAAACCAGCAATTTCAGTCAGAAGACCGGTGGGTGTAGTGCATAAGCAAGCTCCTCAGCTTGCTAGTATCATAACTCTCTTCAGTTCTCTCTACAGCTACCTGAAAGGAGGTTGTAGCCAGGTTGGCCTCTTCTCTCAGACAACTAGTGAAAGGACAAGAGGACATAGTAGCAAGTTGTGCCAGGGGACGTTTAGTTTGGACACTAGGAGGAATTTCTTCACAGAAGAGGTGGTTAGACATTGGAATGGGCTGCCCAGGGAGGACGGGAGTCACTGCCCCTGGAGGTGTTTAAGGAAAGACTGGACGTGGCACTCAGCACCATGGTCTAGTTGATGTGATGGTGTTCGCTCATAGGTTGGACTTGACAATCTCAGAGGTCTTTTCCAATTTAAATGATTTCATAATTCTGTGATAACTGTCTTCCTGAAGTTCAGAGAACCATGAGAAAAATTCTTATATTAATTTTTTGGAAACAATTATCACAGTTCCTATACATTAGTCAGTGGCTCAAGTTAGCATTTCTCCAAGTAAATTTTGAGTTTTGCAAAGTTGACAGTTTTCCAGTAAGATTTTTTTTGAATTTCAGTCAAAGACCATATATAAAAAAATCATATAGGAGAATTGTGATACATGTCTGACCACCTGTAGTGCCATACATGAACTCTGGTGATAACAAGGAAAATTTTATTTCCCCAGGAAGTCCTGTAGGACAAAAATATCCAGAAAATGGTTGGTATTTGACATTACTTTTATTAAAATCTAGTCAAGGAAGAAAGAAGAATACTTTCCCAGCTATCCAAATCTCAAGATGAACAAACAGAACTATAATAGCATATAGCAAGGAAAGACAAGGCTTAATACTATCAGGATCTAAAAGTTATTGTTTGTTATTGTCAGAGAAAAACAAACAAACAGTAATACAAAAGAAACAGCTCCCCTCTTTGGGGCATGAGGAAACAGGAACTCACATAACAGGCTCACACAAGCAGCTCATGTACAGAAATCCCAACCTGGGAGTGAGTGATTTGGATAAAGCAATTCATTTCCAGCAAAAGCTGCTGCTTTCACCTAAGGGAAAGGGAACAGGGTACCAGAGTGGGAAGGAAGAGTGATTCTCTAGTTAAGTTACCACATCTGCTCCAGGACTGCAGACAGCTATCAGGCAGCCTAAGACAGTTGTGGTACTTCTGCACAGTTTACGGAATAACTGTACAGTGTCATTTTTCTGGAATATATTTTTCCCCCTTCAGCATCTCTACATTCATGCACATGCCTGAGCTTCTGCAGTAATTACAGGCACCCCTCCATGGCCCAGAATATCATGGAAAGGCTCCCAGACAGTTCCATGCCTTGTAGTTATCTGTATTGCACATACCAAACACTGCCCAGCCAGCGAGTGACTAATCTTCCTTGAGTGTACTTATGTGATCTGTAGTAAGGAAGCACACTGTCATGATATGAAAAAAAAACCAAAACCCACTCTCTTCAATGATTTATATGATAAATTATCAGTGAGGCAAAGCACCATGACTGAGCTGACAACTGCAGTACTACCAACACACAAAAAACAGTTGTACACTGAGGGAAATCCAATGCTGCTGTCAAGAGAGGTATATTGAGCATGAAAGTATTATTCATTGACTTTTCTGCAGAAAAAAATAAAGGTAACTTTATAGAATCCTCATCTTTTCTCATGCAAACCTTTGGAAGGAAAGCTTCACCACCATAATTTTAGGAGCTGTGGCGGGCAGCCACCAAACACATTCAGTTGCCTAGTAAAGCAAGCACAACCTGGCCAGTCCCATCCTGTATGTTAACTCTGCTCAGTTGGAAGGGTAGTTATAACCCATGCAGTCCCACATGCAATAGCTGAAGTATGAGCACAAAGGCATATAAAAGCATGCCTCAGAGAAGAGCTTCACAAGTTTACCTGCCATTACTTAATTACAGAAGAAAAAAAAATCAATACTGACAAATTCCCTCTCACCTCTGAGTCACTGCTTGAGTTTAGCCTCACCCCTTCAGTTTAAGGCAATGGTCATCTTTATTCTGCACGGCTATTTAAAAACAGTTTCCTACTTAGTCTTTTTAACCTGTCTTGCTTCCTTTGACTAGCTTCATCTTTTGAGCTTCATGCTACTTTTTCTGGTAGTTCTTTCTGAAAGACTCCTGTCACACTGTTCACTGTTTGATCATCCAGCTTATATGCCTGTGCAAGAGAGTACTCTAATGGTATGCTTACTAATAAAATTACTCAATACCATTGTTTGACTTCCATCCCTTCTTCTCCATGACCAGTACACCTTTTGAAAGATCTCACATTAAGCAAATCTTGCTTATTGTCTTAATCTTCTGTAGTGTTTTCCATAATATTCCTTATTTTTCATAGCACCACCTAAGACCACTTCTTCAGAGTATGTATTTGATATGCTCATCATACCTGTAGTTCCCTATTGCAAATAGATTATGGAATAGTGCACAGCACTGTCTAATCTCTTTTAAGATACTAAATACCATTGCTACTGCACTAGTCTTATCACTGACACATCTCTCATTCTTTCCCAAGTAAACTTCTTCCATCAGGAATAGGGGACATGCTTTAGTGGTGGAAGTGCAGTGCTGGGTTAATGGTTGAACCTGATGATCTTAGAGGTCTTTTCCAACTTAAATGATTCTGGGATGCTAGGAATGTGCCTTTTTCTGGGACAGGATCCCACATTTGATTTTTTAGCCCAAGATTTTAGTTTACGCACCGCAGGGCAGCCTCCACCATCTTCATCAGATCCAAATGACCTTAGAGTATAGTCAGAAGCCAGTGACCTCAAAAAAAACTCCACCACAAATTCGTGTCTTCAAATAGTTTAAGTCACCCAGAACACCAGATAAAACCCCTTGTGTTACTGACTGCTGTTTCCGAGAGCTCACAGCCCTTTTGCAGTTGCTCTCCACCCCAGCTGACCTTCTAGTATGAAAAAGCAGCCCCGTTTCACCTAGGGACTCTGTCTTCTAGCTTTTGCAGCAGGTAGGTCATCAAGCTTCTCTCATGCACTCCCCCAAGTAGTTTCTCTTACCTCATGCAAAATTCTGTCCTCTTTTTAGCATTTATAATTTTAATTCTTCTGTGAATTCAGGTCTAGTTCATGGACACTAACCAATTCACAATTAAGGGAAACTTGTTACTCTCCATCCTTACAAACCCCTCAGGTAGCAAAGCTCCAAAGGACATCTGTACTGCTGCTTTATATTGTCCCTTCTTTACACTCTAATAGGCTTGTTATAGCCTCCATCCCCTTCGCACATTTAGGAAGGAAACAGTACATAACTGATTGGAGAAACAAAATTACTAAAGAAAAAAACCAGACACTGTCCCATCTTATGCAGTACACATGTTTTTAACAGCTCTAAAAACCCAGGAATGGCTTGAGTCAAATTTTGAACCAGTTTTAAATGAAGAGGGGGAAAAAAAAGAAAGGAAAAACTTAAAAAGGGGTTAAAAAAGCCCCCCTAACACACCCTCAATGTGGTAGATACTTTTCTTGTCAGAAACAAAAAGAAGAAAAACAAAGTCAAAAGGTCTGTGGTCTGAAGTGCTGGATTCAAAGTCAAAAGCTGTATCTAACCAAAACACTCCACACAATGCCAGGCAAGCTCTTGGAGTTTGACTCTTCTGTGTAGCTCTTAGCAGTAAGAGATGGTGATGTACAGCAGTTCCAGTCAGCACTATTGTTATTAAAACATATTTAAAGAGACATGCTTAGACTTTTAGTTGTCAGCATCAAAAGATTTTTTTAACAAGTCATATTATATTAAAGACTGAAAATATAAAAGATTTGAGTTTAAGGTTGAGAAGAGCTAAGAATTTAAAATTTAATTTGTTCTTTTATTTTTTTTAAGTAGAAAGGTCAGGGACTCTGTGAGCAATGAGAAGCTCACAAACTTATCAACGGTTCAAAATTTAGACATTATTGTGCTGTTTTACATGATTTATTTTCAAATGATTCAGACTCAACCTTCATGTGATAAGGTAAAATTGCATATAAATATTTAATAAGTTTTTTTAAATTTTATACATTTGCACAAGAGCCACTCAATGCCAATGTAAAATATGTTTTAATCTGGATCTCAATATTTACAATAGCAACTTCAATTTCTGAAATTTACATTCATACTGCAGAGCATTGTGAAAGCATTCCTTGTATTAAAGAGTGGCAAAATTCTTCCATTTTCTAATTTGACGTGACTAAAAATTTTTTCCGAACGTAGGCCTTCACTCCAATACAGAAACTTTTGATCTTCATAAAAATGCAATGAGGAAAGGAAAGGACTCAAACATATAACCACCTTAATCCAGCCAGTCGAGCATTTAACTTTTAATGTATTTTACTTAAACAAAATATAAGCAACCCTAGGGAAAGCAACATTAAAAAACATGATCATATAAACTTTACAGTGAAAATTCAATTTTACCTTTAACAGTGTCTCTCAAACAGTAAACTTTATTATAAGACCAATAACTTCATCAGATCCTAGCACCAAAGTCAGGTGTTTCATTTTCAATTTTTAATGTTTGTCCAACTGCTTCTTGGAATAATTCATGCCCTAAATAAGATAAAAAATGCCAATGAAAATGTCAGGTTCTGCTGGAAACTGGACCGATGCCTCCACTCTCCTCAGTTCCAGGAAATTTTTTCTTGACCAAGAAAAGCATTCCTCTTTGGTTACTGCAAGATTCCATATGAGAAGCAGATATATTAATGTAAGAGATTAAATAATAAAATTTGTCTGGAAAGCTATTCTGAAACTTGGGTTAGTGGCAATTTCAGTGTCACACTACTCCCAGATGACAATTTGGCCCAAATTATGTCCAATGACAACAAGAAAATAATTATGACACAAGCTGATCATAGGTCTTTGTATTTCTTTGGTTGGTTGAAGTCTCCATAATGCTCTACACTGTTCACCTACACACTATCACCTTCAGCACTTATTCCTAGTATTTCCATTTGAAATTTCCAGAAATGCTCCAAGGCATTTTCGCTCTGCTCTCATTGCAGCATTTGCAGCACACAAATATGCACAGCCTGGATTGCCCCATAAATACATATTCTGTTTTAAGACATTATTGTTCTCTACATGCAAACATATCATTTGCCAGACACTAATTCCCTTCTCAAGCCATAATGTCTTTAGCATATTTAAGGGCAACTCCACAAACTTTATATGCTAAGCTAGTGCATCATTAACTTTTTCAGGGATGCTATTTACATCTCTTTCCCAAGAACACATGGAAGAGCTTTTGTCCATTTGGAAATTCTTTGTGGAGCCAAGCTTTCCATACTTAGTGCAAGAACTCCAGTTTCTGGAAGCCTCCTGTTCTGCATTCTCAATTCAAGTGACTACACCCAGACTTGCAATAAACAGTTGCTTCCGCTTCTGGAATGGGGCATAGGAAAGAGAAGGAAGATGCAAACATAACCTGTGCTAACATTGTAACATTTCCACCAAATAGTAAAGAAAAAAAAAGAAAATACTTCCAACTCCAACTTTGTGTGGCTGAAGAGTGTCATGAAAAATAGCCATCTATGGTTCGCAAGCGCAGTTTGAAGTCAGTTTTGCTGTAAAAGCAAAAAGAACACCCCTGCCCCTGGAGTGTCCAGGTTGATCATGAGCACTATCTATACAGTACAAGAGAAGAGGTGCTTTGGTTCTTAATGGTTAAGAATTTGCCAAAATACAGTTAATCTTTGCAGTCCTAAGTATTGTCATTAAATAATGATGGTTAAGAAATTCACTGGGAACATAATTTTGTTATTACTTAATCTTCTGCACTTTTGCCTCATTGCTTGTTCTAATAGCATTGAAAAAGAGTCTTACAGACTGATGTTGGTGTAGCTGCATCCAAGAGCCTGCCCTAAATTCAGTACCCATCCTATGGAAATCTTAATTTATTTGCAAAGATGTATGGTGGCTATAAAATATGTATACTTCTGTAATGTCATAAAATTATCCTTTCATGTATATTTTACCCAGTCATGACAGCTATTGAAAAATTTTAATTACTGTAATTAATTTTGTACCTATCAAGGGGAAAAAATGCAAAGCAACTGCATCCTCCTTCTCTAAAAATTAAAGTTCTAAAAGCAGACAAAACTTGTGCACGAAGTAATGTATTGATGGGTTTATCTCTAAAGTATATTGCATCAACCATAGGCTCAAACAAACTCTTTTCACATTCTCTGGAAACAAAAACATGACCAGTTCTTGAGAAATTCCTCCACTACATGAGATTCCACTCCACTACCCGAGATTCTTGATGACTCAGACATACGCTTCTAGTGCTTCCAATAATTTGACAGGCTCACCCGTTTCTGCGTTCTCTTCAGATTACTCAGACTAGAGAAATTATATGACAAGCTGAAGGAATTACAACAGCATTACTTTGGCACACATGGGGACAAAAAGGCTCTCCAAACCCAGGAGCATTAAGGAACAGAAAGGAATTACTGTTAGAGAAAGAGATTCTGTAGGATCTAACCCAAGTTCCTAGGGACGGACAAAGTGAAATGTTCCAGGGGATTTCTCACTATTTGAAGAACACTTAATTACTTCAAGGAGAGCTTGTTTCTGCTCTTCTGGATACTGCAAACCTGTCACACCACAGGACAGATTTACAAGACATATTTCTTTCAGTGCCAAGCCAGATGCAGGAGGTTCCACCCTGTCAGCTGGGTTGACTTGACTCCACATGGAGCCGCATCATTTACTGGATTGCCAAAATGCTCTAGTTGTAAGAGCATCCTATTGTGTCACAGCACTGCATGACTCGCACAGTTGAGCCCTGCCTCTCCAAAGTTTGGCTCTAGCTCACATTTGGGGAAGGCAGCACCACAATCTCTTCTCTTACATGTCAGAAGAAATGGATCACTGAACCCCAGGTGGGATGTGCTGTGCTGCAGCCAAAGTGAGGCCAGTTTTAAGAGGCCAAAAGCAGCCCTTTGAAGTGTCAATAGATGTAATGCTCTACATCATCTCACATACTAGGGAGTTTTCTGCCAGGGGTCACAACGAAACCCAAGGTTTGCTGCAGAGAGACGTGATCTGTAACTCTCCTGCCATGAGCTCAAGCAAGCTGTGACAGCCACAGCGCCTTCGTCATTAGCGAGGCATGTTGCAGTTGGGATATATGCAGCAAGAATGAAAAAGGATACGAGACCAGACCCAGAAATCGAGTACCTGAAGAGACCTATGGAAAGCTAACTTATGACAATGAAACTATAACATGAAGGTACTTACAGACATCTGGCAAAGGATTTCCAGTGTTTAACCTTTGCTTTCAAAAACAGAATATCCAGACACTGGGAAAGAGATGAAGGTGTAGGTTTTGAACCACTCTCAGCCTCTGCAGGCTTGTTAGATATATGAAATAATATATTTTTGTTCCCAAGCAAATGTCTTTTAAATGAACAGTGTTGAACCACTGTAAACTATCCACTGGGAGAAATACCTAAGAACTCATGCCGTTACCATATAACTACTCCAGACACTATCCTTGCTACTCACAGACAAATTCAATTGGTTAGTGAGTTTTGATGACTATTAGAAGCAATCATTTCTGCCATCTTATTCTTAATCTTAATGAAGTCTTTTCCCCTCATGCCCCATTTTCATTTTAATATAAAATATGTTCCCATGTTGAATGCAATTGCAAAGAAAATTACATGGTTTACAACAGAATTCAAGTTATATTCATATTTTAAAATTCTGTTTCTTGAAACATGGTATATAAAATCCCAGTTGCTTCCGACAATCAAAAGAGAAAATGTGCATAAAAAGCTTAGCACAAAGTGCTTAAATCCAGTCTTATTTAGCAAGCATATATTCTACACTGTTGAATAGGTTCCAGAATGAAGCTTCACGTTATTTCCAAATAATCTTCACTGCCCTATAAATTGGTCCATTGTATGAACTTTCTGGATTGGACACATAAGCAGGTAACACAGACACATTTATTTAATGCTGTAACTGAAATCAGGCATATATTCAGCGTAAAACTTACCCCAAGGATGAAGGATTTCCAAATGCCTAGGTCAATGCAGTGAGAAAACAGGGTAAAATGTTGGGAGTTTCAGGAAACTAGCCAAAGGCTCCCACCCCACAAGGTACAGGATGTACCAAACTACATCTGATCACCAACTCTTCCATCTCTGAGCGGGGCTTTAAGACATAAAATCACATTTTGTCCTGCTACTGATGGGGCATCTCACCAGCCTTTCTTAAAGATGCTGTAGAATAAATCAGCATCAGTTCCAAACAGTTACGCATGTTTGATGCTGTGAAGAAGGATCTGTTGCATCCATTCTCTTTCCAAAATTTCTCTTGGTCAATAGAACCAACTGACTTGATGTATAGCATGATCAGGTCAAAAAGAAGGAAGCAAAAAGTGGATGTGCCACCCTCAAGTCCATCAAAGAAGTGAACTACTCATGGGCAAAAATGGAGGCTACAACCTTGTCATGCTCAGTCTTCTGCCTAGAGTATAGTGCAAGGCAGATCCCAGCTGGGCCATATTAGTTCCTATTCTTTATAAGAGGTAAGTCACATGCTTGATGACCATTAAGGGGTATCTGAAATTTTACTTCATAAACCAAGGGTTCTATCTTGCCTAATTATCACAAATAGTGATATTTTACCTTTCTGTTCCACAGAAGAAGAAAGAAAAGGCGCTACATAGCACTTGCATTGCTAAAACATGGTCTAGTTTGCTCACCAAAGTACTGACACCATCCCTGAACAGTTTCTGCATAACCCAAAGGAGATGGTGGCCAAGCAGAAGCAGACTGAACATTTCACCCCTGATTGGCAAAGTGGTGATGTACCACCAGTTCACTTCAGATAAGTTCACCTGCAACCACAAACCATACAGGCCTCAAAGAAAGGTCTTCCTAGAAACCTTTCTCCATCTCTAATTACACTTTTAAACAAGGCTTCAGTTTGCTAAATTCATACAATATTAGAAATGTATTAATGCTTTTAAACTCCACATGTCAAAAGGAATTAAACAGTGCTTGGGCTAACATGTTTTTCTGACATACTTTTACAACTGTGGTGGTAAATCCCACTTGTGACATAATCAGAAACATGACAGAAGCAGAGGCTTGCACCTCCTAATAAGCAATACATGCCATCTGGCGGGCAAAATGCCCTCAGGGAAACTATGGGTAGAAAACCACAGCCAGTAGATGCCAGAATGAACTCACAGTTGATAAAGGCCAGAAATATCCAGTTACCAGAGGCAAAAAATCCTAACAACTCAGTGACTGCTCAGTCTAGATCCTTGAAGGAAATGGGTAAGAACCCTTCAGAAGACAGAGCTGGAAATAAATATTCATGTAAGTTCCACTGGACACCAAAACAAAAAGTAAAAAAACCTACAGACTCAACAGGAATACTGGTCTTAAGATACTTCCAACTCTCCTCCCTCCTCCCAGACAGCCTCTCCCCAATACACAGGCAGTATAAGTTTCAGGTTATGCTGTTTCCCGTAAGAGCTCACGATTTGTCCACCTTCACTCCTGCTGTCAGATGGCTGGACCAACACACTTTATCTATACTCCAAACAGTTGTTAAAATGTTAACGAGTTGCGAAGACTGTTGCAGCTATTTTGGATCAGCAGAACACCTTGTGCATCCAAAAACATGAATTCCTCCCACCCATTAATATTATATTACTTGCTCCAACAAATAAACTACCCCTCCTCACAAATCCCACCTGTGAACCTCGATGCACACTGCCCATAGAAAAGTGGGACGTTGCAAAGCTGCATCAAGAAGAGACTGCTCAGTGCTGCCCTCCAAGCCAGTAGCAGTCTTACCTCCATCTGCTAACAGTCACTTCTAATTGTTTTCCATCCCTGACAATTTAATGCTGCCAGGCAGGCCTTCCTCAGCTCCATGTGATTTACTTAGGCAATACTATGATTCATCCTGCATAAGATCTTTAAGGAATGTGAGTTATTTTCCATGCTTGTATTGACACTAAAAATTTCTCTATTTTTTGTATTTCCTTTCACAGACATGTTTATTAAGGCATGAAATAGCAACAATGTCCTCCAGGCTGGTGATGCTCTTGGCTAATTATACTTATCAGACCATGGCCAAACTGTGACTGAACTATCAAATAAGTCTATGGTAAGAAAGATTTTAAATGCCTTTGGGAGATATAGCTTATTCAAAAAACGCAGTAAATATGGGGTTTCATTTTTATTTTTAAAAAGTTTATTATGTGGTTGCTTGGTTTCACTTAACCTTAAAAAAAACCAATTTGGTGGTTTAAGGGAAGAAAAATTGATGTATTCTGCCAATCCGCTCTCCCTCATTCATCTATTTCCTTGTTCTATTGTGCTCCAAGTATCTGTTTTGCTTCTTAGCAATAAAGCTCAGAATTTCTATGTTTTTAGATGCCTGTGCACTGAGGTAGTATCCGCATATGCCAGGAGAGAGTGAACTCTACTGTGAAATCGAAAATGGCAGTTCCCACCAGCAAAGCTAATATAACTCATTTCTCAGGTGCTTCAGATCCTTCTAGACGTAAGTGAGGTATGGTTGAGGTGCTGCCACTGATCCAGCTCAGGAACCTTTGCTCTGCTCTTAGGCTTACCTCTATTTTGGAGTCCTTGCAGCGTAGATGCAAATGAGTGACAAGATATTGTCTATTCCAGCTGATCAAAACCAAAAACATTCCTAAAAGGTGTAAGGGAAATTAAGTGCTGCCTGCAGTTGCCTTCAGATGTTCAGATGGGATGTGGAAGCATCACGTACCAGCATACTCTCTGACATGTAGGAAAAATACTGATTTTAATTCTGAAAGTTCCCCTTCTCTGTCATCAGACAAGACAGCAGTTGTTGGAAGTGGCCTCGTAAGGATTCAAGCTACGTTACCTCTCATAAAACCTAATAACCTTCTCAGGATGCCCATGGAGTACAACCTAGTAAGGAAACCCTACAAATACCCCTACATGACACATACTAAACAAGCATCTTTTCCATACTCCAATTCAGGGGATCTGCTGTTCAATCAGGAGGCAACTGAAATGTACTAGATTTTTATCTCTCTGTTTTGTGGGGGAAAATAGTATATAATACAATATTATCATCTTTCATGAGTATGCAGACAAGGGAACACCAAGCAGGAAGATAACACCGTCTCTACTGGCACTAACGTAACCTCAGCTAGTATACCACTCTGTTCCGCTGCTCACAACACAAATAGGATGGAAAAAAAGGAAAGAGATCAATAAGAGCCACAAGAATGACTAAAGCATATTTCAGCAGACTAGGAAATTCAAGCAGCTGAGGATATTTATCTTATAGAGAAGGTCCAGGATAACTGTTTGTAAGTGCCAGTAGAAAAAGACAATTTGATAGAGGACAACTCAACTTTGGATATAAAACATATAATTATGAATAACATTTGGAAATTGCAGTAGACATTCTTATTGGAAATAAGATTTTTTTTTTTTTTAACATCAAGTTTAGCATCAAGTCCAGACCAAGGTCTGGAACAACTTATGAAATGGATTTTCTCTATTCATTTCTTTTAGCTTATTTTTAGAGTTCTAAGAACAACATGCTGTTATGTAAGGAACCCTGTCCATGCAGGAGGTCATATGCACTCATGACAGTCCCTTCTGCAGTGAGAAATTACTAAAATCATAGAAACTTGGAAGATATTTTCCAACATCTTCAAAGAGTTTATTCTTTTAGAATCACCACCAGTCAGGTCTGGAAATAATTACCATTATGTTGAAATTTGGTTTCAACTTTTTAAGAAAAATTATTCTGACACCATCTTTGCAACTATTTAAGCAACACCCCTGAGTAACTACAAAGAATGAAAGAGGAATGACAGGGAAAAAAAAAGCAATATATTACCTTATTATTTAACTGCCTAATGCAAGAGCTAGTATACAAGGAGGGCATCTCCCATGTCCTCAAATCATCTGATTTGCTAATTTTTCATAAAAAGGAATGAGTACCGTTTATTTCTCATTATAGTTCAGTAATATCTAGAGCCTTTGCTTGCAGGAACCAAACTATCCCCAATGCAGATCATAGAACCATAGACTCATTTAGGTTGGAAAAGATCTCAAAGATCATAAAAAGTCCAGCCTTTGACCTAATATCACCATGCCCCCTAAACCATACCATGGAGTGTCACATCTACCTGTCTTTTGAACATTTCCAGGGGTTGTGACTTCACTACCTCCCTGTGCACCCTGTTCCAATGCTTAACCACACTTTCAGTGAAGAAATTTTTCATAATTTCCAATCTAAACCTACCCTTGCACAGCTTGAGGCCATTTCCCCTTGTCCTATCACTTAGCTGCTTGGAAGAAGAGACCTAACCCCATGCTGCCACAACCTCCTTTCAAGGAGTTGTAGAGGGCAATAAGGTCTCGCCTGAGCCTCCTCTTCTCCAGGCTAAACAACCCTACTACCCTCAGACATTTGTAGGACTTATGTTCCAGATCCTTCACCAGCTCCATTGCCCTTCTCTGGACACGCTCCAGCACCTCAATGTCTTTCTTGCAGTGAGGGGCCCAAAACCGAACACACGATTCGAGGTGAGGCCTCACCAGTGCTGAGTACAGGAGGACAATCATTGCTGTGGTCCTGCTGGCCACACTATTTCTGATACAAGCCAGGATTCCATTGGCCTTCTTGACCACCTGGACACACTGCTAGCTCATGTTCAGATGGGTATCAGCCAGCACCCCCAGATCCTTTTCCACTGGGCCACTTTCCAGCTACTCTACCCCAAGCCTGTAGCACTGCATGGGGTTGTTGTGACAGAACCCAACACTTGTCCTTGTTAAGCCTCATACAATTCACCTTGGTCCACCGATCCAGCCTGTCCAGATCCCTCTGGAGGCCCTCCTGTCCTCCAGCAGATAAACACTCCCACTCAACTTTGCATTGTCTGTGAACTTACTGAGGGTGCAACTTGATCCCCTCATCCAGGTCATTGATAAAGGTATTAAACAGGACTGGCCCCAAAACTGAGCCCTAGGGAACACCACTTGTGACAGGCCGTCAACTGCATCTAACTCCACTGACCCCAACTCTCTGGGCTCAGCCACCCAGTCAGTTTTTTACCTAGCGAAGAATACACCAGATGCTCTGCAGCCAGCCTGCATTCTCTCATCTCATCTTGGAGAGCTCTGACTTCCCCTCTGTGAGTTCAAAGTTGCTACTCTGGATTATCTGAAGAGTTGTGGCTGCTCACATACCCTGCATTTACCCAATGTCATGCAGTATCACCAGCTGGTTACTCATACACAGAAAAGGAGTCTGCTCCTCTGGATTATTCTCCTTCACCCACACCGCAGCCTGTCAATGGATCTCCCTCCTCCATGTCCTGAGATGCCATGATGTGTGCAGCACACAAGCCACCTTACAACAGCCTCTGGTGGGGAAGGGAACCATGCTGCTGCCAGAAAAGGTGCCTGGGGACTGTGGGGCTGTGAGCCAGCAGATCCTGAGAGGCAGCCAGTTGCCACGGCTACAGTGCTGGCCTCAGTCAGCCCCTTGGGACACCAAAAGGGGTCCCTACTTCAAGCATTTCCTTACTGAAGGCGAAAGTGCTGAGCATTTTACTCACAGGTATAACACATGGCTCAGAGGCACTAACTGTCAACAGCTGAAACCTGTTTCCAGCTCAAGGGGAAAATAAGCCTATGAGCAAATGCAGAAACTCCAGCCCCTATGGCCAGCAACCACTGAAAGGAAGTTGCTGTCATATGGTACCTCATCAGTCTCATGTCAGATCTTAACAGAATATACTGGCAAAAACCAGAGGGGTCATCAACAGGCTGGAGAGCTGATTTTTATTATATTTATTTTTGTATATATTCATATTGTTAAATTATTAAATATATAAATATATTATTACATAACTGGGAAACACATTTTTCATTAATTCTTATCACAAAAGTTACTGAAATAAAATGAAATAGACAAATATCTAAATACCTCCTAGTTCTAGGAGACGTTTACATTTAGATTGCATGAGGTTTTGCTTGATTTTTAATTAAAAGTGAAGTTTGAACATAAACTATATTTATAAAACATTAAATCATACATTATAAAATAATGTATAATAAACATATTAAGTAGTAAATTTATATTATAAATTTAAACATATTCCTTATAAAATATAAAAATAATAGTGAGTGGACTTCTCTTACAGCAACAAATTTATTAATAAAAGTACCCAAGACATCAAACTAACCCAATGAAAATTCTGAAATCCATTTATGACAGAAAGGAGCACAGGAAAGAAAAGTGCACATGATGAAGGCTTTGCTTTACAACATGCACGTTCCCAGACAGGCTGCAACTGCTACCTGCATTCTCCCTGACACCTGAAGAAAGCACCCAGCTTGGCATCCCTTTTCAATCTGGGAAGCTCTTTGTTCAAGTACAAGAAAGGATAGGCTGGGCTGCCTTTGAAGACATACAGAGTTATAAAAACTAAAAGGAGACTCTACTAGTGACATGCAAAGCCAGAAGGAGCCACGTGAAGCTAGCTCCCTGCCAGCACAACGTGGACCACAACCCAACACCACCGACAGAGCCAAGCAGGAGTCTGGAAGAGAACAGAGAAGCTGAGCATGCTGCTGGTTAGTCACTGGCTTATAGCTTCACTTGTTAATTTACTTGTAGGAATCCAGAAGGGAAAAGCAGGCTCATGTATGAAGGCATGAACCATCTGCATGTGGAAATTACTTCACCTATTCAGAATCCAGGAGACAGTTTGAAGAATACAAACTTTAAAAAAAAAAAAAAAAAAGAGTGAAATAATCTGGCAACTTTCTGCTCAGGAAAGAGCTGGGGGAAACATATCCCTGCTGATTATGTGTCTAATAGCTACAAAAGCTGTGTTTTGTATCAAACAAATCTGTACAGCACAAGCCTGTTTGCAAAAGGCAGGGTAGGTCTTTAATTGACCAGTTTCGGAATGATACAAGAGTTTTACAAAGGAGCAAGAATAAAGAAAAAACAACACAGCCCAACTGATGAAATTAAGACATTTGCATTTTAGCTCATAACATAAAAATATACATGCTGTTAAAATCTAGACTGTTCCTGTACCACAGTACTTACACATGCCAAAGTGTAAGACAGTATGTGATACTGTTGAGCTATGTAAGAAAAAACACTGTGCCAACAAAACCAAAAATATGGAAAGCACAATAGATGTTTGCCTATTACTGCCCAAAAGACTGCTATATTAATAAAATTACTGACTAAGGTCAAGACTTCAGAATTTACTTTGATGGTATAATCAGTAAAAAGCCAGAAACATTTATTCTAATACCAGATCTGACAAAGCCCACTTTGTAACTTTGCTTGGCATTTATGTAGCTTGTCTAGCATTACACTGTATAAAGCCTGGGTGATGAGTCAGAATTTACCTCATATATATATGTAGCTAGATTTCCCTTAGAAGTCAGGCATAAACACCTGACCTCATTTTTTTATCCTAGTGACTCTTAAATTACTGTAAAATACAGAAAGTTCACATCTTTGAAAAATATGTGGTGAAACAAAGACAAGTTTTTAAGAGTTTAATCTTCAGCTTTGTTTCATATTTTTAAAAAACATAAAAATATTCTCTAAAGTGGTCTGAAGAGGGTTTTTTATAGGTTTAATTCTGATTTTGATAATGTATAAGAGTATAGAATAGTGAAAGCCATACAGAATCTTTGAAACATAACCAATTTTGTGTGTGGCAGATATTGTTAAAAAATACATTTTCCAGTGTTGTTAGAAACTTGTTTACATTTGCTTCCCAAATCAAAGTGAGATGTGGGAGAGTGTCAGCACTTTGCGCTGCACCTTGATTTAAAGGGAGCAGCATTCTCAGACAGAGAAGGGGTCTATCTGTAGGAGCAGTACTTCAGGAACAGGCCAGGATAAGGAGGCCTTACAGCTCATTAGGCAGCAGCAGCAGCACTGCTATTCATCTCAGTGTACTTGCTCACAGTTACACTCTATGTCTGTGCATTATCAGGTGCTGAAATAAGCCTGACTAAGGGTTCTAGAAGTTAAAAAACTGGGCATTTTGCAAACAAATGCACATAAAAAATCCTTTAAAATCATTCAGCAGTTGTCACCTTCAACCCTTGGAGAATCAATAAGTTTCTGAAGTCAGTCAATTGACAGACCTGTGGTTCTGCTCCAGGTGAGCTTTGGCCAGCTGAAATGAGATGGAAGATTTTCATCTGGATCCCTAACTCAGCTGACAGGGAGGCACAACCCAAAGTGTTAGCGCAACTGAGGTGATAGTCTTTCCTTGGTGCTACTACTCAGTTGCAAAAAAAAAAAAAAAAAATCAAAATACAAGCTGAATAAAAGCTTTTACTTTATTTTTGTGCCCTGCAGCCTACATATACACTTTTTGTATATGTACACTGTTGGTATGTACAGACATGACCCAGGGGCTGTCCAAGCCATGTAGTGGCATGGTGAATTGGATACAGAACACTGGTATAGACAAGTATGTGAGGGGAGTAAATGTCAACTCCTAGCTTCCCTCTTCTCTGTAGCTTCCACCAGCTTTGGATGTGATTCAGGAGACCAGTGCTTCAAACAAATTTCAGTACCAGTCTGATGAGTGGCACTCACCAACTGGATAAATGTAACCATCAACCTGCATGTGGGCAATGCTAAAGAGAAAGGGTGCTCTGATGTAACAAAACAAGGAAACTTCAGCAGGTGGGCCCCAGACTAAAACTGAAATAATGGACAGCCCTAAGAAAGATCTGTATGTCTGTTGATCACCAGATCTTTGATGAATGAGGACCAAGACCTCCATGTTCTCAATTCAGTATTTCCATGATCAAGCCTGTGCTAAATACAGTGCTTAAACTATGCCAAATACAGTGACTACAGTTAAGAGTTCTACTAAATATTTTATGTCTACTCTATTTTAAACAAGTCCTGAAGACAAAAGGAAAAAAAATGTTCATTTCATACTTAACATTAAATACATCTTAACTGGTATCCAGAAAATAGGTTAAAAGCCTTGTAACAACCAATGCAACTTTTCATTTAACAACTTTCTTTAGTCATGGAGACAACTGTTTCTAAAACCAGATGAACAAAATGGGTTTAATCCTTTATTTTAAGAACAAAGGCAGTATAATCTAGTCATTAAATATATGATGATGTAGTTTAATGACATGTGAAAAAGTGCCTTGGAACAGCCTGGGGAACACATGCTAGCAAAAGCACAGATTTCCATGTTGTTGTGATGGAATAAAAGCCATGCCAGTCCATTAAGAGGCACTTGTAAAAATTAAGCCTTTAGCAACAGAGATCAGATAGCAGAATATTCTAAATTAGAGAATCTATATTAGCAATAAAAATATTTGTGATAAATTGTTAGAGAGGGAAAAAAACCCCAACCAAGCAAGGCAAAGAGACATCATAAATGCACAGTCATCTGAGACCTTTCCCTCCAATTTTGTGCTAACTAAAGTTACTGAAAATGAGGGATATACATGAAAAGAAAAACTGCTGGTAGCCTAATAAGCAGAGTGGTATCTACAGGTTCTATTCTGCAACACTGTATTATGTAACACTGAAAATGCTAACATTTGGCTAGTAAAAAAAGTGAGCAAGAAAACAAAGAAAAATATTGGCCACTGAACCATAGATGGAGTTCTATTTCATTACAAAAATCTGAAGGAAATCTTCTAATCACTGACCACACAGTTATTCTTTCTATTGCAGTTGCAGCTTCATCAGTTGAGTGATTGCAGAAGCGATCGTTTTGGTGTTGTACTAAAAACATGATCAGAAATGTAAGCAGCAACCTTATATAACTCTGTACACACACACACACACATATATGTTTGGTAAACATTAATTTACCAAATATTTCTGCTAAAATGCAGAAATATTTAGATCATGGAGCAGGGGAAGGACTATTTGATTGCAAAGAAACAGCATTTCCCAGAAGATGAGTTCCTTGATTGAAACCTGCCTAAACACAAATGTTCACCTGCACCTGAAATAAATAAACTGTTACCATTTAATTTTAGCCTTTTATGATATTCTACCTCCCCTCTCCATATTAAAAATTTAAAGGACATCCAAGAGAAGCATTCAGAAAGGTTTTAGATACGGAAAAATCAGTCTCTAATAGGCATTAGAACATGCACAATAAAATTACCACAATACTAGAACTAACACTGATGAGGTTTTTTGTTTGTTTGTCTTTTTAAGTTATCCACAAGAGGGAGTCAATAGTACTTGAAAGCCATCACAACTCCCTTCCCCCACCAAAACCAAAACATGAAGTGAAAAACAGCAGCTTAAATAAAACACATTCTAAAGATCCCAGTGAGATACTTTATATGCATTTCAGGAAAACTAGGAGCACTAGCTAAAGTGTAAATGGAAAGCTTCAGTTTCTTCATATGTGAATTCATATTCACTTCTTCATACGTGAATATGAAGGTGAAAAATATGTTTATAGTGCATAACATAATGATCCAGACAACACAGAAAGAACTTGCTTTAAAGTTTCAGTCACTTCACGGCACCATCCCACTCACAGCCTTCAGCAGTGGTACCACCAGTGTGAACGACCCAACTTTCAGCCCTTCCACTGACTCTCAAGACTTGTGCCCAAGAGTCATCCCCTGCCCTACACAACACTGCGCACCTGGCATGGAGTAATGTGCCTTTGCTCAGTCCCCTGCAATGTAAAAGCTGTGTGTGCTTGTCGGGGCATGACCAGGCAAGCAGGCAGGCCCCAAGCAGGGCAGTAGCAGGTACACTTACCAGGCTCCTCTGGCACAAGATGCAATTCCGTTTTTTGAGTTGCACAAAAAGTAGGGGGCCCCTCTAAGAGGCCCTCTGGGACATCTCAAAAACTTTACAGTCCCCTCTCTGTCCACACCTTCAGAGGCTGACTATAAGCTGTAGATCTGGCATCCACTTCTATAAAATGGCAATATGTTGGAAGAAATGAAAATAAAATTAATCGAAGAGTCTGAAAATCAGGTCTGTTCCTTTTTCTGAAGGTAAGGTCACAACAGAAGTACTTGGCTATTTAGCCTCCTTACCGCTTCTTTTTCTTGTATTTTTGCCCTACACATCAATCCTAATGAGATGTAACTGGCCTTATTAAAATAATTTTAATTCTCAGTAAGAAGAATTGAATTCTGTGGATAGCTGCTTTAAGCTGGAAACAGCACTCCAGCAGATTTAGTATATTCTTCTCTTCAGAATTTGCCTACAGAAACAAATTTTTGTTTTGTCCATTCCTACAGTTAACTCAAGAGCTCCTAAAACAGAGAATCAAACTAGAAACACCAACCTCTTTTTCAGCGACTCTTCATTTCTTACATTTTGCTTTTATCACATTCTGTCTCCCCCACAACATTTGTGAGAAGGGTAAAACCACCATTTTTATTATGAAGTGTATTTATATTTATCTGACAAAACAACCTGCTTTCTCAGGATGTCACTCAGGATCACACTTCATTTTCATGTTCTGCTTTTCTATCCAGATGTTCATTTTGTCCTATGAGTACACAAATGACTGCTGACACCAGCACTGAAGATGAGTTTGCTTTAAATGTACCAAAAAAACCCTAAACAAAGAAACCAAACAATCTCTCATACACACAAAACAAACAAAAATCCATTGAGAGTTTCTGCTGGCTGAGGCAATAGAGGAATTTTAGCACTAATAATGTCACAGTACCCAAAATAATTCTAGACATAATTGGTACTTTGAGTTGTCTACTAGCCCGGTGATTTATGATACAGGATAGTTGTAAGTCCAGATCCCATTGAAAGACTGCTTTCATAATCATGATTTTTGTTGTGAAACTTCCTCAGTTCTCCCACCTACAGTGCAGCTACAATTGAAGCCTTTAAAAAGTAAAGATTTATCAGTCATTGTCAAGAAGTTGCCACAAAAGATCTTTCCACTGCACAGAAGGCCACACAACATAGCCCACAATGAGTCTTAGGAGGCCAGTGAAGAGAAAAGAACAGTTGAGTATGCACACTGGAGAATCCATCGCATTTTGAAATTCCCTGACAACCTATTCACACAGGAGAGGACCAAACATGTATGAGGCAAGATGTGGGCAGTACCCTTTCCACCTACATTTTTCACACTAGGCTTGTTTCAGCTTTGATTAGCCTTTGAACCAGCTACACGCTGCCAGCACGAAAGGGGTCCTCTAGCACCAGAGCTTAGTCCTTCTGGGAATGAACTTACCTACCCATTAATGCATTCCTAACACTTAAAGATGAAGACTATAAGAAATACTACTAAATCTTATGCTTGATGACATCAAATGTTCCACTGCCTCAGCTAGTAACAGCTTTTTCCCCAGATCACAGCTAAGCGTACATACCGGGCATATTCTTCCCCTCTTCCTCAGACCCACCAGAACATGCCAAGACTGCGGATAAACAAGCACTCTGTGCTGGGGACAGAAAATCCTTTTACTCATGTGCCTGGATAGTGCACTCTGCTTATACAGTCATGGTTATAGCTCCAAGAAACTTTCAGTCCTGTGTCCTGTGATGCTGGAGGACACATACTTCAACAGACAGCACTGCCAGTGGGAGGGTCAACTCTCCTGGAAAATCTGCCCTGTGTTCTCTCTCCTGCTTGACCTGTGCTCTGAAATAATGCTCCAAAAGACCAAATAAAAACTACAATTACAGATGTCTTTTGTGCCATATAGATTAGTGATGAGCGTTGTCCTCTTCTTCATGAACCCAATACAAGGCACTGGAACCTAAATAGCTCATGCAAAGAGATAGGATTATGTAGACACAATGAAGGACGCAGGCCACTCATTTCAGCTGTCCTGCTCACTTGGATTTTAGTGCAACTTCATATTTTTGCATGGCTAAAAAGCTGAAACCGTGTTAAAACCAAGTTTTACATGTTTCCATCCACAAAAAAACCCCTGACCTAGATTCTCTCATTCTTAGATTCCCTCACAGTCCTGGCCAGGTTTTCGGAGGGTTGCTAACCTTGGCTGCGTTAAGGGTTTATAATGAAACACTAAAAACCAAGTATGTTTGAGCTGGTTTGGATTTTATTATGAATGTTTTGGATGGCTGTAATGTTAGAGTCAATTCAGATATTCTGGGCACTTTTCATCCACAAAAAAATTGCTTCTTGGAAAAAAAAATCCCATGTTTACAATAAATTAAAATCAATCATTATTTTGGGCCTGATTCTCCACTTCACCATTCCAGCACGGCATCTGTTTTAAGACGAGGCTCCTGAACTTGCAGTGGATGTACATTGTGTTTATCTCTTCTTACTACAATAATGAAAATAAAACATTTGTGGAAAAATTTACTTGTAACTTAAAAAGAATCAAAAATACAAGGTGACAGACACGAAGGAGATGAGTAAAGTATCAAAAGTAGTGAAACAAGAGCCTACGGTTTAAAAGACATCATCTCTGAGCTTGTGAGACGACTCACTGTCTTGAGACACATACCAAGATACCCCATCAAGGTAAAGCTCAAGGTAATGGCTTCTCATTCAATTGAGAGCTTCAACCTGAAAATGTTTAAGCAACAACATACAGCTCTGGAATAAGTTGAAACAAACTTATCTGAGGTACAGGCAATGCAAAGCAGCACTTCTAACATGTTGTTAAAGCCTTTCTCAGAGGGCTCAGAGTAACTTGACACTGAGAATATGAAGGCAAACGAAAGCTACCATGAGGACACCATGCCATAGGCTAAGTAATGAAACAAGTATTTTCAACACCTGAAGTATTTTCATACTTTGCTTGATTGGCTTTCAGGTTCCATCCGCATGTAGCATAGGCTGATTTTCACCCTTCAGTCAGAACAGTGACTTCAGATAAGGATGCCACAGGACAGAGGTAGGAAAAAAAAAAGGTGAATGATGCTGTTAAAACACACTTACTCTGGAGTTCTTCAGACATCAGACCATGCACATGCTACTTTCAAAGCCTTTTCATGCCTACTTTGATTGTTCTATTTAAAGCAATATTCTTTCTTCTAAAGAAAGACCTAAACCCATTTTCCATGTTAAACTCCCCAAAAATGAGGTTGCAAAAAGTAGTTCTACAGCAGCAATAAAATACTCTACACTATGCAAATACTGTGCATACCTTAACAATAGAGCATTCAGAGATGCCTGTTTTCACTTACAAATAGGGACAGAGTAATTCTTCATTAATTTTGTCTGTGCTTTATTGAAATATTATGAAGGAAGGAAGAAAAAGCATGCCTCAAGCTTTGCCAACATCCAAACAAAACAAACAGCAGCAGGGTTTTGTTTTCACTTAAGTTTCATTATAGTTCATACATAGAGAATTAGTGCAACTTAAAACTGGTTTGTATTTAAACCCACATGTACGACAAGAGTAGCCAATACATGTTCATTTGGTAGTGGAAAAGTCTTATTCCTGTGTAACATGTTTTTATATATTCTGGGAATCTTTTTCCTAAAACAAAGGTAGACCTTAACGAATTAGCAGACCTGAACCAAAAGCCCAGTCCAGAAACCCGAACTTTCAGGAACTAGCAACTGGCTTAACAATTCTATGGCTAATGTTCTTCCACTATGATAACTGAACTTGGATAAGGGTGGTGAGAGAACACCAGTCACAGAATCTCAGTCTAGAACAGAGCAAGAGAAACAACTTTGTCAAGGCTTTCCAAGCACTCTGAAAGTCAAAGACAGACATGAGCTAGCTATGTTTTCCTCAAGTCAGCAGAAGTTACTCAGCTGAAAGCTCCTTCTATTCCACATGCTCCTTGTGCAGTTTGGCAGCTGAGCCATTTCCGATTAATTCATTTTCTGGCCCGCTGCAGGCAACCAACATATACAACCTTAACAATCAGCAAGAGAAAGCATTTAAATTCAGCAAAACATGACAATTGTAGGTATCTCAGATGAAAACAACTCCCAGCCAACATGTGCATTGCATAACACATCTGTGAGGGTGTGGAAGCTATCTAGAAAACATATACACAGACAGACAGAGGCATTAACTTTTCAAGTGTTAGCCCTACATGAGGATTCAAGCTGTCCAGTCATTTAAGGGTGATGTTCAGCACTTCAAGTAAGTAGCTTAGAAAGAAATAGCACTACATGAAGCAGCTAATTAACACTCTTCAGATGATTCGTGATAGAAAATGCATGTTCAAATGCTATGTTTCAATTCTTTGTTGACCACTCTAGTTGCATGATCATTCCAGTTTTACACTATCCAGAGGAAGATGCTAGGGAATAAGGTGAATTAAAGGGCTTCCAATTAGCAGAGGGAGTGACAGGATTTCTTACTGAAGTGGAAAATATAGGAGACCTTTCCTGAATCAGTATTCTGTACTGTGTATATGTTGCAGCCTAGGAATGGTATTGCCCAATTTAGTGTTCCCACAGAAACATTCCAAAGTACGCACGGATAGCTCGCTCCCCCTTCTCCCTCCCCCCATGGTGGGATGGAGTGGAGAATTGGAGGCATAAAAGGTAAAGATCATGGGTTGAGATAAGAACAATTTACTAGAGACAGCAATGAAATAAGAAACAAACAGTAACAGCAATAATATTAATAAGAGTGTACAAGGGAGGCAAATGATTCACACATGAGTGCTCACCACCCGGAATCTGGCACTGCCCCAACCCCACACTCGGTCACCAGCCCAGTCAGAAGGGACCCTCCCCCCTTCTGCATCATGACCTGGTATAGAATAACCTCAGGGTCCTGGCCATGCCCTCCCCCGGCTACTGCAAAAATAACCCTGTTCTGGACAGAACCAGGACAGTATATTAACAATTATTTAAGAACTTTTAAGAGCAAATCAGTCAAGAAGCCTCTATAAAGTAGTCATGACCTCAGATAATCTGACTTAGCAAGGAATCAGAGGACAGCTTACAACAGTTTATCTTGAAATTCCTCACTGGTATAAATTCATAAATTCATTGTTGAGTCATCCAACAAATATTAGATCTCTGTTCCCATAGTTTTCATGCCAATTTTCAAAGAAAGTAAAATACTTCTCAATTTTTCTCCACACACTGGCCATCTTTCCACCAGAAATCAGACAGCAGAGAGCATAGCCAACTAATAACGGTACGCAACACATGTGACACTAATCATCACCTTCTGGTTGTAAACAAAGTTGTGACCATCAGCCTAAAAGGCAAAAGGGTCCATGTTTCAACAACACTCCTACAGCACTTGCTTCCTGCCTGATTGATTAGCTTTAAAAAAAGAGAAACAAGAGCAATCTGGGAAGGACCTTCCATGGGCAGAGTTGACCACAAAATTTCCAACACACACATGCTTCAAAATGATGCCTCCCTCCCCTGGTTAAAAGAAAAATCTTGAGAGCACAACATAAACCAGAAAATTACCTTTTTTATTTCCCCCAGGACTAGTGCGGTGGGAACTCCAGGGTCTTTGGGAGGACTAATAATAAAAGAAGCCATCCAGTTGGGAAGCAACAGATATGCTATGAAGTGGATGGATATCAGAACAGACATGAAAGGGGCAAAGTGTTAAGACAGAAGAATCGATCAAAACTGCCAGAACTTTCACAAGGCTTTTTACAGATGGGAATAAAAATGTATTAAAATTAGAAGGGGTCTTAATGACTACTGGAAGCAAAACACTGTGAAAAGTATTGCTTAAAGTCCTGGCACTTAAAATAAAACATTCAAAACAAGAACAAAACCATCACTTTCAAGATACTAACAAACTTTTAAAAGAAAGCGAACTCCAACTAAAGAAACACGCAGGTGATGTTCTCTAGATGACAGCATGCGCTATTGCAGTCTATAAATATTTGGAAAAAGCAATTTGATCTCATTTGTTCCAGCTCATTTAAACTCTAAACAGAGAAGCTTATCTTTTCAAGCCAAGACTAATGAAGAAAGAATGTCTGCAACCTAATAGGTCAAATGTAAACAGGTTTAAAATTAAACCACTTCCAATACATTAGAAATGACCCTACCCACAGAACTGTTCACACTCATCTTCTTCATCTGGAAGAGGAAATCCAGACCTGCCTCTAAGTTTCCTGCCCTGAGTTTTGTTCCTACCCAAAGCAATCACTGTTTATCTGAGTACGTGCAATCAATTAACTTGAAAGATTTAATAACACTCAGTGGTATCACTGTGACTGAAAAAGAAGTTTATAGTTGTGTGTTTTTTGGAGAGCCTTAAATAGCAAGTTTCTCTTTCTTGGGAACTGAATGATCACTCTGCTATTAATACTGTTTCCAGCCCTACTCCTGCTGCTCCATTTGATTCTTCTCTACAAGTTTCTGCAGTTTTACCAAGGGCTGGGTAAAAAGCTATTTTGCTTGTAGGTCCTCCAATTATTTATGTTTAGATGTTGTTTCTCCCCCTCAATTTTCTTCATTCTTTTTTTTTTTCTGCATAACTATACAACAGTAGTACATTATTAGAACAGGAGCTAGAAAGAAAATTCTTGGAATAAAATCTAGAAAACCTTCACCCTAGCCTCCCAAAAACACACACAACCCCCCCAGTCAAAAAACCCACAAACCCATCCCTCTTCTCCACAACCCACCCAGATAGTTACTGCAGTAAATATTGAATCAGAATCAAAGCACATAAGCTCTTGGTGACAGGAATGATAAGGATTTCACAAGGAAATTTATTGATCTGAATGACAGCAGAAACAAGCTAGTTTTTGGATTAAGTTTTAGCTGGAAACTTTCTCTCTGTATCTTCTAATTTTGTACAGCCTGATATACAAGTATGCAAATTTCATGGCTGCTGAGCTCATTGAACAGTACAAGCCATGAGGTGCCAAATCCCTTCTGGGAAGCAATGAAGGATATCAGATTTTTCATGAATAGTCACTGTACATTCAGTGTATTGCTGGATAAGGCCTTCTATTGCTGGCTTCAGCAAGCTTAGCTACAAGAATGCAAGCTGTATGAAAATAGCCCAATTATTTTCCTCTATGCATAACATCTCTTGCGGCAGCCAGTGGCAAGTTCACCATAAAGCAAGATCTTAGGGAGGCAGTCACTGGCTGCCGCAAGAGAGGAGCCCCAAAGAAAAGATTCAAGGACTCCCTGAAACAACATCTCAGCCTCGGCCATACTGATCACCATAACTGGTCTACTCTGGCCTCAAATCGGGAGGCCTGGAGACACACCATCTATAACGCTGCTATTGCCTTTGAGAACACACGCAGGATCACTCTCGAGGAGAAAAGGCAATGCAGGAAGAACTGTGTCTTGCGGAATATACCATCTGAGTCTTTCTGTTGTGCCTTTTGCAATCGGATATGTCTGTCACGTATTGGCCTCATAAGTCACCAACGTGCCTGTAACAAACGTGGATAGTGCCTTCCCAAAGCTTCGTTTGCGAAGCCCAGCCATGATGATATGCATAACATCTAACCTAACCTGAATAAGGACTGATCAATTATAACTTATTTCAGTGTTTTCAGAGGACTCGTGTTTCTAAACAAGATTTTATATTAGAGGTATCCTTTCCTGCCACAAATACACCAGTGTAAAACATTTTTTTCATTCAAAAAAATTAAAAGCTTATTAGATCATCAACTGAACCTGCAAAATCCCATTTGAATAGTGTAAAAATATCAGAAGGTGTTATATAGCAGCTACCTTTATGACTATGTCACTGGATATACCTTTTAGTATAGCTCAAAGTACTTCTGGGGTAGTCAGTACTACACATGTATTGGAAAGAGTGATGGAAAGCTGGGCAGTAGGATTTAACTTCAGCTACTGAGGAAACAGCTGCAGAGCCAAGCATGCTCATGAGACAGCATGTTGGACAGCAGAAATTGAGGTTAACCCACCTTACTTAGTATGGCCAGAAGAGTCTGGCTCCATCTCATCTTTACTCTTCCATTAAAGTAGCTGTAGGCAGCAATAGGATCTCCACAAGATTGCTCTGCAAGCAAAACAAGCCCTGTTCCCTCAGCCTTTGCTTACAGGTAAATGCTCAAGCCCCTGATCATCTTTGATGATGCTTCATTTGGCTGACTTCATTAGGCCAATGTCTTTTCTGGACTGAGTTGCTCAAATCAAGCACAGTACAGCAGGTGTGGCTTCACGGGTGCAAAGGAGGACAAAGAACTACTTGTCTCAGTTTGTTGGCCACACTTTTGCTAATACAGCCCAACCTCAGGCCATTTTTTCCAGCCAGTTGATATTCCCTCTGCCCTCAAGTAGATCAGTCACTCCACTTAATTTGGTATTATCCATAAACTTGCTGAGAACACACTCTATACCATCTGTCTAGGTTACTAATTTGGATTTTAAATAGTGTTGGCCCCAGTATCAGTGCCCAAAGGATACCTCTGGTAATTGGCTGTCAATTGAAATTTGTGCAGCTGTTCAGCTGCTGATTCATATTGTAACCAATAATCTCACTTCTGAAATGCATTTTATAATGTGAAAAAATAATAATAAAAAAAGAGTTAATTAAAAACCTTTTTTATGAAAACACCTCCTAGTGTCTATCCTAACAGACGTGTGTTTCCTTGAACTACATGTCCATGTGGCAGAAGTTCAGGACTTTGTGTTGCTGTAAGTTAACCAGGAAGCACCACATACTTTCAGTGATGCCACAGCTCAGGGAATTATTTACATCAAGAGCTTTTTGGAGTTGCTTTATAAATAGTGCAAGCTTTAGAACAGTCTGTCAAGCTTAGATGGACAGCTTGTCCTACCTTCAGCTGGGATAGAGTTAACTTTCTTCGTGGTAGCTGGTACAGTGCTGTGTTTTGGATTTAGGATGAGAATAATGCTGGTAACACACTGACATTTTAGTTATTGCTGAGCAGTGCTTACCTTGAGTCAAGGATTTTTCAGTGTCTCATGCTCTGCCAGCGAGGAGGTGCACAGGAAGCCAGGAGGGAGTATGGCCAGGTCAGCTGACCCAAACTGGCCAAAGGGATATTCCATACCACAGAACATAGTATATAGTATATAAACTGAGGTGAGTTGGCCAGGAGGGGACGATTGCTGCTCAAGAATGAGATGGGCACTGGTCAGCAGGTGGTGAGCAATGGTGTTGTGCATCACTTGACTTTCTTGGGTTTTATTACTCTCTCTTTTTGTTACCTCC
Organism: Corapipo altera; assembly: GCF_003945725.1. NCBI lineage: Eukaryota > Metazoa > Chordata > Aves > Passeriformes > Pipridae > Corapipo > Corapipo altera. The sequence goes on along the minus strand of NW_020884957.1, from coordinate 892,995 downwards.
TTTTCACAATTATTATTATTATATACTTCAATTATTAAATTGTACTTAACCCATAGGTTTTACCTTTTTTCTGATTCTCTTCCCCAGTCCACCAGGGGCACTGGGGAGACGTGTGAGCAGCTGTGTGCTGCTTAGTTGCTGTCTGGGGTTAAACCATGACAACAGCTTCACAGTCATCCCCTGAAATCATTTGAGTACATAAGACAGGAACTCTGACTGCTCAGATTCCCAACTGAAGCTTGCTTTTTCTCCACAAGCAGAACGCCGCATATGCAGAACTTCTGCTCTTAGTTCCATTTGCCATTGAACATTGTCTGAAAGACCTGTAATTGATGCCAAATATGGGAATTTCTTCCTGAGAATAAACTAATTTAATAATGCTTAATCTTCAAAATTTTACTCTTCAAAAACTGACAGACCATGCCTGCAGGGGATAGGAAGAACTTATGAATTACCTGGTTAGAATGCAAAGCCATTCCATTCCATTTCATCATTACATTAAATGTTCTAATCTAGCCCCTCATATATTTATCCTGCTTCAGAGCTTCTTGATATGATGAAAAGCTATTAACTCTGATTATTACCCATAGTGGATGTTTCTGCAGAAATACACTTCCACCATGTACAAACAACATCAGTTTCAGAATTTGTGCTATTAGCAAACACTGTTTCAAACTGCAAAAAACGACTTCTTTGTAGGTCTTCTTTCAGAGGCCTGTGCCTTCAGCAGTAGAAACACATGAAATGTGTTTGTCTCTGTGTTTCTCAGGGCTATGAAACAGCAGAAGGAGGCTGCAAGGAAGTCAGCTTTCCCTGGAGAGTCTGTCACCTTTGGGCAGTCAGCAGTCACTGTTTTCATCTGTGAAATGAACGTGGGTATCACCACAGCTCATGGCAGCACTGAAACAGATCAAGGCTCAGCTTCACTGTGCAGTGCTGCACCTCCTGGGCACCACAGAGTGTGGTGGCTTCGCTCCACTGCAGATCCACATCTGCAGCATTGCTGCAAGTCCACTGAATGTCAAACACACAACATGCCACCACTGAGGCATTTAGCGGTGCCTGTTTTCCTGCAAGGTACTCTTTCTGTGGCGGATACTAAGTAGTCACAGCAAACTGCTTACTCAACAAAATATTATTCTACTTCACACTAGGATCAAAACACATCTCTTCAAAGATGTTTTCCTGAAAACTGAGACTGGCCTTACTCAAGGAGAGACTGGATTTGGCTGCACACCCCCCATGTCTCAGACGAACCTTAGTAACTGAACTTCTGGCTATTTCAAAAACAGATGGTACCTCTGCTTCCCTAGACACATGCGTACCTATTAAAAAGTTTTGATTCCAAAAAGTCATCATTTTCCAAAGAAAAAAATTCTCTTATCAGAAAGATTCTCAGTGACAATAGCCAGAATAGGGCCTCTGACAGCCATCTGTGAAAATATGAGGCTACTTAAGTGCTTTATCTTCCCTCATGAAATTTCAAATGATTAAAAGAAACACAAAAACTAGAGCTTGGTCCAGTTCTCTGACATGTCTCTTCAGACATGCTCTCTGAATTGAGATGCTTGGCTTTATCTGCATCCAAGCCTTTCAGTTAAGCCCAAGGATCAAGTACAGGAACTTTGCATCCAAATCTTGTATTGTTAAACCCATCCAGAAGGGAGGCGGCATTTCAGCGTGAACCATCTGCTCTCTCTCCACTCCAGTTCCACAGTATACTACTGACAAGTCTTACTGACAAATTTTCATAGCATAGGCAATTAACATATTTAGTGTGTGTGCATAAATTATTTATTTTAAATATACATACAGGTATGCACAGAGTTTAAAAAAATCATTGCAGAAATAGGAATAAGGGAAAATAGAATATACAATGTTTTTAAAGGGCATGTACACTCACGCAGTGTGAGACTGGACTATACAGAAGGTTTTGAATTCATTGCCTCTATCAATCTGTGCCATGGCAGACGTGGAGAGGGCAATGGGAACAGTATTTGCAAGCACCTTAAGCTCACTGCCTGCTGTAAACAGATGAACTGTGGCAACCACCTGACTTCCATGAAAATAGTGATCAACAGAGAAATATTCTTGCTCAGAATTTACAAAAAAAAGGAAAATAAATGTTAAAAATAAAAAATACACCTTTGCAGAACTGTAGGAAGACCTGGGCCAAGCACAAGCACCAGCCCACACTTCCCAGAGAACTCAAGCAAACTGGAGACCATCAAACTTAGGGACAGATGCAATACATGCTTTGTGAAGCCTGAGAGAAGGCAGAGCATGCATACCTCACGCATACCTCACCAAGCAGTGCCCAAAATGGTGGGAAAGGAGGTAAGCATACAGAATCAGTTTTAGATCTGGTCCTACTTTCTCTTCTCACTGGTGACTATCTTAAAGGCAAATATTCCCATGCTCACCTAACACTACATTAAGTTCATATCCTTCACCACAAATACTTTTTATTTCTTCATTTATTTCCAGCTTAGCTTCTGGCAGGTGGCAAAATACAGTAAATTGATAAACCCATTTATCGTACACTTAGCTAACAGAAGTCTCCAAGCTCTTTGTACAGCTCAGAAGGAGATATGACCATATTTCTGCAGTCACGGGAAAATACAGGATCTGCAATAAGTCTCCAACTGCTTCTGTGGCCTCCACTGTCCCTTTTATTATCTGTGAGATTTAACTCCCAGGCTTCTACAATAAGTTATGCTAATAGCATACTTTACTGCTACTCAATAGAGGAACCCTCCCTCCCTCGCATATCAGATTTCTAGGTAAAGAGAGATTAATCAATATCCTGCTTTGCTTAAAATATGCATTTAACATGCAACAGTCACATGAGCATTGTTAACTGATTTAATAAATACAGCAGGGTCTCCTTCTCTCATCTGCTAGGGTCCTTAATGCCTCCCATAAGCAAGCAACACCTGCTGTGCCTCTCCATGACTTCCACAGCAATGCACAGCATCAGGCATCTCACAGGCTCAAGCCTTTTAAAGAGCTTAAGAAGTTTGCATATATAATGAGGTTAGTGAGGAATGCTATTTCCATGGAGCAAAGTTATTCCACATTTGAAAAGAGCTTAGTGTTGTTGATGTTTTCTTGCCTCTAAAGGTCATTTCTATTCATTCACACAAGCGAAGTAGCTGCAGTAATTCTCAATGCCAAGGAAGACAAGATGTTGTCTTGAGAACTGAGAGGTGGGGAAAGGATCCTGTGAGGGTATAAGAATGGAAAGGGCACATCAGCACCACTAGCAAAAAGATGTTGCAACGACAAACTGCACACAGATTTTCTATATAAGTCTACACACTGGTGCAAACTATAACCACATACAATACACACTCCTATTTGCTGTCTAAGATCAAATAGTCATCCAATAGAGTAGACTACACCACAGGCATATTCAGAGGTTACTCCATCTCTGGGAATGCAGCACAGGAACAGAGCACCATGCCTGCACAATTATAAGATGTGGCAGGCTAGGGGTCAGGGTGGTTTGGTTTTATTTTGGTTTGGGCCGTCGGGGATTTTTCTTAGAAACGATTGACAGAAGTTGCAGAAGAGAAGTAGGATCCTGTAACAGACTTTAGGGAAGATTAGAGGGAAAGAACAATAGCTCAGGGAGAACAGAAGAACTGTTTTGTCTGATGCTCTGCCAAGCTTGTGTTAAATAACAAAACAGTGTCCTAAAAGAATTTGTTAATATGGCAACAAGTCTCTCCCAGACTGATGAAAGATAAGGCTATGTAAAGCATTGCTAATCTATTTGACCACCAGTTTCTGCTACTCAAGTTAAAGCTATAGATCTTGGCTGTTGGAAGCCTGCTGATTTGTCAGGGTCTCCCTCTCCAGTGCCAGTGAGCCGGCAGTAGTCCTTGATGTCCTCTAAGTTCAGCCAAGCAATTTTCAAACCTTTTCAAAGGACCAACTCTTTCTAAAGTTGCAAATAATTATCTGCAGCAGTTTCAGCCTCCCAAACAAACAACAACAACAAAAATACTAGCTGACTACAGAAATCAAGATATACCTTATTAAGATAATACATTTTTTTTGGAAGAGCTCTCAGCTTGTTCTGATCCCACTAAAACCAACCAAGCAATTCAAAACATCCCTTTATTGAAAGACTCCTTTGTCCTATAAGCTATCCATCCATACCTACCCTCTTGATTCAGTATTCACATTATTTTATGGCACCTTTTAGTGCAGTAGACAAACGTAGACTCTGGACCCCAGAATTTATCCTCTTATTTTAGACAAGACATAATGAAGTGAGATGGGGAAGAGTAACTGGGAATGTGACAATAAAGCTATAGGGTTATGAAAAGGAATAAAGTTATGAATGGTGGAAGGCTGACAAAGAATTTGTTCGAGAATGCTGCTTTACACAACATATTGTGATATTCTAGATTGAAAAGATGGACACAGTTTGGGTATGCCACAGATGAGAAATGGGCAATTTACATTACTTAGCTGGATTACGATGACTTGACTTTATGGATCAAAACAAAGAGAAAATCCTAGCTTGAGCAAAGCTATGCAGTTAAATCAGTGCCATGCAAAGATGCATTCTAAGTTTCCATGAACTGTCAAGAAAACGGATTAAATACACCTTCAGAGCAGTGCCTAATGAAGGATTTTTACATGGAATTGCTTTTCTTGATCTTCAACATATGGTTATTGAAAATCAGACTGTTTTGTTCCCTTCCTATAACACAGGTTTCTGATTACGTTTGTTTTTCTTTCTCTTCTAGAGCAGAACTTTTAATGCAAAAAATCATGAAAAAAGAATCTTGCAATTAGAGTGTTACATGCTCAAAACAGCAACTCCCTTCTCTCCTGCAAGCATCCCAGGACAGCTTGTACTTATCTCTATCATCAGTGTACACATGCAACTCAAATCAAGGCTGTGAGGAACCTGGCAGCATTTATCTTCACAGGATTGCTATTCTCAGAATTTTGTTGCTTTCTGACCTGCATTACAACACAGAAGAAGCAGTCAGAAATTCCTAGTTTTGACTTAAGAGTCACAATGATAAGAAAATGCATGAGTTTGTATGGTTAAGGTGAAAACTGAACCAACCACCTTATTTCTCAGAACTGACTGAGACCTAGATCCCATAAAATCATTTTGGAGAAGCAGGGATTTTCTGTTCCCAGGCCAAGTGTCAGGTAAGGATTGGATACCAGGCTGATGTTTGTATTCATTCCCCTGACTGCAGCTCCTTTCAAGCACAAGGAGAGAAAAAACCCATGCAGTACTACCACATTTAAGTAACCTTAGTAGAATTTGGGTCTTCGGTGTTTATAATTTATGAAATAAAGCTACAAGTTGAAAAAGCTGTCTCATTTTTATTCTTTTTTTTCCACCAGATTTTGTTTTATGATTTCACAGAACTGTTTCTGATTTCACAGAATATTCTGAGTTGGAAGGGATGTGGAACAAAGACAATTACAGGATTTCAGTTTTAACACTTGTAAACTTTCAGCACTGTTGCATGACCTTCAAAATTCAAACAACCAAAGAAATTACAAAAAGAAAAAAAGAATATAAAATTGTGGGCAATGTTTTACAGAACCACTGCTATTACAGGTCACTAAAGGCTCTTAAAACTTTCCAAGAAAGCAGAGATGCTGGGAAAACATTAAAAATAACAAACCTGGCCCCAAAACAAAAACAGCAGTACTTGATTAGGACTAAACCAATGCAGATATTTTCAATGTTTGTTATCTGCACAAAAAAAGAATAGGGCATTATAAACAGAGCTAGGAAGGGAACATGGCAGGATGTAAAGAAGCATAAAACCAAGGAGCTCCTATTCTAAACTGCCCCTCTATGAAAAGAGAGAAAGTGTGTTAAGGCAGAAGTGTGTGTATGTGAATTCTGGCTACATCTACTGCCGTGTGCTGCAGCATACAGACTCTTGGGGACCTGCCATCACAAATAAAACGAGCAGTTTGCCAACAACATACCAAACATTAGTGGTCTCTAACATAACTACAGGTTTTGCTCACAACAGCATTGCCAAATGACAGCAGGGGTTTTGTTCAACTGCTTGCTTCACTTTCATATAGCAGAATAACTCTCTGCCTAGCTATTGAAAATTAAACTAATAAATATCTGATAAATATGTTTGTTATATGCATACTGAAAACCCACAAGGTTTCAGTCATTAGTATGCCACTCCAGGGCCTTTAATCACACAATCATTTGTCAGAACAATTACTGTGTGAAAAGTAAAAAGAAAATGCTATGGTTTCATGCAATGTAATACTAACCAACCCAAAACTGGAGTAAAGAGTTCCACAGTAATATTCAAAGCACGTCAAAATGGAAGTTTCAAATCTAGCAGCTCTTCAGTTTCATTGGCTTGCTTTGGTTATCATTTTACAAGCCACGAACTCTTAGATTAAGTATGGTCTTTTTGTTTCCATGTGGCCATCAAGATGCAAAGGATCAGTTAAAAATAAATACTCAAGGACAATGAAAAGTAAAAATGGCTGGAGCTACGGTTAGATTAAGGACAACAAAATATCACCCTTTACCTGTCCGTGACTGTATCAAACTTCAGGTGAAAGTAGATGAATTTTTCCATTAAAACACACAAAGCAGGAAAAAAGATGCCTTCTTTAGTCAGATAACCCATACCATAAACCTTTTCAAATGCCAACTGATGTAAGAGCACAATAAAGCCAAACTTTCTTTCACGGCAGAAGAGCAGATCAGCATCAATGTGGAGTCTGTTCAATCACAAAATGTAAATGGTCTCCTGAAAACCACTAACAAAGAAAACTAAAGGCCAGTTCAGCCTACCAATAAGGTTCAGTAGCCCACATCCAAACTAAAAGAACTTGGCAGGACAAAATATTAGCAACTTGCCTTTGTAATTTCTAAGACAGTTGGAACTAAAACCTTTGCCATAAAGCAGTGTAAAATGATCCAAGAAACTGCTTTCCAACTACCCTGCACAAACTAGTCAGTTGTCAAAAACCACGAAAACCAAATCAAAACAAATAAAATCGATAACAAAGCTCCTCTCACGAAACTCAGCTGCAGGAGATATTCTTTCAGAATTAGCAGAAAGTGTAGAAAGTGTTTGGTTGTGTTGTAACAACTTTTTTCTTTTCCCCAAATGAGACTGCAACTGCCTGTCACATCGGTGTTTCAGCAGTCGAGATAACCTCTGAGGACGCATCAAACTTTGCTATCCTTGAAATGAAACTGTGACTGGAGAAATAAAGGATCAACAACTGAAAGTTAAAAAAAAAAAACAACTTTGAGAACTTAACAACAAATAGCAGGAAAGGAAGTGACTGATACTTGACAGTTGCTTCACTGCTCTTAAACTGACTAGGCAGGGTTTTCTGGACTGTGTCCTGTGGGCCATTCTCCTCTCTCTGTGTATCTGTCAGACATCCGGATATCTCACTAAAATGACAGTGCTTGTCTGCACTGCAGTTGTATTCACATGTGCCTATGTCCTAGTTACAGGGGCTGGGACCAGTTTATCACTATGTGAGTATAACCAAAACTCTGTATTCTACACCTTCTATGCCATTTCTGATGGACTGTTAATAAATGGATTGTTTGCAGCAGCTGCCCAGGGCACACCCGACACCTCAGGCTACAAGCTGAGCGTTAAAGAAACTTTGAGTCAGGGGAGTCTTCTTTTGTTTTCACACCAATGACTCAGCTGTCATAACTCCCCTCTGGAAAGGCATAAACACCTTCACACCCACCCTGAGGGGTCATCTCTGCTAATGGGCCACCTAGGACTGGCATAATAGGCAGCTGCAACACCTAAACCATCAAAGGTTCCAAAAATATCCCATGACTCACAAAGTTAAATCATCCATTGTGAAACTCCGCACCCTGGGGGAGGTACTGGGCATTGCCACCTGAACTTGAGCATATATAAACTTCGGGGTTTGGGACTTCTGGTACTACTCCCAGGATTGAGAGGAGGACTACAACTTCAACAGGACTGTGACCATCACCCAGACCAACAGGTTTGCCTTTCCTTTTACTTTGCACCCAGGGGAGCCACATGGCGCTCAGCACAGAGGCCACCAAACACTGTTCTCTTCTTGTCCCAGGGTGCTGGGTTATACATCTGTCTTGGGGGGGTTAAAACCAGTTTTCTCTGTATCATTGTATTTATTGTAATCTTTTTAGTAAATTGTAATTCTGACTTGTAATCTCTCAAATGAGGTTCATTTCTTGCACCAGTTTACTTTTAATCCAGCACAGGCTATGGTTGCCCGGTCAAGTCCTACACTGACACTTCCCAATGCTTTTGCCCAAACAACAGCCACTTATTAACCACTGCTCAGGGTCCTACTGTATGTGCATTCCTTTTCCTACCCAGCACCTCAGGAGGACATACACATATGCTGCATGACCACTCTCATCTTCCCACTGCATAGTCCAGTCCACACCAAAGATGTTTGAGGACCAGATTAAAAATTCACATTTGAAAACTTTCAAAGACTATTAGCAAAAAATATAAAAATTATGATTCATTAAGTTAGAATAACCAGCTCAATCTCCTAGCTGTGTTAATAATCAGCACACTCAAAGAAACAAACAGAAAACCCACTTAAGCAGCAGTGAGATGAGGCCCAATCTGTTTATATTTTCCTTCATGAAAAATATATTTATGCAAAACTGTCACAGTTGTTTTTCAAATCTAACAGGCAATGTTAATGCAGTGCTTGCTGTGATGACACAACTCTAATGCTAAGTCAAAAGCATTTGCTTCTAGATATCATATCAGTGGGAGCTGGATGCTCTTCTTGTGGTTTAACCCCAGCTGGCAGCTAAGTACCACACAGCCACTTGCTCATCTCCCATACCCACACCCTGCTGGTGGGGAGGACGGCTGGAAAGAAAAGGTAAACCTCATGGATTGAGATAAGAACAGTTTAATAACTGAAACAAAATAAAACATAATAAAAATATACTAATAGTAATAAATAGAAGGAAAAAGAGAGAGAGAGAAATAAAACAGAAGAAAGACAAGTGATACACAATACCATTGCTCACCATCCACTGACTGATGCCCAGCTCATCCCTGCACAGTGATCAACCCGTCCTGGCCAACCCCCCAGTTTATATACTGAGTATGACCATATTCTATGGAATATCCCTTTGGCCAGTTTAGGTCAGCTGTCCTGGCTATGCTACCTCCCAGCTTCCTGTGCACCTTCTTGTTGGCAGAGCACAGGAAAATGAAAAGTGCTTGACTTAGGGTAAGCTCTGCTCAGCAACAACTAAAACAGCAGTGTGCAATCAACATTATTCTCATCCTAAATCCAAAACACAGCACTGTACCAGCTACTAGGAAAAAATGAACTCTATCCCAGCTAAAAACAGGACAATGTCAAATTAAGGGCCTCACCTAAACCGACACTCCTTTTTCAAAGAGTAATTCAGCACTGCTGAAAGTCTGCCCCGTCTCCCCGGACAGTAACATAGATGGACGAAGGGAAGGCTGTCCTGTTGTCTCCCTCGGTCCATAGGGAAACTGCCAGGAATGCTATCCATATGCTGACTCTGCCTCTCTTGAACAGTCAGCAGGGCCGATGACATGGACCAGTCACTCTAAAGCTAGGAGGTGGAAGTGGCCCCAGAACTTACTATTCATCTGCATAAACCTCTCCAGCAGTCCAGCAAGGCAACAGCTGCCATATCAAGATATCAGCCAACTTGGCCTCCTACTTATGAAGGGAAGTTAATCAATACCTCATCAGTTTTACTTCCAGAAAACAGCAACAACAGGTATCCATCAACACTTGGCTTATCACAAGCCAAGAGGGACAGGCTATGGACTCTCTGGCAGCCGGGGCAGCTCTTCACGGTAAGGCAGCCACAGCACCCTCTGTTTGTCTCCACAGTGCTTATTGCTCTCCAGCTGGGCTGGAGATTACATTTCAGCAACCTGAGAAGCAATCATGGTTCCTTCCAGAAGAAAACCCCTACTCTTCCTTCTGATACGCTTTCTGTTTCGGAAGACCTTTCCTTTTCTCACTTCACTATCTCAAGTGAATCTCTACCTCAAATTCCTTTTGCAAAAAAATAAAATACGTTCCTTTTGGTTTTTTAGACTACTTCCTAGAATGGATCTAACTTTTCTGGTTACAAGTTTACAGTGCTTGAATATAAATTTCATCCCTGTCTTCACTACTTTTTTTCCTTCTTCTGGAGCATGCCACCGACTATCTAAAAAAACCCCAACTTTACTGTATTTTGCAGCCTGTAGAGATTAGGGAGTCCAAGCCCACTCCTCTTCTCCAAAACCTAGGAAGAAGAGATTACTTAAGTTGATATGAGGGGAAAAGAGAGAAAGTTGAGGGGAATTGGAACACTGGAAAAATTGTTCTGAAAGATTTCACATTTAAAAAAGCTAAAACTTCTTAGTGCAGCAGGTATTTCAAATAATATAACTCTATTTCAAGGCATAGCACAGCTGCAGCTCTTATAAAACACAATGCTGCCAAAAGGCATTCTGTTTCAATAGCCAAAGACTTTCTCCTTTGCAGTGGCAGGAACTGTTTGTGATACTTCAACAAAGTGTGTTGGCAAAACTTCGTTACATACAACAGGCCACATTATTGATGGTCTTAATAAAGTGCTTCTAATGAAGTATTATCACCACCATCATTGCATATAAAAAGGCATATCCATTTTCCAGGTTTTCTTCTAAATTCAAATTTCTCCATTATTATGCCATTATAATGTTGACTCAGCATTTCTGAGCCTTGTGGATATAATGCTCATTTACCTAGAACTAAAATGAGTACTTTCTATTTTTCTGTTAGAGAAACCAACAAGGGACAACAACGAACATGTTTCTAGCTCACTGGAAAATGCAAGATCATTTGCAATATTCAGTATGTTTGATAGCATTTAAAAGAAAAACAAACTCTCCCTTATTTACTAAACCTGTTATTCTCTATCTGGTAATTAAATATTCCTAAGTTTTCTCACTCTAGAAGTAGTCAAGTCCAGTTTCACTAAGGAATAACTGATTACTGCAGACTCCCCATAAAGCTGTTATTACTCCCGATGAAGTAGTATTTTTCTTATGCTTTCAATATAGTACATCTCTAGGAACAAGACACCTCTTACCAAGTTAGTGCAAACCGTTCAATAAAATTTAGGTTGTGTCAGAAGGCAGATTGTTAACAGCTGTTAAATACAGGCTCTGCTGAAGATCGTATTACCTGTTGGGCAGTTGATCAAAGCCACAAGAGATCTCCTCTAGAAAGGAAAATGTTTACATGCAAAGAATACAAGTGTTTGCACAAGAAACTTCTGAATAATTATTTCATCATTTATCTCATATTTTGTATGTGTGTGTATCTATCTATCAATATGTATACTGAGAGTAACATGGATTTACATTTTGCTAGTACAAGCTCTGGGTCAACACCAGATAATGCTACTGACAGGAGAATAACACAAAGTAAGAGTACAAACTAGCAATTGCAGGAGGTCAGATGCAGGAATTTTCTGTAATCTGCTTCCTCCAACATGTGGATCAATACTGAAAATGCAATCCCACCACTCGGAGTTGACCCTAGAAGTCACCATACCACAAAGTATATCTCCCCATATATACTCAAGGCTGCTACACAGCCTCTTTGAACAGAGATGGGGGTGAGGAAAAATCTGACATTAGGTAGAAAAAAAAAAAAAATAGAGGCCAGCCACTCTTTTTTGGAGTTGTGCTGACCCATAAAAGTTAGATTTGAGGTATTTTGTTCCATCAATACGTTTCAGGAGTGGATTTTCCAAGAAAAGGCTTCATAAGCTTATTTACTTGAGGAGAACCTGCCTCCCAGAAAGGACTAATGTGTACTGTTTATTCTACTTTGGCAAGTCAATAAGTATTATCTTACTCATTTATGCTGTTCCTAACAAGTGTCTAAAGCCCCCCCAGTCTGATGGGGCAATGCACATACACAAAGGCATGGTTGCTCCTCCACTAGGATTTAATGATTCTAAAAACTGAACTGTAACATAGCCTGTAAAAAAAAAGTCATCCATTTCCAGTGCTAGATTACTCATATCATCACCTTCCAGTCAGAAATCTACCCCACCTGATTTTGCAGTTGTATATTCTCCAGCCACTAGTAAAACAAAATGAAAGAAAAATGCAAACTGTAGAAGGCATTTCCAGCAGATAAACTCCTTGTTAGCTCTCTCCTGCCTCTTGTTAAGTCAGCCTTCTAACTAGAGGAAAGACCTTTGTGATTTTTTTCCTGCTTTATTATTATGCTGGAAACAATAGCCTTTTTGTTCTATGGCAAGAATACAGGAGCCGAAGCTCTGTGCACAATTGTGTGATCATCGCACGGCCCTGTGTCCCAACCTTTCCAAAACATGGAAGGCACAAAGCTATCCAGCTGACTAATGAGAAGATAAAGGACAGTCCAAGGGAAACAATGAACAAAACTGTCACTTCCAACAATGCAGAAGGCCACTTCAGTATTCCCACAAGCTCTTGCCAATTTTTCTTTCCTTGTGCGATTTCCTCCATCAAATAACTGCTGTCAGTTTTGACTGCTTAAATGATTAATTATTCTGACCATAAATATTCTTAGGAGAAATGAGAACAGTGACCTAGACCTGGAACATTTATTTGCCATAATAATCATAACTTTATTTCCCTAACATGACGGAGAGTCTGAGACACTGAGCAGTTTATTCCCTATGCTCCAAAACCCAGATGCTACCTTCCTTGGCATCTCTGAGGTAGGTCCAACCTACAGGGGCCTAGCTCCAGATCACATAGTCCACATGGAGGACACCTGCATAACAAAACTACTCAACAAGCCAGGGCAGGAGTATCTTTCCAGAAACGGAGAGACTTTTCTGAAAGTGTTTTTGCCTGGTTACAATATAACTAGAGCCTTCTGGGTGCGCAGCAGTAGTGGTTGTGCAGATTTTCAGCTGTTTTACAGCTGTGTCTCTTCTCTGCAGCATCAAAGGATTTCAGTTTGCTGCTTCACCCTGCCACGCTAACAGATATAATGTAATATACTGTGTTTGTGTTTCACGTTTTCAATGGGTCAGAGACCCACAGGCAAATAGGAAATTTTTGTGGCGTTCACCCATAAGAGCAAGTTGTCCCACTTGGGAAAAAATAAAGGGAGAACTAGATGATGCCCCCCCCCTTAGACAACTTCTTACTACCTCTGCAATTCTGCAACTAATTGAACAGATGTAGCAGCAGGGCTGTGAAGTCCTGCTAGAAGCCCTATTCCTTCACTTTGCTTAAGTAAACTACACACCAAGCTTAGTGGTGAAACTCTTCACCACAATTAAAAGCCTTTGCTGAAAAGTGTATCTGTTACTTCTACATAAATTCTATGATCATTTTAGTCATGGTCTGTTTTGCACATGATGACCAATCATGCTAAACACCATATATTCTGTTCAGCAAAGCCATACAGATTAAGCGGCCACTGAGAACTCCAAATATACTATGAAAAGAAGCTGCTTGCTTCAACTCACACTGCTCTAACTTGACAGCTCAGGTCCTTGTGATCCAAAGCAGTCTCTGACTCACATGCTGGGCAAGAGAAGATTCATCCTAAATTGACTGCAGCTCTAAGATGCACGTCACACAACCTCAGTCTCACTGTCCTTCTTTGAACTCCACATTGTATTAAAGAAGAGGAACCAGCTAGTATTTTAGTATTTTCTTCACACCTCACTTCTTTACATTGGAGTACTCTGCCTGGTAGACACTGGCAGAATTTTTACCTCTTGTATTGTTCATGTTCAGTTAGTGAGTTATATCACATATAAAATGTACTACTGATCTGGTACACAATACAATACATGACACACCAGAACCATATTTAAAGCAGGCTTAACACACCTCTGTTCTTAAGACAAAAATCTTCCTCTAAGCACAGAGGTGAAAATAATTAGTCCATATTCAGAAGCTCCTCGATATGCTTCAGATCATGATAAAATGATAGAAGATGTTCTGCTATGCATTTATTCAACTGAAAATAGACTTGAACCACACAGCAAAACTAAAAAACAACAGCAGAAGAAAACCCCAAATATTGTTAAAGAAAGATATTTTTACATAATAATGTATTTCAAGTTATTATACAATACTACATAACAATATATTTTAATGTGTTAGAATAACCGATATTATTATACTATAATTATATATCAGAATGATAATTAAGGAAATTGTAAAATACTTTGGTTTTAAAATTTAACGTCCAGTTATTTTCTAGGCAACATACTGCAGCATTGACAGCATTATTGTAGATATTAGCTATCACACCTTAAACATCAGGTATAGTATGCACATGAAAAACAAAAGAAAGCATGTTAATGTTTTTAATTATTCAAATGTGTATGTTTCTATAATTTGCATAAGCAACTGTTTTGCCAATAGGCCCAAAGACTGCAGATGCCTCTTGCATCAGATAACATTTTCTTGGTTCAGTTGTGCATGGGTATCTTCTTAGTCTAGTATGGTTGCACTAACTCCACCACTAAGTCAATAAAATCCCTTTTCCTTAAAAGGCAGTAGATGTTTAAGAAAGGTAAGACCTCATGGAATGGGGTTACACAGAGAAGTTCTTTGTAACTTCTACTCAATCAGCCCTGGTGAATCTTTGCTTAACTTGTGGCAGAACAGCATGATGAATTTTGTCCAGTTCTGTCAAGTAATCATTACCGCCACACGGCACAGCACACGGGAGCGTTGTGAAAACAGACAAAAGGGAAGGGATCATAAGGACAAAGTTGCCAATAGGAAAAAATCATACTGGCTTATCATTGCATTTTTCCCATTCACAAAGAGAAGGCAGAGGATGCGTTATTTTGTGGCAAAGTCCTAATGTGACTGGCACAGGGAAACCTACAGAGAAATAAGCATGCTAACCATAGCAACTTACATATAATTAAAAGTTAAAAGTGAGAGGATGACTTCAGTACCTAGGCAGAATAAGCTCACTGTCATTCACTCCTTGACAGTAAAACTAGAGCTATCAGTACATCGCTCATATGGACACTGGTGACAATCAAGAAAGTTTAATAAAAATATGTTATTTTTTCTTGCCCTGTCACTCCATATTAAATTTAAACACTACTATACAAGTGTAGCCTGATCCTCACTACCAGACTACCTGTGCAGATGGGCACAATCAAGTAGAAACTGCTGCAGATGCAGCTAAGGCCACAACACAGCACAGAAAGAGCTGCAGCTGAAGTGTTCAAAAGGTAAATGTGGAAGAAAATGCAAACAAGTATACGCACCAAAAAGGCATTGCAAACCAGTGCAAAACTAAACAAAGCTTTTACACTGCTCTTCTAGAGACGATAGAATCAGAACAGTTTGAGTTGGAAGGGATCTCCAAAGACCAACTAGTTCAATCCCCCTGCAATGAGCAGGGACATCTTCAAATAAATCAGGTTGCTCAGAGCCCCATCCAACCTGACCTTGAATGTTTCCAGGGATGGGGCATCCACCACCTTTCTGGGCAACCTGTTACGGTGTTTAACCACCCTCACAGTAAAGAATTTCTTCCTCCTATCTACTCTAAATCTACCCTCCTTTAGTTTAAAACCATTACCCCTTGTCCTAACGCAACATTCTAAAAAGTCTGTCCCCATCAGAGAAAAAGTAGAATGTAGAAGTAGATGTAGAGATGTATGTGACAGGAAGCAGCAGAAGGCCACAGAAACTGAATCCTGAGTCTAAGGATACTAGTTCACAGAGTCCTTCACCACACATTTTAATGAAATCTAAACACACCACATAACTGTGGTAACAGAAAGGTTTACTAATAAACAAAAGTTGTAGGCTCAGAGAAGGAAGAGATGAGAAAACTGGAGTATACTAAACATGATCTTTCACTTCAGGGTCTTCTTCCCATCTCACTACCCCTGGGTTACAAACAGTAGTGATTTATTAGGTTGTGGTTGCTAGAGATGTGCTGCACAGTATTTGTAGTGCTTGTGATGTTAGCCTGTGCTGATACCAGGGGATACATAGTCCTCAAAACAGCATAAAATAATTCTGACAATTCATGACATTCTTTTAATTGTACGATCAAATTGCAAAGGTTTCTTTCAGGCTCATCAGCCTAAAATTTAGTGGTTTGACTGTTCTGCATTGGATCGCTAAGCACACCAGCTGTAGCACTTACCACTGCAGCCTAATAGACAAAGCAATAGAAGAGAGTTGGCAGGCAAAAACAAAAATGTGATTTTATGGGCTAGCATATACCCACAAAAACAGTGGTGGAACACAAGCCCAATCAATATAGGACCATAGGGACCCCTGTTTATGTAACGTGAAGCCAGAACACATTAAACTCTCAAGTTCTTTCCAGTGTTAGAGGTTTGCAGCATGCTTTGTACAGACTTTGGAACAGTATCTGACTTACTCTGCCAGCAAAAACATTACAGATGGAACCGTCAAATCTTCTTGTTTAGTGGCGCCTGCTTTTCTAACACGTGACTTTTTTAAATAACAACCGTCACTCATTGGATAAGCTCAATGTCTTTTCCAGTACCTGCAAAAATGCTTTGAGGAAAAAGAATAGATTTCAAGAACTGACAATAGACAAACTGCCCTTCAAAAAGCCATTCTAGGCTGTTTTAAAGTATATGCTTTTCACTGTTATAATTCTGGTCTACTGTTGATGTGTAGGACTGTATCTGCCAATTTCTTACAATATACTTTGCTATACCTTTCTTTTTTCACAATTAAGCAAACAGTGGGTGTGTGCTAGGTAAGATCATGCTAGAGACAAACTGGGTGTGTACATGATGTAAAAATGGCTGCAACAAGCTTAAGACTCCTGTCTTACAAGTCTCATGCATAATTTATTTCCCCATACCAATCAGGAATCAGAGAAGGCTCAAGGGTATTTTCAGTCATGTCAATAGGAAGACAGAAAAACCAGCACAAGGTGTATTTGAAAGGCAGCCTTGGAAGTAGACATCATGAAATTTCACTGGGATCAAATCCCAAGACCAGATGCTGAAAACGAGTTCAGTTAAAACTCAGAGTCTAGCTCCTGCTTCTTTCCTCACTTGTCCTTAGAAGTGAGGACTAAAAAAATCATTACTATATGGTTATACATAAAGCAGTCTTTTTTTTTTAAAGACAATTTTATTACAAAAAAACCCAAACCAAACCAAAACCAAACTCCAAACAAATTTCATAACAAAGAACACTTTATTATTTCATAATAAACCATACAAGTAGAGAAAGAGTTAATGAATACAGTACAATCAAGTGGTTTTGGGGCCTCCCAAAATTACATGGGAAGTTGCAGAAAATCATTGTTACCAAATAAAATCAGCGAACAATTAATTTTAGATCATAAACTTCCCATTATGAAAACATCACTAAGAAACACTGTAAAAAAATCCCTCCCCAAAAAATCTAGGAGAGCTGTAGTTCATCAGAATACCAGGAAGGGAAATAGAAACTTGGAAGACTGACACTGGCACAACCCTTGCTGATCAAAAGGAAGAAGCAGGAAGCAGACAGCTCGTGTGATATGGCTTAAGCCATATGTATGCAAAGACTTAAAGATCTGCAGGCAGGAAAAGTACTTTGTGGTTTTTATTATTTAGTTGATTGATTCTGTGGAAAACAAGTTTTTGCTAATTTTGCCTGGTTTAACTACAAGAAACTATTTCACAGTTCCTGCTTCGCTGCAGGTGCACAATAAAGATGGGAAATCATATTTTTCTTGTAAACTTAGAAGTATTCAAGAGCACCATAAAGAAGATAATTCCTTTAAAAAGCTTTTCTATTGCCAAGTTACACTGACTGTTCATACTAAAAGTAGGGAGGGATATTAAAAAGAATCTTTGTGAAAGATGATGTTACTTGCTCAGGCTGGTAGCACTTCAGACTCTCCATGTTCCATCCAGACTTGGATGCATCAGGAAAACCATGACCATTTGCCAAAAACACCAGTGGCATTCACTGTAGTTATTATTAAAAACAGCTAAAACACACTGAATACCCTCCACTTCTCTCGAAACAGGTAGTACTTAGAAATACAGATCTGAAGTTTACTCAACAAATATAGTTTTAATATATAAATTCTAGCTCTAGCATTGAAAGAAAACGGTATCAACATGCTTCTGTAACAGAGATAAGCATTTAACAGGAAGCAACTGCTGACACGGTTCATTAGATGCTTACATCTAATTAACTACACACACTAGTCAACACTTTGCTCAAGTGCTCAATATTAGAGTCTGAGTTGCTAGCTAATAAAGTCCTAAATGCATATATATCCACATTTATATAAACATGTGGTGTTAAACATGATACTGTCAGTCTCCTTTAAAAGAAGATTTTACGTTTGTCAGTTCACTCCACGTTTCTTGCAGATGTTTTTGAATAAGTGGGTTTTATCATATTTTGGAGGGAGGTTGTCTTTCTTAGGGGTGGTTGTTTCCTTCATTTTTTAAGATTCTTCATTCCATCAAGATAATGTTGAGAAACTCTGAAAATGTGCATGATAACCTGAACAGAAAAAGAGTGATCTCTCATCTTTCCTACAGCAAAAAGACAGTAACAACTTAATCACAAAACACCTGTTACTCAGCCTGAATGATGGGTTTCCATTCTAATCTTCAATCAGCAACACAAAATATTTGTTTTCTTGCAGTACTACATTGCATTAACTCATAGAGCATCCTTGATTCCCCTGAAGTCAACTGTAGCATGTACTTGAGGAGATTCTTATAAGATTTCCATTTTAAATAACTGGAGTTGATGCCTTTACTTTTTGCAATGGAAGTGGTTTGAAAGTTTCAATAACCCACAAAGCATTTCCTAAAGGCCCAAAATACTGAAGCTTTATCAATTATACCTGTCAGATCTAAAATATTCATTAACATTGCAGTCTGACAGTGTGGCAAAATAAGTGATTACACGTCTAAGAACGCATGCAGCAGTTGCTCTGCCAAGTCCTAAGTTCCTAAAAGTATTCCTCATGATGCCATGGGAAGGTGATGCTCTTAATCAACCTACTGCCTAATTTTGCTGTAAGGACACAAACACAGGACAAAGTCAGAGAAGACAAAGGAAAGACAGTACAGAGCTAACCTTTAGCTGCATGAAGGGCAGCAGAGGCAGTTAAAATGGAAATACACCTGAAACCACTGCTCCCTCCAGAGGAGGCTGGAAATCTGCCAGCCAAGAGGCTTGGAGTGCCTGTCCTGGTTATCTTTCTGAAGATCTGAGTAGGAATCAACCATAAATATTGGCTAGCTTCTGCAACTGCCTTCCTTAAAGAACACCAGATTTCTAACATGTTCCTGTGCCAAAGTATCTCTGATAAAAGTCAGAGTTTGAGGGTGGGCTTTATGTGTGGTTTTTTTGCTTGTTTGGGTTGAGGTTCTTGCATGGAGATTTTTTGTTTGTTTTGGAATTTAGTAGGTTTGATGGTTTTGTTGTTGTTGTTGTTGTGATTCTTGGAAGGCAGACCTACAACCAGGAAAAAAAGCAAGAAGTCTTAAGGTCAGTCTAGATGATACTTCATAAAGAAAATACTGAAAAGGATCCATTGTTCTATGAGAAAACAGAAATTAAAATGAAGTTTGCAAGCTATCATCACAGTACAGATTTCTATGTGTATAAGCAGAGGCTAACATCCTATGAGAGATTTAAATTTTCATACTTTTCTGTGTGAAAAGCAGTAGCAAAGTTGTCCTTTTAAATACAGAGATGATTCTTGGGCTATTGGATAGGTTTTCATGTATGCAAACAATAGATTTTGCACCTATGGAAAAAGATACATGAAATACCCAATTTTTGCTTCATTAGTTTTGTTTTCTTTTCTCCTGTTCTAGTAGGAACCAATTCCTCACTGCCTGCATTGGGTCAAAAGAATACAGGCAGACCAGCTAATCATTTGACTACCAGAAAACTAACTTACTGGAAGATGTTTGAGGTTTTCTTCCTTTATAAATGGTTTGAGAACCATTGAGTCACAGATACCTGGGTTACCCTGTTCTGTGTCAAAGGAAGGACAGAAAAATGTCTTTTCAACATGTGTGTTTACGTGAGACATTGGCAAGAGGGTTATGTGTTAATTCCTCTCCCTCCCCTCTTGGTCTCATTGTCTTGGCCACTGCCTGATAAAAAACATATGAAAGAAGCAATGCAACAACAAAAAATTTTCACGTTCCAAGCATTAACATCACATATGCTGAGCACCAGACTCAATTACAGTTTTAAAATTCATCACAGATGTAGCTTAAACCAAATGGGTGCAAGACGTACAGTCAGATATGAGTTTACAGATCAGTGTTAGGAAAGAGCTGGCAGAAGACAAGCAATGTTGTTTGCATTTTGCCAGCCCAAATCTTCTCCCTTTTCCCCTTCTCTCTCCCTTTAGGCATTTTGGCAGCTGTGTCTCAGTCTCTTCAAATTACTCTTCTAATTGGGTGTTTCTATGGAAACAGACTAGAAGACACAGCACTTCTCTATTAAAAAACTATAAAAACAAGAGGTGCAGCATGAGAAAACAAAAAGGATGAAGAAGAGTAATACAACGGGAAAAGTTCTTACCAAAAATGAGAAACTGTACATCCTTTAAACAGTTTAATAGCGCAAGGCAAACCAGGACCACACTGATGCTGCCAAGTTACCACATAACCAGCCGTGATTCTGCAGGGATGGCTTTTGACTGAAATAGCAAATGTTGTGCTGTTTTTCAAATAAAATCTCTCTAGGCCTCAAGTACCTGTGCCAGTGGCCTGATACAGTCTGTGTCCAACTATATTTCTCTATAACACAAGATAAAATTCTCTTGCAACTTCATTACCTGCAACCATTTACTTTGACAGCCAGGGCACTTAGTATAATTTCATATGGGAGATTTCCTGATACACTATAACATTAAAAGTGGAGGAGGAGAGGATGCCAGTGTACCTAGACTGTACATCATTCCTTAATAAGGTTGCATAGATTAGCTCTTTGATTGGTATTTGTCTTGTATACTTATGTGGGGTTTGCAAACTGTCAGAAAAGTTTACTAAATTCAGTCTCCAACCGGAACTGTCTGTCTATGCTCTAATGACGACCACCAAGAAGCTTCAGCACCATTTTGAGAAAACACAAGGTGCTGATACCCAACCAGATGGAGCAGGTGTGTCTCACGCAATGCCTGGGTCTTACAGGGGCAAGATCTGGCATTGTCCAATCTCTTAAGGAGTGCAGTGGGCTGACTCTGTATGCCACGTGCTCACCAAAGGCACTCTACCACTCCCCTCCTCAGTCAGGCAGGGGAGAGAAAATATAATGAAAGGCTTGTGGGTGGAGACAGGAGAGACCACTCACCAAGTACTGTAATGGGCAAAACAGACTGACTTGGAGAAATTAGTTTCATTTATTACCAATCAAATCATAGTAGGATAATGAGAAATAAACCCAAGACTTTGAAAACATCTTCCCTCCACTCCTCCCTTTTTCCTGGGCTCAACTTCACTCCTGATGTTTCTACCTCCTGCCCCCCAAGCAGGGGGATAGGAAATGGGGGTTTCAGTCATTTCAGCACCCATTGTCTCTGTCACTGCTTCCTCCTCAGAGGAGGGACTCTTGACACTCGTCCTTTGTTCTAGTGTGGGATCCCTCCCACGGGAAACATCCTCGACAAATTTTTGGAGCACCTTCTCCCCTTCCTTTGCTAATCTTGGTGTCTGCAGAGCTGTTTCTCTCATATCTACTCACTCCTTTCTCCTGGCTGCTGTTGTGCAGTAATTTTTCCCCTTAAATACATTATCCCAGAGTTGCTACCACCATCAGTGATGAGCTTGGCCTTGGCCAGCTGCAGGTCTGTCTTGGAGCCGGCTGACATTGTCTCAGTTGAATATGGAGGAAGTTTCTAGCAGTTTCTCAAAGAAGCCACCCGGGTAGCCACCTGGCTACCAAAACTTTGCCACACAAACCCAACACAAGGAGTTCACCTCACAGAGTTTAGACTTAGTTTAGGTATGTCCAGTCACTGATACTGAAAAGAAATTATGTTTAGTAATTACAAAAAAACCCTACATCCCAGCAATGTCAGGTCATTGGGTCTGATCACCGAGCCCACCACTTTAGTCCACAATGAATCAGAGAATTAGCAACAGAATTTCCACCACTTCAGATCCTGTCTATTGTGAATCAATTAAAAAGCACTGCCCACTAGTGAAGGAATGCCACAGCGGACTCAGCTGAAAAAGAAAGTGCATTCAAGATTTAAACTGCAACATTCCCTTACTACATAACCCACAGACGTAAGAAGGACCACATGGGAAAAAAAAATCAGTTCAGAAGCATAATGCAAAATTAAAAATTAAAGACTAGGGAGAGGGAAGAAGGGAAGAGGACTTAATGCTTCATTCAAGATGTCTGTTTGGCTAAATTTTTTAGGGTGAGGCTAGGAGGACTCAGCTTTGCCAACCCGAGCTTACTGCACGACTGAAGTCGTAACTACATCAGGCCTCTATCAACAGCCTTTAGTGTTTTGAAGCCCTGGTCACAGAACCTGGTAAAGGCTTTTATTCATTTATTTTTTAAACGAGTCTTCAAACATTATTCTCTGTTTTAGTGATACTGAAGACACTAACACTTGGTAAAAATTCCTCCCAAACTGCAAAATGCAGTTATCATTTACACTATAAATAAGTTTATTAACTTCTTCCCTCCAGATTGTTGACTAAGTTTTCCAAAAGTGCTGCTGGAAATCCAGGGAATCACCAGCAACTGCTACTACCCAGGTTCTGCTCTCAGCTACACTGAGGCTACGGAACCCTGTAACTGCACTGGAGTAACAAAACAGAATCTGTCAACATATTTTGGGAGGGTTAACAAAGAATTACACTTGCAAGTTAATTCCACGTAAGTTAGTAATTTATGGTACCTTCTTAAAAAGGAACATATTTGTTTCCAGGAGTCAACAAAATAAAGTTAGAATTTATTAAATCCTTGACATTAACAAGCAGTGCTTACAACTAAACAAAGGGTTTTAACCTTGAAGAATAAATCTGAAATCCACTGATAGTTTTATGCTATTGTAGCAATGAAGAGTGAAATAATGAAGTATTTTTCTTCAAGATCATCTTTCAGGTTGGTTTTTGGTTGAAAATCCTGTTAGAAAGCTACACTGAAGACCGCTGTTTTTATCAGTCTACTGTTTTTTAAATAATATAGTAGTTAACCTAATCTGATCTCACTGTTGCCAGGCCCTAAAAGCTCAAACAGAGATCAGGGCAGACAACAATAGGTCATGAAGGAAATAAAACATTAAATAAGGTGGCCAGCTGCCAACTGTTGCCTTGGCATCAGGAGCTTATTCTTCACCCCCATGTTACTCCGCCTTTCCCAAATAATTTTCTTAGAGAGGACAGTGAAATCTGACACATGATCAGAGCTGATAAGCCACCCCACAATTACAGCGCTGTTCGGACCAGTTTTCCTCTCAACTGTAACTACTGATACCTCTTCCCTCCCCTACAAAGTTTCTCCACTACATTCAAAAACACAGCAACATAGGTATTTGGTAGTTTTTCTGTGAACCCCCTACTCAGATGAACACCAGTTTTTTTCCCTGAAGGGGACATTTATCCCTGTCTGCTTGAAGGGCAAAATACTGTAACAACTGCCCTGACAGCAGCAAGCAGTATCCTCTAGATGCACCCAGCTAGCAGAAAATCCACATACAAAGGTATGTAAGTAAATGCTTGCACTAATTTGGGAGCAAACCCTTTACCCTCAGTTTTTCTTTCTGCTGCCCTAAGAGCACAGAAAGAACAAAAAATATATTTTTTAAAATCTTTTAGAGCTCATATGAGCACAAACCCGTGCATAAACAAAGACACATAAGAACACTGTAATCTGCCACCTCAGCCCTTCAGCCACTCTTGATTTGGAAGAGGCTTACTTATAGGGCTTTTTGATAAAGAAATGCTGAGTGGTTTGGGGAACAAAAATAATTCAAACGAACCTGTACAGAGGCCTGCAGGCTCACCTCTCATGTTAGGAAAAGGATTCACCAAATTTCAGGACAGAGAGAACTTTCACAATTAGGAAATGCTTCTTTTATTCCCCAACTAAATACATTATGTGTGACCAGACGATTTCATCTTTTATGACAGTGCTACAAAGAGGCCTTATTTTCATCAGTTTCTTGATCACTTGTCTTAATTTCCCCAGTGTACCAAGAACTCAAGTTCTTAACATCTGGAGTTCTTGTCCTCATACTACAACCTATTTGGCAAGAAAAAAGGTGAAAACAAAACCCCAAATAAGACACCTAATTACTGATGTTTAAAATCATTATATTATTCCTCTAAATATGAGAATATTCTCCCTCCACGCTCAGGAAAATCAGTAGGAAAAAAAAAAGTGTATCAAGGAAAAATTTTCTGGTCTCATTAACATGAGGAAAACCATCTGGAATTTCAATAGAAATAAGAAAATTATATCCATTTTCATGTTACTTGCAGAAGAGGAGTTTGATGTAGACTGATTCCTTATGTGAAATTACTTTCAACAGCCTGTAAGCTTGCTTCTGAGCAGGGCAACATAATTTTATGAAGCTTTGTGCAGACTCTCAAAGATGAGAGAAAGAATAGGAGCTCACAGTGCTCAGCGCACACATAAATTGAAGTGTTCCAGGACTCCCAATCAGGCAGTGGGCCAAAGTCATACCTAGATACAACATGGTGTAGGCTACTGATTTACTATGAAGTCAACTGGGTTCACTGTCTAGAAAAACAAATGTTTGCATGCACGTTCCAGAAAATATTAGCTATTTTCAATGGAGAAAGCAGTTCCCATATTACCCAAGTCTCATTTATGCACAACAGCAGCAATTTTTGCTGCCTCTGGGCTGGACAGCTGCAGTATGTCATTGCCATTTTCCATCTCAACCCTAGAGAGAAAGCAGAAATGCTTTTGGTGCTCACTCTGCTACACTTATTTCAAAATGGAGACAAAAGGACATTACCTACATAATAAATTAATGGCACATATTACTCAGCAGTATACTGGAACAAAGGAGAGGAAATAGAAGAATCATGTTCTTTCCAACATCAATGCACCTCTCATAACAACTTATTCCCTCCATGTGCACCTTCTGCTGTACCTACCCAAAACACTATGTAAAGTTGGACAGTTTTCAATTCCAATATTTTGAAGGAGATATATAGTTACATACAAAGTGACCCTACTTCCTTGCTTGTGTGATTTGCAGTTATATACTTTATATTTTCTCGTGACATTTCTGCACATCTACCCACTTCTTTATGGAAAAATGAAAGGGGAACAAGCAATAGAACATTCTGTTTGTCCACATAAGTGCTCATTAAGCCAACAATAGGCAGCTTCTTGGACAATGCTAGCTCTGGAGTAGGATTTGAGACTACTTGGTGCATCCTCACAATCTTCCCAGACAAGTCATTAATTCTGGTCTATTGTTTAAGGCAATGTTTAATATTCTTAAACATCTTGTAACAAGTAAATGAGATGTTTTTAGCAAATATTTAATAAACAAGTTAACAGATAAATTAAATCAATACATGCAAATTTTAAACACTAAACTTTACAGTTTATTGAATGTTGCTTGATTTGTCAGGTCTACCAGATCATGAGGGCTGCTTTTAAACTGCCACGAAGTTTGACAGCCCATGCCTTGCTAAGTGCTAGAAGTCATTTGCTTGCAACTCTTGTGCACTGAGATGTTTTACATCTACACCACAGAACTGAAGAGTACTGGGCGTGCTACATACTATGTTTATTTGTTTCTAAAATGCATCCCTGACATACTCCATGCATTCCAAGCCCTATACAATTGTCATTCAGAGCAGTGTCTTAATCCAGCCTGACAAAAAGGAAGAGAATTCAGGCTTTCTAATACGATGCAGCTATTGCTGAGGCAATGCACGTGAAGAGAACTGAATACCACGTACTACCATGTATACCATATAATATGATGTATTATTTCATTCCAGATATGTATAATTGCATTTATCTTACACCAACTGACATTATTAATCAACCGTATAAACTTTTAAGTAAGCTTTTTTAATCACATGAAATTGTGGTTGAGGAGGTATTAAAAAAAAAATATATATAAATGTCACTGCAATTATTCCATGGGTTTATATGCCTGGAAATACCGTGGACATACCAAAACAGATTGAGAGTACCTTTCACGGAACCACTGCAAGTGCAGGCCTATTCCCTCTGAGATATGGCTATCTATCTACCACACACATCTTACACTTCTTAAGCCACACAGCTGAGCAAGAAAAAATTGACCCACAGTTCTACTCAGCATTTAGTATTTCCCTCTGGATAAAAGAAACCTTTCTTCTCCAAAACTGTGTAGGAATTGGCTTTCACATTTTGATAATCTCAAGAGCAGAACGTTAAAAATCCAAAGTAGTGGTGAAGAATTTAAAAAATCCACTATTATGTGCCTACAACTGCAGGGTTTCTATCAATTTCTCTGCTTTTCATAATTCCCTTGCATTGCAGCCCTTTTGATTCCTTCTTTTCTGGCCAACTTATGACAGCTTAAGTACCCCTTACACTTCTCCCAGTCTTTAGTTAAGCTAAGAAGACAAATTAGTATTTGTTCATCACAGTGGGGAGAACACAGAACAAAACAAAAAACACCTGTACATAAGCAGGCTGAGGAGAATTTGTCACTTAAAAATTAACTCTCAGTTTCATACCCATTTTCCTCGTTGGTGGCAAAATTTGCCCACAAGAATGGGTAAACAGTTGAGTAGTTATTCTGTCTTGGGCTCCTGAGAATGATGCTGGTGTTGCTACCAAGTTTACTCATCATGGGATTGTTTGGTGTCCCCCAATACTAATTTGCTTTACAAAAGGAAAACAAAGCATATCACCTGAGGACAACACACCATAGCCTTAGACAGGTCTCAGATCACATAGTTTACCTTAAAACACAATAAAATTGCTTAGGTTTCACTAAGATTTTTACACGAGGGATTGTTCCTATAGGCAAAACAGGCACTGAGGTTGGACGGGGCTTAACCAGCAGCATATCCAGAGAAAAGGTTGTGAGAACACTTGCAGCTCCATTTGTGTCCAATGCTAAATATCAAGCTTGAAGCTCACATAAATAATTCATGGAAATGGGCGGAGGGATTTCCTATCAGAGAATTTTACAGAGAACAAAAGTAGCTTACTTGCTTAAAACAACTGCATTTTTAAAGCTTGCAATTATTTTGTTTGATTGTGTGTGTGTGTGTGTGTGTGTGTGTGTGTGTGTGCGCAGAACAGCACCATTACAACCCTCTAAGTAACTTTGAATGATTTAGCCTGGTATCTTAGGCAACAAGTTGTTGCCTAACATCTTAAAGGATTGTGTGCTTTCCAAGAGAAAGAAAAATAGTTGGGCAGGGTGGGGATGAATAGTTTCCTTCATTTCCTCTGAAGGCAGTAAAGAACAACTTCAAGCACATGACACTCCATCAAATTCAATTTCATACCTTCTGAGTAAGGAAGGTCACTGTTTATCTGATGGAACAGCAAATATAAACCAGTATCTGCCACATTTTAAGTGATTTCTCTAAGCCTTGCATAGGTAGAAGTATCTTTTGTTCACTCCTTATAAACACTTATTGCTGCAGTATTACTAAAAATGTGATAATATTTTGGCAACCAGTTGGTTCTGACTGATGGTATCATGCAGTTTAATTGCTCAATTCATATTAATCTTATGTTTCACCCCTACTTACATGGAACATATCAATTACTCATCTTAAACCAGCTAAATAATTTAAGATTAAAACTCTCAAGGGTCAATACTAACATTAATACTGTTTAACATCTTTACTAACGACTTAGATGATGGGAGTGAGTTCATCTTCCAGCAAGTCTCTCGACAGTAGCTGGCCAGGGTTAAATGCAGAGAGTAAGACTGGTATGCAGAAGGATCTTGACAGGTTGGAAAAAAAAAACAAAAACAAAAACGGGGCAAAGCAAATCCCTTCAAAGGCAAACATAAAGGTCCTGCCCTAGGGACGATATCACACATGGCTAGGAAATCAGCTTTTCAGAAGACTTGGTCTGCCCAATGCTCCACCAGTTCAACATCAGCCAGAGATGCACCCTTGTAGCAAAGGTGGTTACCCACATATCATTCTTTATGAGCCAAAGGAGAGATGGCACAGTGGAAAAAGTGTTTTTCCCTGCCAGGCTCTTGTCAGAGCCCTCTGGGAGGGCTGGGTCCACTTTGTGGCTCCCTTTAATACAGATATAACCAAGCTCCAATAAGCACCCAGGAGGACCCCCCCAGGCAAGCAGGGAGACAGAGCAGAGGACCTACAAGAGGTCGCTGACACAGGTGGCAGATGCAGAGGGACTCTCTTCAAAGACACACAGTTACAGGAAGATATGTGATGGGCACAATTAACAAAACACAAAATTTCAAATAGAATAAGAAATGTTACTTCTTCCACCATAAGGGTAGTCAGACCACTGGGTGATGATGTGCTCCCCGCCACCCCAAGTTGACCTATATTTCCCCTAACCCTGTTCAAGTGCTAACTACCAGTGGTGGCTGTAATGCATGTGTAGTGATGGCTGCTTCCAAATCAAAGTGGATTCAAGGGAGACAAATAACAACATAACAGCCAAGGGCTAATCTGAGCAACCTGCCTGCCTAACCATACTGATGGTCAATATCCACTTCAAGCCAAGCCTGGAAGAAATAAACATCTGTAGCTGGTATGCAGACATGACTATAATTCAGTCCCCTTACTCCATAAATACTGGACAACTTAGGGCCCACTGCGCTTGAAACTGACGTCCAGTCTGTATTAGGATTCTGCTGAAAACCCCAGTGAATCTGCACCTTCTCACAAAGCTCATTGGGAAAGTGATACCTCATCTACGCTAGAGCTAACTCCATCTACACTTCAGCTACCCAAGGAAAAGTGACATATCATGAGTCAACCTGGAAGGAGAGGGCTCAGTCTGAAAAGGTACAAACACTGACATAATAAGAGAACTACTTAAAGACAGTTAATGGAGCAGAAGGGCTGGCTCGGTTTCAGAAGTGCTTGAACTCAGGAAGTTTTCCCACATGAGGAGTGCCCTGGAGGGAAGGAAGTCTCTAAGAAGGGACCACTGATTTCCTTGAAAGATGACATCTAGACATCTGCTTGGAAAATAGGAGGGTGCTGTTAGGAAATAAGAAAACAAAGAAACACTGGTCGCAGTCAAGAAGAACAGGAATAAGACAGGCACTGCCAAAAAGTTAAGTTTAACCTGACTTCAAAAGATTAAAACATCTAGTATGAAGTTCTTGAGCTATACTAAAAAAAGGAAAAAAATGCCAAAGGTAAGTAGTGGAGATGTTACCCAGAAATAAATGTAGATGAAGATCATTTAGGAGCAGTCTGATAATCAGTATACAACACTAAGAGAAGAGCTGTTTTAACTAAAGAGTGTTGCTTAAGAACAAGTAGGCATTTTGCCCTAGAACAATTTTAGGCTTTGAATTAAAGAAATATTCTGGGTCCTTAGAGAAATAAAGCTATGAAACTATCTCCCACAGAAACAGAGGGGAGGGGACAAAGTGCCTTCAAGAAGGGCTCAGCAAGTTAACGAAAAGGATTGCATGAGGCAGTTGCTCGCAGAGCAGCTGGTCCCAGTGTCCCAAGACATCCCTTCGGTTTTGTTGTTGTCCTCCAGAAAAAGCCAGTAAAATTCTTGCCTACCTTTATTACAGTAGTCTGTATGACACTCACAGACTGTAATGTTTGCAAAACCATTTTTAACCTTTTAAGTGTTATTTCATTGCTAAATAAAGAAAAAAAAATCCGGCTTAAAAAATAACAAGTGCTAGTATTAAAGGACAAAAGTCTTAAAGCATTTTTCCACAAAGCCCTTTCTCCTCTACACACAGTGAATCCATCTCCAAAAATCAACTGATCTGCATGAGAATAGATCAAGGTTGCTAAAATCCCCAAATTACAAGTCAAGAGACACAGAAAAGCATTTCCTCCATTCCTAATGACATTGATCCCAGTTCTGAGACATGTTCAGGGCACACTTTGTTAACATTTGTTAGTGTTAGCTCAGTTTTACAAAAAAATGGCTGGAAAAGCTTCAGTGCAAGCGCTGTGGCAAGATGTGCTTCACTTGAAATGACTGTCTTTCAGAAAAGTGGTATAATGGCCAATCATTTGCCCAGTTTTAGGAAAAAGTCAGCACAATAGTTGAAGATTTTCAGAAATAAATCCCTTTTTTTTCATTGCAAAATGAATGCTTTCTCTTGCATCAAGTAATAGGAAAACAGTATTAAAAGTGAAAACAGAAATAAAGTTTCAAGTGAGAGGAAGTAACTGAAAATTGTGACAATCAAATGAAAATATTTTCCTGTTTGGAGTACACTGGAGTCTTACACTGTAAACTATCTTTACAGCAAATCTTGACCTCTGTCCCACTCTGTGTTCCCAGACCTTATAAAACCCCACACTTTTCTAACCTGGTACTAGCCCTCATCTCTTTGCAAAAAAGTTAAGACAGAAGTTTTCTTTTATAAAAGTTGACTAGATGTATTAGAATAGGAATATAAATTATATAAACTGAACAGAGGGAAGAAGTCTTCCCTCATAATAAAAAAAAACCCTTTACTCTCTCAGTCAATTAAATACAGACTTAAATTAGTAAACTCAAAACAGAATTTAGAAGAAAAGCAGAAATGGAGTAAGTCTTCAGGAATGTACTACTTTTTCTATGCTACAAGGCATATGTAGCTATGATGCAAGTTTAGAGGCAGAAAGAGCGGGGTTTAGGGATTTGCAGCATGTAAAGGGCTTCTTTTCATCTGCTGGGGTGAAAAAAAGGAACAACGTAACTGAAGCCTCGATAAATTAAATACTATTCCAAAGTGCAACTAAGTTGTTCTCTGCTACCAGTTTAATAATCCTCCTTGGTTTCATCTTCAGCTTTCTGTGGCTTACATTCCTTGCCGGGATACGTCAATCTGTATAAACCACAGCAAAAATTGTTAAAACTGCAGTGTCTAGGCAGCTGCATATACCCAGCCAACAGCAATCAGAAGCATAAAAAAATTAAGCCCTCTCCTGCTTGTATGTTTTAAAAGAACAACAGACTTTACAGGACCTGTAAAGGAGTCAAACTAAGTAAATCATTCATCTCTGCTGGAAATATTAAGTCCTACTTTGGGCACATGAGCACTATTGTGTAAACTGGCATCATCCTTCAGTTTCGATTGACAGAGCAGATGGAAAGAGGAAGGAATGCTGTTGTGGGCTTCGAGGGCATCATCTTTGTGAGGAGGCCTAAGGGTTTGCAGGGCTGCCAGGTGTCACAACTAAACAGGAATGACATGCCATGATGGCATGCAGCTAATGCACAGGCAACTGGGGAGAGGGACTGTGAGGAAGGAGCTTCTAAGCAGCCAAAATCTATTGTTTCCAGGACCTTGTGCTGCATTTAAAATGCAAGGATACTAACAGGAGAGGGAATACTACCCCTTTCTAAGTGCTGTTGGAACAAAGCCATAGGGGACCACTAAGGGAGGTCTTGGCAGAAGCTGCAGTGAGCCTGGATGCCTTTGCAGAAAAACAGTCTCCATGCAAGTAAGTGGTGGGGTTAGATCTAGAAGAGGTGAACAAAGCCGACAAACCCGAGCACTGACTTTAAGTAAAAGCAACAGTGATTGCTGAGGAAATTCTTCACGCCTCCTGAACTGCAGTAGAAATGTCTGTCTGTCGGATATTTAACACCCGTTAGGAAACCACCAGGCAATTCAACAGTTGTTTCAAAGCTCATCAAAAGATTGTTTCTTGCACAGCACAAAGCATCTTCTAATGTGACACTCCATTGAATACTTCCATCAGCTTAGGGTCTGGTACTGGAAGGAAGATTCCTGTCAAAACGATTTGCTTGTTCAGTATTCAGTCCTACTGTGTTGTTCATCTGTATTAGCTACGGGAAGCAGGAAAATTCATGGAGTTTTCACCTCTCTTGATGCATACGAAAATCTTTACATGGTAAAGTCCTTGGTATTAGAAACTGCAGCAGAATAATCGTCCTGCAACTAACAACTTCTTGAACTGGGCCCATTCAATTCCTATTCAAGCAACCTCTCCCATCTGAGACATGACTCATGTTTCAGAGTTCAAGTGGGTCCTGTCTAGGACCCATTTTGGGGCACACATATGAGATTTGGAACAGTAAGCAAAGCTTCACCAAGAGGAAAATGTTTGACCCACCTGACTGCCTTCAGTGATTCAGCGACCTTTTACCTTTCTAAGCCTTTTGCTATCTTCTTCAATATTTTTGTAACCAAATTGGCATATTGAGGACTGGATGACAAACAGATGGGCAAAAAAATGGTGGATGATTGGTCCCAGAGGGTAGTGATTACTTGGTTGTACTCTACCAAGGCTGGTAACAAGCACCAGAGTGGTCAAGCCTGGAATCTCTCCTGTTTAGCATCTTTATCAATGATCTGGAGAAAGTAAGAGACTGCAGGCTCACCAAGTTTGCAGATCACACCAAACTAGGGAGAATTATCAACACAAATGAGAGCAGGGCTGCCATCCTTCGGGACCCAGACAGACAGGAAGAATGGGCCAACAGGAACCTCATGACATTCATCACTGACAAGTGTAAAGTCCTGCACTGAGTAGGACTAACATCACATAATGATACAGGCTGGAGGCTGCCCAGGTACAAACGCTCTACTGAGCAGTCATGAGACCACATCTTCGATACTTCCAAGTTTTGGACTCCCTGATATCAGACCAACATTGAAAAACTGGAGCGAGTCCAGCAGGAAGCTCCCAGGGTTGTCAGGCTACACTAACCCTGTGAGGACAGGCTGAGGGATCTGAACTTCAGCCTGGAGAAGAAACATCTGAGGAAGTGGCAGGAGGAAAGGGCTAACTGCAGTTTCCCATACCTGCAAGAAGGTTGTCAAGAAGAGAGAGGCAGGCTCTTCACAGCAGCGCATGGTGTGAGGACAGGAGGCAGTGAGCATAAGTTGAAATGAGGAGTTCAGATGCTATAAAAGGGAATATCTTCTTTACTCTAAGGAAAGTCAGCCACTGTCCTTGGAGGTTTACAAAACCCAACTGGATAAAGACCTGGAAACCTGGTATGACATAGCAGGCAGTTGGACTTCTCCACCAAAGTTGCCTTCCAAACTGAAATATTCTATAATTCTGGAAAATACTATTTGATTTTTTTAATAGGAAAACAACACTGTACGATGTTATACTCAGAGATATGGTGGATATGCTAGTAGACCTTCATTAATTATATGTGCACAAACTTTTCCAAAGCAGCTCCTCCCACCATGGACAATCTATATGTGATCCAATGAAAAAAATACCACGTAAGTTTCCCACTAAGAATGGAGTAGAACGAAAGCTCAAGAGTGCCTCGTGACTCATTCATACTTTTCCGTATAAAATTTAATTTTTTCATGGGAATAAACCATCCCTGATCATGCTATAGATCAAAAACTGGGACTGAGGTCTGTCCTTTGTGATGCCCTGGATTCCACCCTTCATGCCGCATTGAAATTAGCTTGTCCAAAGGCTTCCTATCGGCAGAAGTATTTACGAGATCTCCCTCTTATCCTGCTTTTATTAACAAGGTCAAGGTTAGGCAACTACTACCTCATGCATGCAGCACTGGACTCTTAGTAATTCATTCTGCTTCAATTGAATATTGAGGTTCCACAAGATATTCCCTGTAACAAACTTCATACTGCAAGGGTTAAAGCATCCATTAATTAAATCTGCTTATTAAGATTAACTACAAAGTCATTAAGGACAAGTCTACACTCTGGAATTTAACTAGGAACATGTCAGGTGTTGACCAAATGAGTCTAGAAGAGACTAAAACAGGCTGTAGCACTTTTTCCAGGTATCATCCTACAATACTACTATATGCTTCTCTGAGTCCCTACAACCTTCAGCAACAGACTTATTCTACAGCATTTGCTGATACATTGTGCAGTCCGAAATGCAGGAAACCATTTCTTACTGTCATGATGACAGCGTTGTCTTTTGGGGACAGAACAGTGTTTTACTGAAAATGGAGGGAGGGAAGAAGATTCAGACAAAGGACTGCCAAAAGATTCCCAAATCCACCAATTTTGCACTTCCATCATTTGCAATCTTTGAACAGTCACTACAGTTTGAGAGCTATCTAGATAAATGACTCACTTCTAGAGTATTCCAGCTGTCACTGATATCCCAGCAAGATGTCTGAACAAGTGAAAACACTTTAGCAATTTTATCTGCAGCCAGAAAATCTCACACTAGTAACTCAGTTTTATTGTAAGTCTCAAGATACTGCTAATATAAATGCACTTTGTCCCTTGGCTCAAAGAATCAGTATATCCCAATTTCTGAGAACACTTCAACTTGCTGTACCTAACAATAAGAATTAACAGAAATTCAAACAGCTGATACTGCTCAACATTACAGTTGAACATGTCCCCACTGGCAGTTTCTAGAGCCCCAACAGCACTTTTGGAATCAGGGTTCTGAAAGCCAGGTTCCAGATTTTTATTCTGCACAAGGACTTGACTTGCACTTCCAAGTGCAGGTGTGACTGGTAACAGCTTTTCTTGCCATGACTGCATTCCTGCTTAATACTTTGTAGCTGAAGTTCTGAAGTAACATTTAGCTATTGACAATATGTCTTTATTTCAGAGCTGCCTATTCTATCCAAAAAACATTCAAAAAGCATTACTTCCATCACATGGGAGGGAGAAGGAAGCTTTCAATCATTTGCTGATTCAAGTTACTGCAGATAGTTAAACACCTGATTTATGTGTACAGGCACTGTTTGCCTCTGCACATTATGGTAGGAGGACTTCACATTTTGTTTTTTGTGGCTCCAATTTTGCTTCAACAAGTCAATTGTGGGTGGAAGTAACCAAATAGCATGGAAGATGCCAAGTAGAGGCCTCTGCAAACTTGGCCCATAGTGTGCATACTTGTTAGTCGCTGTTCTCATTTTAATCCCCTGTGCTTCTAGCATCTGCAAATTGTTTAGCAAATTTAAGTCCTTCATTTATCCACTTACAACTCAGTCTGCTTTCTTACAATATTTTACCATCAGATTTGTTGAGCTGCCATCGTTTCACTTCGTATTTAAATGAAGTTGGATAGTAAATGATGCTAATCTTTAAGCAATTGCCACCAAGAAGGTGCAGGTACCAGCAACAACATCCTGTGTATTTAAAATATTGCGGCCACAAATGAACAGGCAAAAGGAAATACTAACAGCAAGTTTGAAAGGAAGTTAAATACAGCCAGATATTTCAACTACACATCTCCAATCACACTATTTTATTATTTTATCTCTGCAAGTAACATTGTCACAATGGGCAAATGTGTGCTAGTGAGATGTTAACAACGCAAACAATGTATGATACCTAAATTATTTATCTTCAGGTTTTTTTCCTAACACAAAATGAATATCTTGATATGTCCTTTACCAAATTTCCTGGGACACACAAGGTATTATCTTTCTGGTATCTTTCTTTTTCTATATTCTTATGATAATTTGACCTACCCTTCAATTCACAGTGATATATTAGTGGATGGAATTATCAATACATTGAAATACCACCAACATGATAATTTCTCCCCTGTAGAAAGAAACAAAGGATAAGAAGATATTACAACAGTGTAGACAATGGCATTTTTCTGGAAAACATGATATAAAACTATCATTAGTAAAAAGCCACACAAACACTAAATAAATAAGAAAAAGTGAGATAAATAAATATCAAGGGTCTGACATGCAGCAAAGCAAAAATAATCTTTCCCTCACTTCAGATTTCAATGAGTTGCATATTTCCAGACAGCTGTTCTGTTTCAAACAAGCAGGCAAGGTCTGCCTCAGGATATGAAAGCCTTCTATCAATATCTTTTTGGTTAGAGAGGGGTAATCTGGCATGGAGTACCTATATCTCTATATCCCAATGAACTAGGATTATGTCTCCCATTACACTAAAAACAAACAACAAAAAACCAAGACAACAAAAAAAACCCAGCAACAACCAAAAAAAAAAAACCCCAAACACACCAACAATCAGAAACAACCCTAACAACAAAAGAACCCCGCACACAAAGAAACCAAAACGTACAAACCACCAAAACCCACATTTTTAGGGAAAAAAATTCCTGTTTTAAGAAAAAAATGCTAGTTAACTTTATTGCCATGGCATAGTATTGTCCCTCAAGAGTCTTAGCTTGCAATGAAAGTTTCTCTTGCCTTACAGATTTGATTTCCAGTTTCTAGATAAATTGCAAAAATTAGTCCCATGGAGTTCTGGGTAATTCACTTGGGTCCCACTGCTCTTCCAACCCTTCCAGGACTGCAGCTGTTCCACGGCAAGCTCAAAAAAACAAGCATATTTGCCATTTGATGTACTGTGTAAGCAAATAACATGTCTTTCTTCTGGAAAGAGACACAAGTCTGACAACTTATTTCATGCTGCTTAATTTATTTCAGACCTGAACAGCTAAATGACTTAATCGGTCTCAGCAGCTGACCACTATGATTTGACGACCACATATGGCCAAACCCTGAGGGAAAAAGAATGCTGTAGTTAGCATGGCAGCCAGAACTTTTAAATGCACAAACAACAGGTGAGAATACAAAATCATCTGGTTACCCAAGACAGGCAGCTGGAGACATAGAAAAAGTGAGACAGCTGCTTGCAGTTGGTAGCATTGACTGTTAGAAAGTCAGTTATCCTTACAAACTTAACATATTTGCAATAGATATCCCCAGGAAGACATCTGGAAAGGCACACAGGGATATTAATTTCCCTTAAAAACAAAATTCCATCATAATTCAGCCTATTTATAACAGATGTTCATTTTTAGAAGGAAAAAACTCAACAACACCACGGGATTCCCCATCAAAATTCAACTAAAAGTTTTGATTATAATCACATGTAATTTACAGCATCTTGGCCACTCAAACAACACAGAAGAACATGCTACTCAACACAGATGCCAGCTGAATACTGCCACCTGACAAGAAACTTGGGAATTCAAATTCACATAAAAATCTGTGCTTTAAGACTTGAATTCTGCATTTGTTTTGGACAAAGAACTCCTCTCTTTCCAGGAAAAATGTATGCTACTAGTAAGAGAAAGTATTCACATCTAACAAAAGGAACAGTAGCTGACTAGTGGGAGAGTTAGTTAGTGATGTCTAAGAAATAGAAAGCAGTTTAGATATAGAAAACAAACAGCTGCAAAATTACTGTAAAATTTATTTTACTTGGTTTTGCCAGAACCAACTTTCCAATACTGAATTACAGATCTACTTTGTTTTTTCCTGAAGAGTGAAAGAAAATAGAAAACTAGCAAAAGACTTTAAAAGATTCACCAAAGGGATTTAAAATAACAAATAATAGCAGAGAGTGAACAAATGATTTAACTATGGTAATAGGCTGGAGAGATAATTTTTTGTCAACCATGAAGCGTAATTTGACATGAATGTTATTTCTGGCAATAGGCATCCATAAATAGCACCATCAAGAGCATGCTAGTGTGCCAGAGAACATCATTGCTAGTTAAACAAATTCAGCCCTTCCTTCTTCCCCATTCCCTCACTACATTCACCAGCTCTGCAAAAGGAACATACTGCTGTATTTTAACTAGCAGCAACATATTAAGAGAGTACCTTCCTGAAACCTCCTCAAGCACAGGGCAAGTAAAAAAGCTGGGGTCTATCTCTCAGCTCATCCATGACACCTTTTGAGTGAGACAGGCACACGGAATTTATTTCAATTTCGTCCATCCTGCTCCACAGTTCCATCCTTATGGATGGTACCCTTCCTTCCAGGTACTGCAACAATAATACGGAACTTAAGATTTAATTACAGTTACAGTACCTTAAAAGGGCAGTGTGTGCCAGCTGCAGAAGTACACCCACCTCACCTGAACTAGGTTTAAAACAGGCAACAGAACAGAATCAGAACATCTCACACAGAAATAAAACACACTCCCCCTTAAAGGCCATAGAGGTCAAAAATACGAGTGGGAATCCTTCCTTCCAGTCTGCTTCCCATATTTCTGCAATGCTCTGCCTAGATGTACCAAATAGGGTTAGCTTTTGATGGGTCAAAATGGAGAGAATTTTTTCTAGGATAAATAAAAATAGGAGTACTGGAGGTTAGAAGAAACCGTACTTTCATATTTGAGAACAGTAGGTGCTTTTAAAACATGACTTAATTCCACACAGAAGCAGCACAGTTAGTTTAGAACTTTGAAAGCAATGTGAAGTCATTAAACAGCCAAATTCTGCAATGAAACAAGGCCTCAGGTGAATTATTGTCATACGACCTTTAAGCAGACTAATTGGAAGCTTAATGGTTGTAAAGATGTTTTTATAATATTTAACAAACAGGAGCAAAAAATTTTAAGTGATGCTTGGATGTTTGAGTTTACAAACATACATCAAGGACTTAATTTTTGGCATAAAGTGAACCAAGTATTTTGAAACTCAGTGTCAAGCCTAACAACTGACCGGTTAAAATGTATTCAAATGGAAACACACTGGCACTGTATGAGCTCATTTACTATTTTTTTTTCTGCTGCCTTTACCAGAGTAGAAGAAAGGGTCTGGACTTTGAACTTCGGTCACCCACCCTTATGACTGAGCAGCTAACACTGAAAAGAAATATTCCAGTGTAAGGAAACCATTGATCATAACAATATTTGCCAGGTCATAAAAATCTGATTATACTGAAACAAGCCTGTTCTAAATCAATACTAAGTGTTGGGGTTTAATACTGTTTATGCAGCAAACATACTCACTGAGAATTATGATCTACTTTGTTTATGCTAATTTTGAATGCGTTTCTCCTCAGATGATTTACAGTTTTATTTTGTATTTCAAGGCTCAGTTCCTAGAATTCTTAAACTGCTCCAACTTAGCCCTTTCCAGATCATCCATTAGTTGTTTCATTAATATTGTGATCTTACAGTGCTCGCTCAGCATCCTATCACTGACTCATTTTCACATCAGCAAGCAAGTTTTGACCAGTACCTCTTTCACCCCAAAACTGAGGTCTGCAATATCTGAATAAGGCAACCTGCCAGCATGCATGCCAGCATCAACTGGGCATCTAGTTTTTAACCCCTCCCAGGGGCCACTTTAAGATGTCACATCAATTGGACAATACCAGGAGTGCAGGTAATACCTCTGTCTTCCTTCATATTTCCTCCTGACTTTATGCAAAATATCTCCTGCCTTAAGGCAGCTTTGGAAAATCCACTCCTCCTAGAGTCAGGAAGAACTTGGAAACACAATGCACATTCCACCTGAGAGAGACCAAATTAGAATATGGTAGTGGTATCCATGTCAACAATGAAAAACCATCCATTCTTCCCTATATAGAGGCAAGGCATTTACAGAAGGCTCTTAACAAGCCTGAGTACTGCTCTCCAAATCTATGAGAGACCAGTCTCCATGAAGAAGAATAACTGCTCTCTAACATTTCTCAATAAATACAATATGGAACATTACCACCTTCAAAACAACACTGAAAAGGGATTCCATGGTACTGCTTTCTTAACTGGCTATCACAACTGAGCAGTTTGTAAAAGGGTCACTTAAATGTTTGTGTGTACATCACAGCTTCTGTAGAAAGAAAATAAACAAACAAACAAAGTAACAATCCTGCTAGAATCACAACTCTTCTTCCTCCAAACTTTTTATACTCTTGCTTAGAGAGCTCTTCACTATTGTGTCCAGAATATCTAACTATTGCTTTAAATTCAGGTGTTAGTTTGCAGCAGTCACTGCCTTTTAAGTTTGCTAAAGACATGCTGCAGTTGCAACTGTTGCTTCTAAATTAACTTTTGTAATTTGCTATAATTTCTATTACTGTTTTCTTACACTTAAGTCTTATATCTATTGTAAGAAAAAAATCAAGATGCATGTTATATTAATATAAGAAACACACAGGCTTGGACATAGGCCTCCTCACTTGAAGATGTGCTAGACGGATTTGAGCTATGATTATAAAAATCCACTGATCCCCCAATATTCCAAGGGGGTTCATGATTCCTCTTAAATCTTACACAGTTGGAATGATCACAAAATGTAAAGTAACACCAGGAAACAAAAGTATGAAAGTGTAGATGGGTCCCATTTTAGCACTCTCAAACACAGAGAGCTATGGTGTTAACATATCCACTATTTGCTTGAATGTATGAATCCCTTATTATTCATGCCATTCACATTACTAACAGTCATACTTGTTTTACTCCTCAGTTTCTTTTTAGTATGGTTCTCCTTTAGGTCTTACTAGCTCCTAGAAAGTTAACCATAACAATCCTCTCTAAGCTTAAACTACTTCAAGTTCAGTCAATATTCAGGTCTCAGAAAAAAAAAAATAATTTAAAAAAGTAGTTTTTTCCATTATTTTGCTACCTCTAAGTGACTAAAACAAGTATCCTACGCCATTACGTTATATCTACTTCATATAAATGCAAATAAATTCATTAAATAAAAGGGATGTGTGTGTGAGAGTGAAATTAGGCCCTTCAGTCACTACAAGGCTTACATATATAGAGATACACTAGCAATGCACTGCTCAGCCAGTTCAAAACACAGCAAAACAAACTGAATTGGATGGTGAACATAGACTGATATCAGGGAAATTCCTGGGTTCACAAAGCAATGCAGACAGACTCCTCCTCTTGACTGTAATGCCTCGGAGAATAAGTTATCTATCATTGTTGAATAAATCACAGTTCATTACTAAGTCATATAATTTGCCTTCATGAGAAACAACAAAGATGTCATGTACGAGTAAATCTTTCTACCTAACAGTACTTTTCTTCTGCATTACTGTATTTATGATTCATGGTTCTCCCCTAATATTTATTTCATGCAGACATTAAATTCACAGCTCATGTTTAGACATGTCTTAATTCTTGCAGAGCAAGCACCATCACCTTGAGGGTAAAGGTCAAATTTTGCTCTCACATCAAAATGATGCCTTGGAAGCCCTGAGTTAAACTGAGATAACCTGAACAAAACTGCACCAAATATTTTCATTTATTGGTAATCAGCCAATAGTCTGCCAGCTGTGCCACTGAAACAAAGTAAGTTATCTGGCATTTTTTGAGCAGGTAGGCACTCTCAATATGAAGAACCAAGGCTCTTGAAGCCAGAGGATTATGTTTAGAAAGCTTCTATACTACTTTCACTAAAGTACATTTTCTCAGGCAGACTATATATGGTCAGAGAGCATTATCTGGCTGATGCACATCTAGTAGCATAGGTCTCCACATTAAGACAAAAAGTTTTTGTTAGAAGCAGCACTAACCGAAACTAATGAATTTACAGGCACACTTCATTCCAAGTATGATTGAACCCTACTTGACAGGTCTTTGTGAGGTTAGTGCCTTGTACAACAATTTCTATAAAACACTGAACGTTGCTCTGCAAGTAGAAGGTGAGAAAGGAGTTCACAACTTCTAGATGATCTCAGATCAAAAAATAACCACCAGAATCAATGAAATTTTCTTTCATGTTTCCAACCAAGACATTACTTCAAAACTCACATGCAAAGCCCTGAGTGAGCTGACAGCTTTCATGTACACAGCCTGCTTTGAAATCTGACATCAGACAAGCACTCCTGAATAAAATTTGTCACAGAAGACATTTTTGCAATGTAATTTTGTATCATTGGAATTCTTTTGTTTTTTACCCTACACTCATTGACAGTTCTATTCAATCTGATGAATATAATTTCCATTATACTGTCATAGTTTCTAGTGCAACATGCCAGTTTCCAGTGGTTCAAAAACTGTAGTTGTCAACTATAATTATAATTTAAAACTGCACTCAAGTAATGATCCAACATTACTTCAGTATTTCAAAGATATCTTAAAACAAGACTCTTTAATAAAAAAACCCCAAAACCCAAGAAACAACTCTTTGCATGAGCAAAGTTCCATTAGAAATCTCCACTAATTAATACATTATATTCTTAAACTAATTTTTTTGAAATCTCAAATTTCAGACTCCAAACTGAGAGAAAGTCCCAGAGGCAAACTACAGGTTTAATCTACTCTCTAAGAGAGTATCATCACCATTTTCATTAAGCATGTTATCTGGAGAGAGGTTTGAGAGACAACTGACAACCTGCAGATTATAAAGCACTTGACTCCCAAGAACCTACTGTTCTGTCAAATCTCCTAGTATCACCTAGGAAAGACACAAGAGCAGGATAGCTTATTGTCCCATGTCAGAGCTGCTCAAAATTTTCACTTCTCCTGGCATTCATATTTCCTCCCTACTGAATCTATTCTGAATAGGAAGCACAATTCAAGCTGACAGTGTAATTGCTTAATTATTGCAGCCTGCTTACCTTCCAAAACAAATTAATCCAAAAGAAATCAGAGGAAAACAGAAAGCAACCAATTGCAGCTCATGAGCCAGAGTGTGGAAAACAGCGGAATAACACAAATAAGATAATGATAAAAAGATATTTTTCTAGTAGTATCAACCAGTGCCATAGAATTAATAAAATTTTAAAATTAACTTTCAGATTAGCATTGGGCAGTTTGTGTTCATGTCTTCTGCCCCCTCCTCCTCTCCCATCTTACTCTGTGGCAATGCTGGTCTGGTAAAACTTTAGCAACCATAGAAATATACTATTTAAAACTAATGGTGTGAGTGAAAGTTTATTCCTAGGCAACCTGAGTTCATAAGAGTCACTATGGGTCTCCTACAAGTCTTTGACCACAGCAGAACAAATCAGGAACAATATCTTTGGTTCCATCCTGCAAGAGAAACTTCATCCAACCAACACTGCCCAGTGAGGCTGAACCCATTCCAAATGAGACTCTTTTGTCTAGTGCTTCAGGAAGAACACACTCCACTCACTCACCATTTTTGGTCAGTAGCATTCTGGGCTAAGTTTGAACCGCTGTTTTAAAGGCAGAGCCAAGAAAACCCCAAATGCAGTAGTTTTACCCATCTCTTCAAATTATGTTAAAGAAGAAATATAAGTTGGCCCCCAAATTAAAAACTGGACTCTTTATGCTTTAATGTGCAAGATCACACTGCACATGACTCTTGCTTATTTCTCTCTCCTCCCAGGATGTGGAGGATATTACTTGGAGTAATATTCTTTTCAAGTGCTGCTGTTTGCAGAACCATTCTCATTCAACATTTTACTGAAGTTT
This sequence comes from Corapipo altera, assembly GCF_003945725.1. Lineage (NCBI taxonomy): Eukaryota > Metazoa > Chordata > Aves > Passeriformes > Pipridae > Corapipo > Corapipo altera. The sequence goes on along the minus strand of NW_020884957.1, from coordinate 849,716 downwards.
CTGAAAAGAGGGACCATGATGAGTAATTCTCCATTTTCTTATCACACACATAGGTTTAAGCTTTTCAAACAGTCAACTCTGCAAACTAAACAAGTCCGAACATGAAACTTCATTTGATTTTTATAGTATAACCTTCAGGAAAGGCTGAGCAAGACAACATTATGCTCCAAGCAGTACTCCTGCAACTCTTTTGAAAGTCACAGTCATTGGCTACCTATTAAATAAATTCCTGCCAAAAATTCTTCATTTGACTAGTGTAATAAAAAACTGGTAGCACATGCTTGATTAAAACATCTTTCACACAATAGTTTAACTAAGCGATACTTCAGCATGAGACTTACATTACTTTTGAAAAACACAGTCACCTTTCTTTAAAGCAATGCCATTAACACCACCACCCAGCAACACGCACATGGCATAATACCTACTTGTTCTGGGTCAAAACAGCCTCTACATCAAGACAATTCCATCTCTGCTGCCCAAAACAATCACAAAAACATTATAACACCAGATCTTCTCGCTCCAAACCCCTTCTCCCAAGTGGGACAGATTTCCAGACTTCAGTGTGAGGGAGCAAAAGGTAACACTTCTTTTAGAGCAAGGCACTCAGTGGAAGTCTCAGCTGGACCCATTTCTGTGGAGAGTGGGAGAATTTGAAGAGACCAGGGAAATGGTATTCGACCTTTGCTCTTAAAGAGAAAAAATCCCAAAGGCCTGAAACTCACTGGGTGGCACACCTAGATCCCCTGTGCAAAGTTTTGTTTTTCTCCTTCAGTAATGCCTGAATGGTCAAAGCAGGCCAGCAAAAAGTTTTGCTGTCCAACTACCCAATACTGCAAACCTGCTGAAGGCTTCCACTCAGATTACCATGTCACGCTTTGTTGGGTCACAACAAGTTTCTGTAAAATATTTGACTATACTTGGGAAAAAAAGCCTTAACAGCAGTTGCTCTTCTCTCAGGGAAAATCACCATGAATAAACGTCAGGCTACTTTCCCTAAAAAGTGGCAGAAATGAAATGAACCTGATAGGCAGTGTTCGAAATGTCCCATTATCTGCTAGACTGGTAGTTCTTGAGTCAAACACAGCAAACCTCTTCAAGCACTGTGCAGTTAGTGAGCCCTGCGATAACTATCACTGCTAGATTATGTCAGTGCAACCAATAAAAGAACTTCACTTGAGGCTTCTGTTTACATACAGCCCCTAAGGTATTTTCTTTTTGAAGAGGTTGCTCAAAAATGGTGTCAGTACAGCTTCAGCATTAAGAGATACATTTTCAAGCAGGGTTTCTCTGACCTGACCTAATAAAATGACTTATCCACAATGCAAGCAATATTTATAGAATCCCTATGCGATCTTAAGACAAGAGTCATTATTTTTCCGTATTTGCAAAAGAGAATTGATGTTTATTTTAAATACTTAAATGCATCCTCCCTCTTCGTTTTCTCTACAGGAAAAGCCTGTTATTTTCACAGCTGAAAGCAATAATTTCTAAGTGGGAAGACATTTCAAAATGAGAAACTTCTGATTATCACCAAAATGCCCAATTGTTATTTTTCTTGGGTTTTTTGTTCCCCTCCTCCACAAACAACTATCTGTGAAGAGGGTGAAATTTAAGTGTATGTAAAAACACACATTTACAGGAAAGAAGCTCTTCAAAGTATATATGGTTTCTCCGAAAAACACCATTAATACAGTTCACATTTGGCCACCACAAGTGTGCTTAGGACAAGCACTCTTCTAGCACTTACAAGAGGAACGTGAACATCTTTCAAAGTCTTACCTCCTATTGAGTCATAGTAATGATCATATTGTTCTTCATAAAAGGCAGAAATCAGAGGTTAGTTTCTACAAAAAACATATTTTCCCTAAATGTTCTTAAAGGTCGAATTCTGCTAACTGAAAACAAACAGTAGTGCTGGTTTTGTACAGCACTTCTCCTCTGCTGGTCCCAAAGCTGTTCTTATAAGCAACCACCAAGCATAACCATACAGTCAAAGATTACCTAGAATAAGCCAAACCTCTGTTCACAAATCTTGTGCCTACACAGATATAAATATTCTGAACCGCATTCATATCAGAGCAATGGCAAAGGATTCCTGTACTAGACTATTACCGAAAAGCTTGAGTAACTTTGCTAAGATGTATCAGAGGCAAAGGCTTGAAGGATAGAAACAAATTTGTTTGAGAACAGAATGTCATAAAATATAGATCCATTAATATCATGGGACAAGCAGAACATGGGTAGCTGTCCAGAAAATAATCAGGAGGTTACATTAATTACAGCCCTCTTCTCTGCTTGACATTTCACTACAATGTAATGACTACTTTTTCTACCACTAGTAGACCTAAGATTAGATTTTCCTAAATTGAACAGAATGATAGCAGAAGCAAATTCAGCTAAGAGACTATATAATCATTCCACTTGATGTCAAGGAAGAACAGGACATCATTTTCACAAAAGATGTTCCAGGCACAACTTTCCAGGTGCAGCCAGCGAGAAAACCAGAATGGGCTGTTACTTCTTTTCTTTCTAGGAGCAAGTGAGGAAAAAAGTGAAGGGATTCCCCCCATCAGAAAGCATCACAGCAAGTTGGTGGACTAAGTCCTTGTGTTTAAGTCCTAATCTCCTCAAAAGTAGCAGAATTGACTACAACTAAAAAAAATGCAATAGCAGCAAATGCAGCCTACTATTTTTCCTGTCAGCTCAATTTTATGGGTAACACTACCATCTACAAGTCATGCCTGGCTAAAGTCTTTCAGTGTTTTTGTCCCTTTTTCCTGATTGCCATAAAATTGGTATTGTGCAAGAGCATATATTATTTTAGCTTAACAGTCGGAAGAGTAACGTCTCCAGACTAATAACTATAATATCCTTATCAGATCAGAAGTCCTTTCCTACAAGTGCAGCCTTCACAGAGGAAACTGTCCGAAGAGAGTATAAACAGAGTTGAGAACAACTCAAGAGTTGCTATTCCTGAGAAAATCTCATTTCTTGGCTTTATCTGAAACAAATCTACCCAGAATGAGATTTCACAAACTGGATTCTTAAGACACCAGCGCACATTTGCAGGCCATTAGCTAGGTTCATGGCTTCAGTTCTACAGACAAAAGAGGGTATTTCAAAAGCTTAACCACAACCACTTCTCAATACCCCTAACTATCACTATGAAAAGCCTGGTGACCCTCCATTCTGAAGCACACCCATTTCAAAATCATATTTCATGGCCACAAAGAAAAGGAACAGATTCACACTGGATGTGAATTCTCTATAGCTGGCACAAATACACATCACCACTGGAGGGAGATCATTCAATTTTTCTACATCTACAGACATTTGGGTTGTCATTGTGGCCATGAAAGTGTCACAAGTTTATGCAGAGCATGCTTAAGTCTACCACGAAAATTAAGAGAAGAAACAAACAAACAAACAAACAGTTATGCTGTAGAACCTGCACTATTGAAAAAACAGTTTTACCTCGAGGTACCCCATAAAATCCCATCGAACTGCCACTTCCAAAAGAAACCAAGTAAAACCACAGTTGTGAGGTAATTCCTGCACAAAGAACGATGGGTGAAGAAGGAGAGGCAAGGAGCAGGAACGCCAGAAGAGACTCCCTCTGCTCAAGCACTGTTTTGACTTTAAAATTTAAAAAGCAATTTTTGTCCTTGAATGTTAGATCACAGTTAACTGCTTAACTGTCTGTTAAAGAAGGGTTGTTTTTTGGGGGTAGAGGGAATTGGGTGATGGGGACTAATCGTTATGGGGATCAAGCCCTCTCGATCCATTTTCTCAAAGCCTCACAACAAAGGATAATGAGAAACAGCACAAAGTCACAGATTGGGGAAAGAAAAAAGGGGGGGAGGTAGGTATGCACAGGAAAAGATATTAATTTCTATGGGTATAAGATGGAATGCAGACAAGAACAAATAAAGTATGGAGTTTTAAGGATCCAGAAGGGTACAACTGAGTACAGTAAACATACAAGATTTATGGGAGGGAAAAACAGAGGCAATGAAGACAGAGAAAATAATGTTACATTCTATTTCTCAACATCAAGCCTAAATACCTGAAAGCAGGCATCTACTTGATAGAGAGAATGTTTGGTGGTCATGTAAATGGCAGGGGAAAGGAAATTCAACATGTGGAACCACTCAGTAGTTTTTACACAGTTACTAACAGTTTTCCCCACCCTAAGTACTCTGTGCAGAGTCCAGCAGAATTAATTCCAGCATATTTACAAGCAGGTTACTAGCCAGAGAACACATCCTAACTGAGTTAGGATAAAAGCTAGACTTTGGGAGAATTACAAGCAAATCTCCTCCACTACACCCTATAACAAATTTTCTGGAGGATTCTAGAGCTCAGCAGGAGCTGTTCCATTCTCTTCAGCTTCATATTCCTGAGTCCTGAAGGTGACCATCACTCCTTTTCTTTCCCTGCATACTAAACAGGCAAACAGGTTTGTGCCGGTGGGTACCTAGCCATACATTTTGTGGCACAATTATAGTGGTACAACAGCAAAGAAACACTCTTCTGTAGATAAGAGTGCTGACTCACAATGCCCCGCCCTGAGATATAACCATAAAATGGGATGTTCCCACACAAGAGTTGACCCTCATATCACTGACCAGGTTTGATTAAACTTATGACAGCAATTCCATACTTCCATACTGAGCCAAGAGTCCTGTACCTATCATAGAATCCTAGAATATGCTGAGTTGGAAGGGACCCATCAGGATCGAGTCCAATTCCTGGCCCTGCGCAGGACACTCCGACAAGTGCTAGCCAAATGCTTCTTGAATTCAAGACAGGCTGTGACCACTTCCCTGAGGAGCTGGTTCTTCTGGGGGAAGAACCTTTTCCTGATATCTAACCTAAACCTCCCCAGATTCAGCTTCATGCCATTTCCTCAAGTCCTATCACTGGTCACAAGAGTGAAGAGATTGGTACTTGCCCCTCCACTTCCCCCACCACGAGGATGTTGAAGACCACAATGAGGTCTCCTCGTAGTCCTTCTCTGGGCTGAACAAACCCAAATGACCTCAGCTGCTCCTCATAAGGCCTCCCCCTCCAGACCCTTCACCATCTTTGCTGCCCTCCTTTGGACGCTCTCTAACAGCTTAATACCTTTCTTATATTGCGGTGCCCCAAACTGCACACAGTTTTGAAGGTGAGGCTGCCCCAGTGCAGAGCAGAGTGGGACAATCCCCTCTCTCAACCGGCTGGTGATGCTTTATCTGATGCCCCTCAGGACATGATGTTCTCCTGGCTGCCAGGGCACTGCTGACTCATATTCAACTTGCCATTGACCAGGACCCCCGAGTGCCTTTCCATGGCATGGTTTTCCAGCCTCTTGTTTCCTAGTCTATACACACAACCAGGATTGCCCCATTCCAGGTGCAGAATCCAACACTTGCCCTTGTTAAACTTCATATGACTGGTGACTACCCATCTCTCTCCAAATAAATATGTACCAGTGCCTTTTTCATTTCCTCATGAGTCTATGTAGCAAGTAAAGAACATTTTCTGAAGAAGGGCAAATCCTCTAACTGGAAGAAAGGCCCTGACCATACTATTTACTGCTTACCTACTACTATCAATAAGACCTCCTTCAGACTACAAAACCGTAGAGGGACCAACTGATTAAAAAGACTACACACATGCATAAGTGTACACACATACACATGACACCCCCTCCAGTCCCTCTTTCTCAAACAAAACCATCTTCAATTCATTTCTTTGGATCCTAATGACATTAAAACATGAATACACAGGAACTCTAAAATTAGAATACAAGAAAGTATTGAATACAGTCAATATCAGAAAAATTATTAAATTGGAGCAACTCAGCTAAACATCTCTGGTCAGGTTTTATTACACTGTTTCAGTAAAAAAGTGCTGCTTCAGTCAATAAATTTGACTGTTCAAATAACATGTCGCATTTATTCAAGGTTGCACTGGCGAGAAGTCATCTTTGTCAGATAAGGAAAGGTAGCAAGGGAAGCATGAAGTGCTCTCCTTTTTGGTACAGGAGGAGATGTTCTCATTTTTCTCAGGGGTTAAAGAGAAGTGGTAAGTTAGTGCTACCTATGCTCTTAGCGCACTCATCAATTTACATGAAATGTCAAGCATGTGGTATTGCTCATAAAGAATTTTAAATATTTTAATATGCATTGTGAAGTACTTTTCTATGTTCAGTACAAAAATCTAAGTCTACAGTTAAGTATATGAACAAATGAGACAAATTTATAAAAAAGGAGCATGAGAGTAAGTCCTAATACTGGATACTCTATGCCACATTATCATGGTGTGGCAATTGTATTTTCCAGTGTCCAAATAAAACTGCTACATTTAAGCCTTTATAATAAAAGCTTACAAATATTCCTTTTGCCTGACATTAATTCACACTTGCATTTTGTAGATTATTTAATATGAGCATAAAAATATTGAGATTAATGGTGCTGTGCCAAACAGACATTTTTGTGTATACCAGAAACATCTAATTATTTTTATCTACATAAGTAATAAACACGGCCTACAGTAAAGTCAGTATTATCTAAAGCATTGCTGCAGCGGAATAATTCTGAACTCGGTGAACCTGTGTACTGATAGTCATGTTTACAAAGATTAATCACAGCAATATATTTAAGGCATCAATTTACAGCTGAAAAAGCAGGCCCGAAACATTTGACAAAACACCTGCAAAGGTGCAAAGAGTAAGACAAGTTCACCACTTACCACTAACATTAGGGAATAGGATAAGTCATGCTTTAAACTTGGTAAGACAAATAAGCTCATTTGCCTTACCAAATATATAATTATTTTCCACAAGTGTCCACCCATCTTAACATTGACTAGGTAATTATTACTATTGCAATATGTCTTCTGCATTGACTATGATTGAGATTGAACCATACATTTATGAAAAGAAAACTCTGCACCAGTGTTAAGAAAGTGCTGGCATGGCTTACAACCTTAACTAATCCACATTGCAAGATTCAACTCTGATATTAATGACTACATTTTCATTTCATGTAGGTGAAGATCAGGAAAACTGTTTACTTACACACATGATACAACTAAGAAGATACAAAATCTTTTTTCTTTACAGTGAGAAGTCATCTTTAGACCCTACACCATGAATATCAGCTTTTACCATAGCATGACTACACGTCTCTCAACAGCCAGCCCTGAAGACCAAAATGCACAAAGCTAACTCACAGCAATAGTAAATCTGAAGTACAGGTGTCAAGCTAAGAATTGCTTAGCAGCTTTTCATTTGTGGGGGGTGGGGGGAGCAGGAATTACCACAAGCAGATTTCAATCACAGTTCAGGAATTGCATTTTCTTTTTTGCATCTCCATAAACTCCCAAATTTGGACAAGGCCACAGCTATTTTTAGCAGCTAATTCCCTACCCTGAAGTCTGACCTGAAGCTACCTAAGGTCTGTAACTAGATGAAGGAAGGACGGAAGGAAGGACAGAAGGAAAGAAAGAAAAATCTCGAAAATTGAATTGATTAAATACTCCTTGACAGTGAATACACTGTATTCAATCACAATTTTTCCCTAGTTAAAACCAGAATTGTATTCAGAGTCTATGCAAAATGCTATTTCACATTTAAGAAATAATTAGTCCGCAACCAGTTTGGAGTTTTTGGGTCTAATTTCAACTTTTTAAGCTTTCAGTATTTAATGAGTACATAAAACAGGGAGGAAAGCAACACTTATGTTTCACTAAAGAAAATATATTTCAAATTCAACTCTGCATTTGCATCTATATTATAAACTTCATGTTTCCATACTTACACACCCATAAAATTATTACAGTGCAATAGTTCGTCAGCGTATTGTGATACTAATGAATAACACAATATCTGCAGTGGAGAAAAAAGAAATAATTTTTTTTTCTTTGATAGATTTTAGCAGTCCTTTCTCACCAAGTGATTTTAGGTTAATTACAATATTATGGAAGATGTATGTATCCTCTCAGTTACTCTTTAAGTTAAGGAGTTTTATTACTTAGTATTTTGAAACTGTTGCTTATTCATCCTAGAGTGAACATATATTGGAAAGTAAGTTTTAAACCATTTTGATTTTATTGAGCAAATATAATTTAAGTCAAATTAATAAATGGTGTAATATCACATTCAGGATTTCTGCATTTATTTTTTGTGCTTGTTAAAAAAAAAAAAAAGCTTATTATTTGAAACATTTAAACGTCATGGAGAGCGACTTTGACTTGAAAAGAAACAAAATAGTATCTTAAGGTAGCCAAAAATTTATAGGTAACTGTATGTTCTATTGGTGTCTCACAATCTTCAAGTTGCTTCCCAATTTAATGCAAAGAAAATAATTGGCATTAATAATTTAAGCTTGCTTTTTGCACATTTTCAGGGATGTGTTCATTCTTAAAGTAGTTGTTTCTGAACTGAAATGCAGTGATATTATGACAATGCAATTGAACCAAATGAAGGTGGCTTACACTTGCTTAATTAAGAGTGACAGATAATCTTAGCATTCAGTATAAGCCTAAGTCACACAGAGCTATCCAACTGAGGCCCCCTTTTTCTGCCTTTGACTAAGAGTGAATCCTTTAAAGGAAACATTTGGCCTCAGATTTTAACAGGAACAGCTAATACTTCAGAGTCAACTTGGTACTTCACTTTTCAGAAAGAAATTCCCACATCCTCTTTTCCTCTTCCCTCCAGTGGAATCCTCACAAGGAATGACACTGGGCATCCAAAAATGCTACTGTTCCCCTTCTCCCACTTCCCAAACACTACTTGGCATATTTGGAGATAAGTCATTTGCTCATGAGCTTTTTGTTAAGAAAATTTAAGCTCTGACCTTCCATCACTCCAGGGCTGGAAGCTGGGGAATAGACAAGTGGGGAAAGGCTTTTGCTGTCCACAACTGCGAAATTTTACAGGTCAACTGACCATACGACCTTAAAGTTGACAAATTTACCTTCTTGCATAAATATACAGGTAGGGAGAGACCATAAAAGCTATGTAACAACAAGACAGAATACTGGAATTAAGGGAAAGCATCTCACACCTACCTATATGTCCTTAGGCAGCTCATTTAAGCCTAACTCCTGGGAGACAATTATCTGAAGGAATGGTTATATGGATAAATGTTGCTTAATTTTAGAGAACTCATGATGGATGGGCAAAGAACGAAAATGTCACATGTTCAGGTAATATGTAAAAATATTCCACGTTCTCTCTTGGAAAGCTTAATGTTTTCCAAACTTGCTTGTGTTCCCAAAACCCTAAAAGCAGGCATCCACATTCTGCATGAAACAGTGCTGTTGCCGATGCTTAAACTCTCTTGTTAAATCTCTCCCATTTTATAGCTAATCACATTTTTATAGCAGGCATGAAGCACTCTACAAGGCCCTTGCTGAGCTGTTCCTGTAAATCAAAACCTTATTCCATCATTCTGCTTGCTGGCAGCAGAGTAAGGTTACTTTTACCATTTATGGTTGTAAAACCCATCCAACTTTTTCCCCCCTTCAGTTGCTGCCTTTTTTCCACTATTCTTTCCTTCTCTGTCTCGCTCCAAGAAAGATATTCCAAGTTCAGCTAAACAAGTTCAGGACTCATCTATAAGCTTTTTCTTGTCTTCCAGTACACTTACAACCTCATGAAAACATCTAATGAGAAGACAAGTGAAACACTAATACAGTATATTTAGGTCAAGAGCCTCCTTCCCACCTTAAATTGCACGAAACACACCAAAGCCACACAAGAACAGCAGTAACTCAGAAGCTCTTTGCACTAAGTTATCGCTACGTGGCCCATACATATACTAGCTCATAAAATAAGGCCCAAATCAGACTGGAGGTGCTCAGAATGACACTTTAACACTGATATAAACACTTGGTTCAACATATGAGCAAGAATGAAGAAACATAGTTAAACCTTACTATGTGACCCACCTATAATCAGCGACCACGTTCTGCAATGAAGCAAGCTTAAGAATGAGGGGGGGGGGGGGGGGAAATTCCTAGTTTTAGATATGTTGTCCCATTACAAGCACCCTTCCTGGCATGTAGGTTACTAAACTAAAACAGCCTCTATTTACAATGACCACAAACTGAAACACCAGATTCAGTTTCTTGCCAGGTCTGATTCTGTTCTTCCCCTCTCCAACTCGGAGCTGGAGCATCCTGCCACAGAAACAGGACTGTCTCTACCCTTCCACACACCTCCACAGGGCACATGATAAACACAGCCCTGTAAGAAGCTTCTATGCTGCATGGAAGAACAAGGATGTACACTGGAAACTCCTGAATTTTCAGCTAGAAAGGACTCTAGCCCACATTGCATATGGGATAAGTCAGCACACACACAAATCATTACAGGGATGTTATAAACAGAACACACGCCTAGCTCCAAAAGCAAAGCAACTCTGCTGCTTAAAAATGAAGTTTAAGCGCTCTAGTGCTTTTTCCAATTGACTTGAAATCCATGCTGTTTCACAGAGATATGGATACATTGTATGGACTTAATCAGATTTATCTGAACATCAATAACAATCTCTATTTGGTTTAAAATCATCCTTTAAAAGTGTCGGCCTATTGTATAAAATTTGACGTTCAAAAGAAATTCAAGCATAGCTCATTCTCACATTTAATTCCTACAGTCATCACAGCATGGGATTTGCTGCAAAAGAGAAATCAGCACTGAAAGCTACTGGTCTTTAAGCTTAACACTTCCCGAGTCTTATAGGTGAAATGAACAAACTACACAGATAATGATGCACACATGCACAAAAAAAGGCTTTCTGAGAAGACTACTCACACATTAACTGGGTGGATCATGACAACAAACTGGTTTGTGTACCTACATCACTCCATTCTTTTGCCTCAAGCAAAACTCTGCAAGCAATCAGTAAAAATGATGCAACTACCTGCTTATCAAGTGGGTTTGGTTCTTCTGGTTTCTGGAAGCATGCCCTAAATAATGCTGCTCACTTAAAAGATGTTTGATTTTGTGCATAATTTATTGTACATATTCTATGCAGATGTGAGTATAACTAACTGTTGTTACTATTTTCCACCTGGATATTCACAATCGCTGTACTGATTAATGGCTCCATAACTATTACATCATTCCTGACTTCATCCCTTATAGTTAAGCATATTTCATGAACAATAGAACAGAGGGTAATCAAAAGAAACCAATTTTCAAGGTCATAAGTTCTTGACACACAGACCATCTGCATGAGGTGCTCAAAAAATCTTTGTATCCTGAACTCAAGGGCAGGATAAGGGAACTTAAGCTTTGGAGTAAGAGCTGCATGCTGGGCATTAGGGAAATGGTTGCACATAATGAGAGAAAGGGAGGGAGAGGAGCCATGCAAAACCTCATTTTGTTTGCAGAAATTGCCTCATTCCCCTGAGCCCAGCAGGACAAGGTACTAAGAAGTGAAGCTTCCTTTCACCCAGAGAGTGAGTCCCTGGGGAAGAGCCACAAAGAACAATGCCTATGAGGATATCTCCCTGCTTGCATTCTTTGTTATTTTTTTGCAGAACTTAAACTACTACTAGAAATTACTAAAGTCACTACAACAATCTCCTGTTCACTGGCTATCCAACACAGAGGTCCTCACAACTGCTACCTTTACCATCCTGCCAGGGAGAGAAGGTAGAATATCCACTGAAGCACAAGAACACAAGAAATTAGGTTGCCTGCAAAAAGTTCCTTGCACTTTCTGGTAAGTTAGTTCAACACAGTCATCCTCTCTCATGCTTAATATAATTAACTACAGACAAATGCCTTTGAGAGTTCATCAACAAAGGCAAAGAAACTTGCTATAACCTTTCAGCTCCATAACAGCCCTCCTATCCCAATGGCAAACCAAATCAAAGACAGGTTGTTTGTTCTTCAAAAAATAAAGGTCAGATTACAATTTCATGGTAAGATGAATAAATATCTGGAATAATACTATGAAGTCAATGGAGATACCCTGGATTTGCACAAAAACCTGGCTCTTTGTATTCCAAATTGCTAAAACTGTGGTTGACATCACAACATAGCACAGTAGCTGGAAGATTTGAAGAAAACTCTACTTAGATATGTTTTCCTGAGCAAAAAGAACATAAGGCTAGATTCAAATCCTACTGTCAACATAGCAAGGATCAACATTAATATTTTTTTCTCGTGTAATGAATTGTCAGAACTCAGCTACACTGCTGTCCTATTATCTCCTGGGAGGAAGGATAAATTGTTTAATAAAGTTCTTTCCAAAAACAGTCTTCAAAAAGAGAAACATCTGCTATGTTCATTAGTCACTATTTGGCCTGAGTTCAGTAGTAAGGCAAACTACAAACCCATTCCTTTCTCTTACCTAGAGAAGTCATAGCAAATGGGACCCTACGTTCACAGAAATCATAGCTAATTGAAAGAAAGATGGCTGTGAAGTTTACAGATACACTTTGTTTCCTGTTTGTTCACAACAGAATGAGAATACATTCACATACACTATAATCTAATTTCCACAGAAACCAATACGATTTACAGGAGACACAGAGGTTCAGGTAGGCCAAAATATTTTTAAATATGGCATTTAAGAAACCCAGTATATATATATTTTTATTTAAAGTATGTTAAGCGTTAGTTCAAAAATTTAAGCCCGTAACCGTGCAAAAACTAGAAGGAGGTGCAGAAATCAGGAAATGTGAATTAGTCTGAAAGAAAGCTGGGAGCTAAATCCACGTGCCAGAAGTTTGGATCTGGCTCTTCTGGTCAGTTGTCTGTGCAACGGGACTGACCACTGTTAGAATCATATGCTTTTTTTGCATTTAAATATACTAGAAGAGTTGTAAAGTCAAGCCCTCCAGAGTCGGAAAATAAACATCAGAGGCCTATTAGTTTTTCTCCTTTTCCTCCAAATTGGACTATACTGAACAGTAGCCATTTACAAGACAAAAAATTTCAGTTTTTTAACCTTCATTCAAGAGAGAGAAGTACACATGACATGCATGAGGCACATTACCCAAAGAGAACTGTGTGATGAGATGAGATAATTAATGGGCTGGTTAAATCATAGCAAAATCCACAATAGGAGTTTGCTGTTGTGATGCTCAGTATTCTAATACCAGGAGTCTAGATATCCCCTAAGAACGTCCCTAAAACTGTGGGCATCTTTCTGCACACATGTAGTATGTTTTCACGTCGAATTTAAGATAAAATTAGGGACACTTGACAATGTCAAAGTTACTTGGCTGTTATGTCATCACTTCACCTCTAACAATCCCTTAGGCAACTTAAGAGTACTTACATGCAATCTGCCCCAAAGCTGCCTTGATACATCAAAAAGACAGGCAAATACGGTTCTATCTAAAATATGCTGTGAGGACTACACCTGAAATACTGGTATCACAACTAGAGCGACCACAAAAAATAAACAGTAGCTCCTTGAGCAAGCACCATCTGGTTTTAATATCAATTAAGGCAGAAAAGCTCCAAAATGAAGATTTTAGAAGACACTGCTTCTAACTGGAAGGTTTCCTACCCTGTCCCACTGTTCCTGACTAGGCAGGGACTCTTACCATTCGGATTTTTATTCTTATCTTCCTTTCCCCTTCAGATGTCTGTTCAGTTTCCTTTTCACAGATGGCTGTAAAACACAAACACTTTCCCATACAATGTCTTCTTCTAATTTTTCAGTGTTTGGAGGTTTGGGGTGTGAATGCAGGGAGGGTGAGATTTTTGTGTTGTTTTTTTCCCTTCTTCACAGGTTGCTCACCCTTGCTTGCTAGTTTTCTCTGCTTCCTCAGTCCACACCACAGCATCTGTGCAAGCAGTAGAGGGATGACATTGGGGAATTAGGAAGCAGGTTTTTTATAAGCTCTAATACTTTTGCAAACAATCCTAGATTGTGTTCATGGTGACACCAAAGGTTTTAAAGGCACAATTCTCATTAAACACAGCCAAAGTGAATGTTATGGGGTTCATAACTCAACATAATTTGGATCAGGCCCCTCAAGGACACACACATAAAAAAAAAGCTGCAACAAGATAGCAATCATCATCAAAAAAATGCCAAGAGAAACGTACAGTAAACTAGACAATCTTCTATGTTTTCCATTCCTACATAGATTATCCTTCCATCCTAAGGATTTTAATGTTACAGAGAATGAAATTATGACATTCAGCATCTAAAATTTGGAAGTAAATTCTAACTCTACTAAACTTTACAGTGAGGTTAATGTCCTGAGACATTTTAGTCAGAGCTTACAAACTTTGATAAGCTCATTTTACTAACTGGAGACTCTAACAGAGTATCTCCTGACCTTCATATCTATAGCAAACAGTGATCACTTTTATTTACATATATTTGCTCTAGCAAAATAGTTTATTCATTTACTATGCATCATACTTGCAATGAACTACATAACAGGTTCACTACTTCCCACATACAGGAGAGCATCTAAGTTCTGGTTTATGTCTCACGTTTATACAAAGAGAAGGCCAAGTAATTTTTTCCCCATGTGCCTTTCTGCTAGATTTTACTAGAGTTTTAATGCCTATAAAAGTTGACCCAACAACAGAACAGGTAGAATAAAAGAAGGGTTCCTGGAGACCTTTACAAAAATTCTCAGTCATTTCAAGAAAACTACCTTGGCAGTTAACATTGTCAGAGATGCTTTTCCAGCCTGTGAGGTAATTCAAATCCCAGTTTTCTTTAGGTTACTATTCTCTAAAGGGAAAATCCAGAATTTTGTAGTAAAACTGGAACGATGTTCTCTTTCACATAAGCAGGCATAGTCTGAGTCTGTCCACAGTATGAGTACACTTGATTCATAAAAGACAATTAATTTCCAATTTACAGGTTATAACTAGCACTATAAAAAAAATATTCATTTGTGAACAAGTCCAATGTTACTTGCAGACAAGAGATAGAGTCTGCAAAATTCCCTTTCCATTTTTAGTTCTTCTATTTCACAGCAGTGTTAGCTGTTAGTTGTAAGTGTATATAAGACTTAAGTATTAGTCCTACAAATGTCTAGGCCAATCTTTCTTTCCTTCATGACTCAGCAGAGACACCAGAACTTAGCACAGTCTAGCTCACAAGAAAATGTGATCTAATATTAAAATCTAATTCTCTCATTCATAGCAAGCATGGACAAGATCTTAATACTTTCTCTTTGCAGTAATTTCTGTCTGTGTTCCAAGACACTTGTTTCTTCTTCCTTTCCCAATATCATCCTAGACTAAGAAAATATAGATCTTTCAGTGACTTCCCTTATAGGTCAGGTTTTCTGGACTTCAGTCTTGTAGCGCCTTGAACTTACTCAAATCATTACCCTTCTAATGAAGTACACTCATAAACCCTCAAAACTACTACCAAGATGCTTCTTAAAGGTAAACAGACAGCTTAAAATGCAAAGTACTTCAAATTCAATATAGGCAGGAGCTCATATATTGTACTTTAGTACTTTGAAAAATGAAGGAAAGATGAAGGAAGGCATTTGAAATGCCAGTGTGAAAGAACTCTGAAATAATTTTGTTTACATAAGCTTGGTTTCTTAAGACACTGTAGTACTTGTTGCCATCTCTATGCAAAATGGCAGTTTTTACTTTAAATACCACAAGCTTTTGTGTTTCAATCAGAATGGCTGGGCCTAGCTTGTTCCCTTCTTCCTTAGCAAGATTACTGAAATGCCACCTAAGTGCTGTAGGAATGGACTTCACTGATTACAAAGGTACTTGCCTCTCGTGACACCCGATGGACCACATCTATCTGAGGGCAGAAATACCTTTAAAAAACCCCATGGTGTTAGAAAGCGTAGCACAGGACAAACCAAGCTATTTCACTCAAGTTTGTTTTGGCAGATTTTCAACTCTCTAGTCTATTCTTGCCTAGTTTTCACACACGAGACCTGGAACAATTCCATTTATCAAGTCTACTTCGATAGAGCATAAGTTGGCCCCTAAAATAAGACGGAGAAAAAGGAAAAGTAACGCAATTCAATACTGTTAACAATTTTCTCACTATAGTTTTATGTATGCAGGACAAAAAGTGCAAGGTAGACAGGGGAATAAAAAAGACTACTTTTCAAGCCATGCTACTTGGAACAAGACAATGTTAGCCAAATATGAAAACCTCTTTTTGTGAAACAGTCACCATAATATCCCTGAATAATTTTCAATTAAGCTAGAAAAGGCAAATATACTTATTTCCCATAGTCTGAACCAGACAGTTGCTAGCATTTCTCCTAAGACTGAAGAGCTTCCAGTCATGTACATTATATTTATATATATTAACAGAATAGCTATAATTACATATATACCGTATATCCAGCATATATCCACTAATGGAAATATAAAATTACTCTGCGTTTCAAGCAAAAGCTACGCTTCACTTTACACTGTCTTTCAAGGGAAGCTTCTTTGTTGCAGTACCTGTGCTTGCTTTAGATACTACCAAGAAGTAGTTACCAAATACGTACACTTGGGTATCTATTCATATAAGAAAAGCTTTCCAATTGAAGAACTTTTGTAACAGCTTAGAAAAAAAAAATGAAGAAAAAAATTGGCTAACCACTGTCATGCACTGAACTTGAAATATTAAAGCAAAATCCTTACTCTGTTTTGGAATTTAACTTGGACAAAACTCAGCTTCCATTTTATTCTCAGACATTTCTGTAAACCATAACCAAGCTATGATCAGTTTTAATTAAGTTAATGGATTATAATAAACTACCTAAAATTACACAAATCCTTTTCACTAGGGCCTGCATTTGACTTTTACAAACCAGTTTAGTTTGGCAGACACTTATATCTACTAAATGGCAACAGCAAGAATAAAAAAGCAATAAGAATGATGACTTTTTATATCTTGAAATTATCTCCATTAATAAGCATACCATGCAATAATTTTAATGGTGTACTTTACAAACCTTTAAGAAGGAAATCGTATTCTTATAATAATGAAATTCCCAAAGCAATTTTGCTGAGCATCTTTAAGTACTACTACAAGACATGCCACCCATCCTGTTGTATTTTTTCTTTTCTACCCAGCTATCAAATAGAGCACATGCTCTAAGTCAGTCTTGTGCTCCAAGCTTTCGAAGTATAATACAGTCTAAGGCAGAGCCTTAACTTGATTTAGATTATCAAATTGATGGATACCTGTTTATTCAAATTATAAGTTTTTTACATATAGAACAAAGTATATCTATACTTAACGAGCCATTAAAAATACAACTTAATATTCACCACTTAAAAAAATAAAAAAAAACCTCACGATTTTACATCTTGTTAGTTTGCCTTCCATGGCAGACACCTACCTGCTTCATTTGTGGGTGAGGATATGGACTGAAATGATAAATAACAGCTTCGAGGAATGGTTTCTAAGACTTACAAGCTCGTTGATTCTCCCCAGAACAATGCCTTTTTCAGTGGAGATGTCACTATAACAGAAGTTTCTATGTGAGGGTTCAGAACTTTTACTATCAATACCAGAAAAAAAGCAAGCCCATTGTCAGCAAGGTTAAGTTCACAACTGGACTCTGTACTTCATGGAAAAATTTCAAGGTCTGCAGATCAACAAGTTGATATTCACAGTACATTACTTCAACTCTGTTAACCACTCTGGCAAGCAGTTAGTCCTTTTACAGTCATCAAGAAGTACAGATAATAATTCTTACACTCTCCCTTCTCGGTCTACACTACTTGCTTGATTAATGACTGACTCATTTCACCAGTAACATAAATCGACATATCTAGCAGGGAAGCCATGGAAAATTGTTTGCCTATCAGTAGAAATTAAAACATATGGATGTACAAAGATTAAGCTTACAAAAGATGGGACAAATAATTTGCTGCAGGATAACACACCACTAACTTCCCAGCACAGGAGGTCTTCTGGAAAAGCTCTACTACTCTCCACAACAACAGGGAGTAGTAGCAAAGTCTCAGTAACAGCTAGTATTGCAAGACTGCAATCAGATGCTTTTCCCTGTGTTAGAAGGATAAACAGGGCACATTTTCAACACCTGAACTCATCTACTTTTGGTGTACTCATTTTCAAAGTTTTTCACCCAGAACAACTCAAGATTAAGCCACTCAGTTACAGCTTTACTTCTCAAAACAATTTAACCAGACGTTTAAATTATCCAAGACAGAAGTTTAACTGCTCCTAATAATTTAATAAGCTTCAGAGCATGCAGCAGGTAGATCATGGTGATCACTGATGGCATTCTATATTAGATTTACAATGCTGAAGCCCTTTTATGCTTATAGAAAAAACAGATAAGGTTTTTATTTCCTTCTTCTGTGCACAATATTTGGTGAAGAACAGTCACAGTTGTTACTCCAGCAATCAAGCCTATTTTTCTGCTTGTGAAAGTAGATTAATTAATTTACAACTGCCATTGCTCGTTAAGGCATTTCTTGCTGAATAAGTGCACAATATGGGATACAATTTCATTTCAGGTGAGACTATCAAAACCCAAAGCCTATGGCTCCAGAAAAAAAAAGGGAAAAGGAAAAAAAACCCACGCTTTTTTTAAATGAAGTAACATTCAAGTCTAATTTGCAATTGCAAAAAGTTCTGCCAAGTAATTTCATTTAATTTTCATCTCCTTCAGGCAGTACTCCTTTCTTTCGCCCGTGTGAAAATGGAGTAGGATAGCCAGTAGGCGGGGTTTTTTTAGAGAAAGACATCAGCCACTACTCCACACCTCCAACCCTCATGTCAGCTGAGACAGCTGGCATCAAAGGCTCCACGATCACCAATTTCTCCTGCTGGCCAGCCAAAACCCAACAGTACAACAGAACTAAGCACCGTCCCTAAAACAGTCCTCTCAACCAAGTAGAGCAGACAGTAGGTCTCCAACCTAACCTTCATACTGAGTCCAAAACTGAAGACTCCAGAGCTTTGCTCACTCTCAGCTTAAGAAGTTTTGACTATATTACATGAAGCACATGCACAGCTCTGAGGGCTCCAGAGAAACTGGTGACTCATTTGCCTTTAATCCTATGAATGCAAACTGCCAAGAATGCCCTATGGTTCCATAGTTAACCATGGTTTAGCCAAGTCATTTGTCTAGCTATCATTAAAAAAATTAAGGTCTTCACACTAAGCAACTCCAGGCCAGACAAGCGATGCAACAGAACAGGGCTGTGCACACCAGTGGCTTCTGACTCCCACACAACCGATGGTCCCTCTCGCTCTCAATACATAAAACTCAGTGCAGCCATACTTTATACATCCTTGGAGAGGATTAATTTAATTTTGATTTCCTCTCTGTGTTTGCTTTGGAAGTTTGCAGCTTGAGCAATATATATACGACTGAAGTTTGGCAGCAAGCAGCCTGTACTATGATGTATATCATTTCAGCCTGGCAAGCACATTCAGGAAAATAACAAGCTGGCAGTGAAGACAGCTTCATCTCACATTCAGAAAGTGGAAGACTCGTGCAGGAATAAGAAAAAGCAAGACATTTCCCAGGGGGTGAATTTAAGAGGGATGGAGTCTAGTATCGCCCATGTGACCAAGGGAACATAGTGCTCAGCAAAACAAGATATGATTATGACACAGGAAGAAGTGGCAGGCGTACAGGTCTTTAAATCCATGGTCTTTCCATCATCAGACAGGTTTCTAGTATATTGGCTACTGGTATCTTGCAAAGCTTGCCAGAACAATGGTAAAATCAGGGCCATGCAAAGAGGGATTGTTGCCACAGGAAAGCAGACAGAAATAAAAGAATTTTGCTGTTTTGACATCCATGTTTTTACACAGTTGAAAGGCATTTGCTCAGCTGAGTTCTGTGGTACATCCCTACAATCATATGCTCCAACTTATTCATTAAGAAGGCATTGTTGCCTGGAACAAAATTAGCCGTTCGTCCTGACACAGATCTTGTTCCAAGGATTTCCCAGCATTCAAGGATTCTTCATTGTGTACAAACTCAAAATTGTCCAAAAAATAAATCTATTACTGTTTCAATAGTGTACCAGTCTTCTAGCATTTCCAGATTTCCATGCGCCTAGAACTGGCAAGGTTCCTTTTATTAGACCTCTATATTAGTTAATCAACATTATGTTGTTGCTTCCACCAGAAGCTTTCTGTAAAGCAGCACAAGTGCTGGAATGCAATGGCCTATATACCTTATAGCCTTGTTATCACTGCTGAGCAGTGTGTTACCCCTACATATGAAACGTAAACCTACTCCTGCCTTTTTAATATTATACAGCACAGAAGCTTTATTTTTAACTTCAGGTTTACTGTCTTTGTTAACTTTTGTCATCATTGCTTCCTTTTCCCAGTCTAAATTCAGTGCCTTTAGTTTGAGCAGTCCCTTCCCTCCCCAAAATAAAATTCAGTTTGGTATTTCCATGATATAGCACCAAAAGAACTTGTGGCAGAAGGGGCAAAAAAAATTAAATCATAGTTCATTGAGACTCAAGTCACAAGCTCAATACCAAAGCTAAGTATGACTGTTCCTATAAAGTTAAAATATTAGACACAGAAGAATTGGAGTCATCAGGTTCAAATCTACAGTCAAAAGTTCATTAAAAAGAAAAAAAAAAAAGGAAGGGGAGGACAAAAACTGTTTAAGATCATTGTAAGTTTCCTACACAGTACTTCACCCAGGCCCAAGATACAACATGCAGTGGTCAAACAGAGAATAAGACCACGTATTTCAACACCTCTATATAAACTTATTTTTTATTTTTAAGCCTTTGCCATCAAATGATTCGTGGTTTGAATGCTTGTATCTGAAGACTACCCTACTCTGGATATGTAAGACAGCATCATTGACAAGATGGTGCAACATAGTTAAACACCTAGTTTTCCCTGGCCTTGTTCTGTCAGTGTACAATTCTCTCCTCAAGGAAAAAAAGAAAATTCTGATTTTTCAACTACTTCCAGATGTTTAATGGCAGTCAGTCTGACCACTACCTGATAGCTTCAAAAGCTTCAGCTAATTTGTACAACCCCACTAAGAAGATTCATCCTAAATGCATCTGGCATGGTAAGCAAAGGCATCATGTCACCCTTCCAGAGCTCTGCATAGGATGCCCCAAAATGTGGGGGCAGGAGTGTCCTTCATTTGGATCAAGTTAACACAAACATAATGTACAAATGAGGAAGTTAAACTAGCATGGCAATAAAACAGCACAGGAGCCTAATTACTTCCAAGCCTAGTAGAAGATCTAATTCTGAGCTGAGCAAGCCATTAACAGACCACAAGATTTGCCCACAAAACTGGGTCAGAATTGAAAAGATTATAGTCCAAGGAGAAGCAAATTTTTTCCGTGGATATTTGGATCACATTACTATTGAAACATATTCGGAGTCAGAACAAAATTGATGTTACTTGTTTAATTTTCAAGAAGCAACCAAGGCAACAAAACCTTTCTAGCTTTTGAGTAAACACCCACACCACGAACTACTGCAATATAGTGTGTAATGAGGTGAGGCTTGGCATCGTGTTCACAGTTTAGCATTCTCCCATGCCAAATTTCTTGAAAATTCCAATACACGCACAGATGGGAAGAGTTAAAGCTCATCCAAATCTTGAATTTAGTTTCCTGGACACAACTAAATGAACATGAACATAAATAAATAACCCCCAACACACAAATAGCATCTTAGCACCTAAAATACACACATTTTTCTTGCTACAGAGAAATGTGTCAGGACGCAAATGGAGACAAATATCACTGACAGCAGTGCATTTCATATCAAAGATGATCTTGGTCCTAAGGTTAAAAAAAACTGACAAACATACCTCAGATTTTCACTTAATTTTCAGCTATTTTCTTTTCATAGAGGCTTTGTGTAATGGTTTATTACTAACACTACGGTATTATTTTACTATATCTCTTTAACAAAGGAATAACTGTTTGATGAGTTATTTTAGTCAAGTAACAGCTTCTTAGGAAGATGGGCGGATTTTTAAACCTTACAGAGCCTCTTTTCTAGTGTGAGTTCTTTCAAGAACAGCTCAAGCAGCTGGAAACTTCTTGATGGGATATATCTGCAAGGTTCAATGACTTCCTCAGATATTGACTGAACTCCTTCAAAGCTTTGAAGAAATATGGCCTTCCTTAGAACTTGAAATTAATGACACTCTTGAATTTAGAGTAAAAGTATAATTTAACTCAAGATAACAAGCAACCTTTTCAGATTGACATGTGAACTATTTTTTAGACACACTCTCTCAATTTATCCCAAGATAAATATCATCAAGTTTCACACAGAGTTTATGACTTATCTTTTGGATTAAGGAAGCCTATCTGGTTACCCAAGCAACATCAGTTTTCCAGGCAGACATCAGATTCCAGATATTCACCATGATTACATTTGCTGTTAACTAAACCATCTACTACAAAATACTTGTTTCTCTGGCCTGAACTGGCTAACCATTCACGTAAAGAGACAATTTCCATAAAGGGGCACAAAGGAAACACTTTGTCCTTTCCACAGTATCTGAGTCTGCTAAGTTTATAAGCATAGTAGATCATACTGAGCAACAGACAGTAGAATACAAAGGTTTGGTCACTCATACTTTCAACCACATTCTTTTTTTTTTAATGACTTTTCAGATAATACAATCTGTTTTTCAGTTTCTTTCACCTAGTTTTACTGCTTGCAGTTCCAACTACAGTCCTCTTTTCTCCCCTTAGTCAGGTAAATAGTTTAGCTACTATTTAGTTATGGTTTTATTATTTTTCATTCCCAAATAGTCCAGAATATCACATATTTAAACATGGTTGCTTCAATTTAGGACCCAGAAATCTTAAACAGTAACAAGGTCATGGCATATTGTCCTTCCATGCTCATTGTATTTCCAAGATAAATGAGAAAAGATCTTTCTCTCAGACAGGGATATATAAGGAGTTGCTCTAGTATCATATGTTCCAATTTCTACAAAATTAGCAGATGAAAACTTAGCATAGAAGTAATTAAAGTTCTGAGTTAAAGCATAAATGAAGGATAAGAAAAATACTCTAATAGTTTTGGCATTAATTTAACACCAAATTCAAGATGCTACCCTTGTATTTCTTTGGCTTTAGGCTCCTGTCCATACCGGAACTGGAATAACCAATAACAGAAATTAGGACATGACATAAATTACATCAGTTCTGAGCCTTGTTTTTTCAGTTCACACCAGCATTTGTCTGCTGTCTAATTCAAAATGGACATCTATCAATAATCATGACAAGGACCAAATCTTGTGTTTGCTTCTGAACCCTTCCAATCTTCTCCTTACAAGCAATATTTTTAAAAACAACTGGTATCATCACAGCAACACATGAAAATATTAGGTGCGGGTGAGTATTTCCTGTGTGGTTTTGAGTTGTGGGGGTTTTTGTGTTTGTTTTTTTTTCCCTACATACAAAGGCATATTCTAAACAAAATTAAAAGTATGGAAAGTGTTAACACATCAAGGTAAGAAAATATCAATTCGTCTTCATCCCAAATAGCTATTTAACAGGATTGGTGAAATCTGAACCCAGTGACTGAATGGTAGTGTTGTTATTTTGAGCTGGATACACTTTCATTGGGGGTGACATTGTCAGCATTGTCCAGCAAATATTCAGATTCCACTAAATGCTACAGGAGTCTGTCTTCCTTATTTAGACAGTGACAGAAGTGATCTTTACAAAACATTGAAGAATATAAGCAGATTTATCATTCATCCAATGGCTTATCAGAAGAAAGAAAAATCTTCCTTGAGAATTGTTTTTCCTCAAAACATATTTGTCAAATTATGAGCACTAACTGACACTTACTGATGTCAATTCTTTTAACTGGAAGTAGCAAAAGCATATTCAGAATACTGAGAATTTTAGCCAGGTACAGAATATTTCTCCATTAAAACTAGGCACATCAGCTTCTTGATTAGTGTCACATGCTTTACATGGCAAAAACTTTCAAAATACAAAAGCAAGGCTGGATAGAAAATGTGTAGTACAACTGAATCTGAGGTACAAGGGTATTAAAAGAAATTTGAGAAAGTTAAATCTACAGAAACAATAAAAGGAAAATATACTCACAGTTAAAATCAGATTGAATTGTAATTTTGCCTCAGACTACAAGAAGTTACTAAAATCTTGTTTCAAAAGCAAAAGAACAGCAAGAGTAAGAGAGCACAATGGTTTCAGAAAGCAAAGTTCAAGCTTCTGGTTTATGTGAGCCCACAATAAAGAAGGGTCAAATAAACATATTTTTTCCAAGTCAGAGCCCACAAAAGGCATCCAGTTACAATTTTATCATTTAGACAACATTTGCATCTGTTCTGTACGGAAAACTACTTTACAAGTCCTTCATTGATCAAGGCGAATGACTGCTCTGCACAGTGAACAGCTTCTGAAGTTCTGGGTGCCACATTAAGGTTTTATTGCTCAAACGGGAGCTCAAAACCACCTGACAGGGTTTATTTTAATGGGGGGGGGGGGGGGAACATGGCAGTGTCTAATAAATAAACAAATAATCAATGTTTACATGAACATACAAATACCTTCAGATTAAGCAAACATCACAGCTGGGAAGAAGAATTTGCTGCTACTTGAGATTCTAGTCCTGGAGATCTCTTAACATTAGTCTTTCAGAGATTCCCACACAGCACTATTTACTTACAATGAACAATGTAAAAAACTTTCCACAAACGGCAAATACCTCATAGCACTATAGAATTTCACTCTCTTGGATATACAAGATAGAAATGGACTTCGTGTTAGGCAAAACCAAGAGCACTAGAGACTAGAGTAGGCACTGGTACAACCCAAAATTTCATTATGATAACTCTGATAAAAACTTACAATGGAGATTTATGATATATCCAACCCGTTGCAAGCAGCATGACAGGTTACAGTCATCCAGTAAAGCCAAACTTCTTCCCACTCATGTCCATGAAAAGTCTCCATATTTCACTTGTGTGGAGGCTAACAAACTAGTTAATTTAAACTGACTACAAAATCTTACAAACAAGCATTTATAATGCATCTCTAAGGAAATCCTGCCTGTCTTCTGGTAAACCTATGTACACCTAAGAGGCCAGAGTAAGCGAGTAGAAATCTTCTAGCTCGGTATAGCTAATAGGCTGATTGTTTTCGTCTGTTAGGAAAAAAAAATTCATCTTTTATTTAAACCATTAATATGGCAATTTTACTTTGAGGTTCAAGAGATACAACTCCCACATCTATCATCACAGTTCAAGATGAAAACCACCCTTAAATATGAAAGGAAGTAGCACAACGTGAAGTCGGTGAACATGCATCAGGCACACCACCACAACAGAAGTTATATGTTCAATAGAGGTTGATTAAGGCTAGAAGAATATGTAGATGGCTTATCATCAGATTATACTCATGCTTATAACCTTTGTTTATACTTCCTTCCAGTCTAGTCTGCTTTAACTGCCTAAATTAATGATGATCCAGTAGTCAGAATTAAGCATAAGAATTATCCATTCTGGAACTGCCATTTTCATCAGCCAATCTCAAAGGAAATCTGAGGAATACTAGCAGACACACAGAGATGCCGAACTTGAAGCATAGTAGCAGCCACTGTGGCACAATACCCAGAAACCAAGAACAGAATGAGTAAGCAACTCTTGAGCACATATTACTCAAGCATGCTGCTAGTTTTGGCACTGTTGGCAGTATCAGTCAAAAATTATGCAGTCATTCGGCAAGCTGACATAAAAAGATAAGGTAAAGGAAAATAAGGCAGGATATTTTGTGCAGTAAATTTAAACCACAGCATCTTAACAGGGATTGTCAAGTTAAAGCTAAAAAAAAATTACTGTTCCAATTTTATTTCATTATTTCAATCAACTAATCTGGATGAACTTGCTAGTCTCAGTTCATAAATTCTGAAAAATGGATAAACCAAACATATTTAAATATGAATTATCAGGTTGTATATATTCTTCAAGCAGTCTTAGGAGACAGTCTAGCATTCAAGAAGGATGGGTTTTAGAGTAAAAAATGCTCGGCAATCATCAGATATTTCAAGATTACCCTACACTTTTCAGAGAAGGAAACTACTTTAGATAGCTGCCTCAGGCAATAACAGAAGGAACAACTAAGTGTCAGAATCTCCCTGTGATAACAGCATTTAAGTAGTTTGGTACAGCATTTTACCCAAAGAATTACATTTGGGATCTTAGATTCCTTAAAATCAGATTTACAGGTAATTGAATAAACCATAATCACTCCTACCAAGCATCAGACCTCACTTAGAAAAGCTAATGCCAGGTTTTTAAATTGGGATCATTTGTCTTTAACTGTACTGTAAGTGCATTTGCTCTGGTAGGTCTCACATTTCAGGCAGCAGATCAAATAAGACTGCAGTTTTACGTACCTTTCCAATTTGTTCTTAGTATTGTTTGGGCAAGTTTTAAACATTTGGCTACAGTATTTCATTACAAATTAGCCAGAATAACGTAAGGTTTCAATTTGCAGCTTTAACCTTGCCAATGTCCCAACTACTTTTGCCTTATATTTGAACTCTGATTTAAATGCTGATTGCAATTGTATTGTTATAATTAGCAGACCAGTTTTGCAGGAACACTGCCTAGTAGATAGCAAAAGCATATAAAAATGTAGTTAAACACAAAAAAATATTGCTTAACAGCAATCTCCATACTTTGTACTTCCACATACTGCTTGAGGTGATTGTATTTGCATATGAATTCAGATATGTTGGTTAAAGGAATTTAAATAGTGAGCTCTGTCTATTCTGCCAAAGTGTTTATAGTTTTGGATTTATTAACTGTCATGCTTCTCACCCCTCTCTTATTCTTCCCCAATTTTTTTGGCTTCAAATGATTCTGTTTTGGCACATTCAGTAGTGCAACATTTCACTTTTCTATAAAACTCTCCTGCTAGAAAAGTAACACAAAACCCCAGGAAACTTACCTGGTCTCCAGTTTCACTACCAAATCAAAACAGCCACAGTTCACTTCAAGCCAACTGGATCTCTGCCCAGTTCCAAGCAAGCAGGGGTAAATTCAGGCATTCATATCAACTTCAGACACAGTTTGGTGTACAGAAAGCCTATTAGACAGTAGTTCAGCAGTAGAACCAAAAGCCCAAATACCCAATAAGAGGCTGCAAAGACATGAGGACAGAGATAAAAAGAAAAGAACTGCCATCAAAAGAATAGAAATTATACATGTTTAAAATTCATCCAGAAAGAACATCTATAGGTTTTCATTTCTGATGCTGGGTTAGTGAGCTTCTAATGTAAAAGAGAAAATGAAAGGAAAAATGGTAAAGAACTGAAGTGAGAAAAGATTTCTTAAGAGGATCAAGAGAGCTCTTTCCATCAAAGGAATCATCAAGAAAATCTAGGGGAAAAACTTTTCTGCAATAGTCTTTTGCCACAATTCTCAGCTCAGCGCCCCAAGAGGTTACACAAACCACTCAAAAGCTTGAGTGAAACTCCAGTATACTAAACATAGCTACCTACCTGTTTATGTGAATCATAATACACAGAAAGGACATCTATTTGCAAACTGGTTCTCTGAGATTTTTATCTCCCTCTTGAAAAAGATCAGTATTACACTCACCTGAATCTCAGTTTGAGCTGATTCTCCACCAGGAACAATTTTACATACCAAAAGCATTCAGTAGCAAAGAACCTGTTCCATCTTCCCAAATTTTTCATAGTGTCCATCACTGTGCACAATACAAGAACTCCTCCTCTTAAATTCATTGAACAAATTAAAAATTACTCAGAGATCCAAAAGATACCCTGTCTTTTGAAAGAATGTGATTATGAAGCCAAGATAAATTAAGAGAATTACATCCTTCCTGAAAATATCCTATAATATGTACTTTGTTCCCTTGCTTGTAAGGTGAAATGAAAGGCACACAACCCAAATAAATTTGTGTTCAGGAAATATATATTCCCAAGTAGAGCAGTGATAAATGATTTCTGATACAGAAGTCGATTTTTTTCTGGAGAAAGTAATTTTTCTCTATAGATGCTTCATTGGCTAGGTCCCGCAATAAAAGGATGGCTGACGGCCACAGAAACACAGTTTGACCAACCTTAGCCAAGGATCATCTTGCACAGGGTATAAAGTAGCATTTTTACATATGTAATTAAAGCATTACATAGTTTCAAAGTGCTACATTTTCACACAGTTGCCCCCCAATTGATTTAATGCAGGGAATGGTTCCTAATGAATATAATTATTCCTGCCAGGCTATAGGTTCTGCTTCTCCAAGAATCATAGAATCATTTAGGTTGGAAAAGACCCTTACAATCATCAAGTCCAACCATAAACCCAGCACCATCAAGTCAACCAGAATCACTAAAAACCCCAAACAAAACAGAAAGGAGGATACAACTGTGAGAGTGGGGGACTTTCCTAGTACACATCTAAACTGCAGAAGAAATACCTCTCCTCTTGAGATGCATACAAACAGGTACTGCCAAAACAAATGCATTTGATCTCCACACTAAATATATATTGCAGTGTACTCTAGAATTCTCAGAGTACTGCAGACAGAGAACAAGTAAAGTACTTACTTTTGAAGGTCCCTAAAAGTCAACATCACTAAAAGCAGATAGTTTTAACTTCGTCAGAATACAGCAGCTGGCTTCACTGTATTTTTGCAAAATTCAAAATACAAAGATTTAACGGGGTATATTCAGAGGTATTTCCACACTGAGTTGCTCTGCTAAAACAGTGTTTTGCTTCAGGTCTAATACTTCAATTTGATTTTACAGTAACTGAGAAATAAAATAGAACTTATACATGAAGCTAATACATGAGCTCTCAGTTTAAAGCTGCCTCTGGATTACTGCTTAACAGCCCTACACATGAAGTGCAAACAGGATTGATTTTTTATTTGAAAAACAGTCAGTCAAGTTAATATGAAGCATTCAGCTTGGACATAACATTCCACGCCCTGCAGGTAAGTGTTAGAAGAAAACTCCCTGATCAAGGTAAGCCCATACAAAAACAGTCATTTAGTCTAATCTTCTAAATCAAGTTCTAGACAATAATATTCCAGCTGAGACTGTGTCTAGCAAATTGCATTTAAATGGCCCACAAAAATCCATTTAGTCTTTCACTTGCCAGAAGAGCAATGGGGGGTAGCAAAAACTCATGTGTTCTCAAGTTTCTAACTATAATTGATTGATGGGGTAAAGAATTGCAGACTATGTCCAAGACTGGAAAGGAAGTAAAAGGCAGGGTATATATTCAGTGTTAAAGAAAAATGCATCCTCAGAAGAGGAGACAGTGTGGAGGCATCAGTGTGCATGCACACCCACAAGGTTCCGAGTCAAAGTGCAGCAAACAGTCTCTACAGTCCTTACTATGTGATTTACAGAGAGTACCAGACATGTTTTTTGCCACCTGCCCTTCACTGAAGTGAGGGCACAAAAAGAGCAAACTGGAGCAAGCCTATACAAAGTGAGGGACACAACAAGAGCAACTGGGTTCCAGTTTCAGCACCAGTACAGCCTCACCTTCGCACCTCTCTCAAGTGCATCATTGATACCTCAAAAGTTTGCGTGGTCTGCCAGGTATTGTATGCTTTTCTCTATGCAACAGAGATGGAGTAGTAGTTACCTCTCCAATGCATCACTGAGTGAAGCTCGTTTGGCTAAGGATACTAACACGTACTGTCTTTCTCTGTTGAAGGATGTGCAATTCACCCAGGCACATTTAATAGCATGACAAACATTTTGTCTCTTTGAAACACAAAATATTACACAACTCTACAGATGCTCTTAATCCACAGTGTGAAGTGGGGTACCATTATTTTGGCCATAATTACACTTCCCATTCCCACCAAGAAATTTAACTGATGTGGCCTTAACAGCATATCTAAGACCAGAAGAACAAATAAGCCAATTCGAGCATCTTGTTACTCATTTCTGGCACCCATTCCATAGAGAAACACCACAGCACTGAAACTTGACAAATAACATGGTTGCAGTAGTCAAGATGAAGAGTGTGGTTCATTTGATTGCCTGAAGTGATGGCAAGATAATACCTGCTGTCAGATACTTCCTGAAATTGTTTGCTCTTTCAAGTAAGAGTCCTGCTTGCCATCTTTTTGCAGTCCTTGGGAATCTGTACTTGCCAAAGTAGTACTTTACACAACTGCTTGTCTGCTGTAGAGTACCACAGAGCTTGTACGAATCAGTCCCACAAATTTCCTTTCTAGTTCTTTCAAGGCATTGTCTTACAGAAACATAAGACAAGCTGTGCAGAACTGGGAAGAGTTAGGTCTGTTTGAAAAGCTGAAAGCTCCTACTTTGCTGTGAAAGGCCTCCAGCCCCAAACAAATTCTATGCTCTTCACAGAGCTGGATACTTAGAAATTCAGTTCGTAACAGAAATTAAAAGGATGCAAAGAAGCTGTCTGCCACTTGTTCAATTAGGATCATTTCCCATGACAATGTAGGTGAAGAAGAGTTCACCTGCAATGTTTCACAGTCCTTTCCACTCCATAGCTACGACATACACAGCTCACCACATACAACACGTGGCATATTCATAGGATCATAGGACAGTACACAGTGCTATGAATTTGCAGTATAGGCAGAATCGAAGCATTCTGTCCCTGCAGTAAACCAGTCTCATGGTGAAAGGCGAGATACTTTACCAATCTTTGAGGCAGGCAGATACTACTGTATCATGGCAAGCAAATACTAGACTGGAATAGGTAAATTTAGCTAACAGTTAAAACAACGTTGAGCAAACACCCCAAAATACATAAGTGTCACTGCTTCTACAGCATCTAACACAATCAGACTCTTGTACTTAGCTGGCATTACTCTATAAAAGAACAGTACAAAAGCATTCAGTCTTGTAAGCACAGAAGTCTAGTCATCTTGCAGAAGGTACGAGTCCTTCTGATCAGCTGAATCCTCCTTCAGCGTAAGTCTACTGTACATGGGGAAAAGAGGTAGCGCTAGTAAAAAAATCTAGACATAACAGTTGATAAGTGTGCTTTACAGTAACAGCGCTGTTTTCAACAGTGCCCCAAAACTACTTCAGGTCTCTGGTCCCACTTGCCTTTAACAGAGTTCTTATGCTCCCTGGCTATGACATTCAAAATATCTGCCAGATTATGCAGCAATCCATATTAAGGTAATTTATGTTAAACTGATCTGTATCAGTAATTCCTCAGGAGAAAAAAAAAATTGTAGGAAAGTAACAGTAGCACTGGTTGAGGAAGAAGCTACTTCTGCTGTTGTCAAAATTAGTGTTTACCAAACCTCACTCTTCTAGGGCACAGAAATATTAGGTTCACATCTGAAATTGCCTCCAAGTATAGAATACACAATTCCACTGCTCTGAACTCTTCCTGAATCTGCATGAGAACTCATAAAAACATCTCCACTACAGCATCTGCTGGTCTGCATTAAACCCTCCCTCACTAATGAATTAATCAGCTACAAACCAGTGATGAAGATTTCAGGGTCAACACTAGTATCCACCAGGTCTACAATGGGCTACATTAAGAACATAGATCTTACAGATTAATAAAGGATTATTTTGCATTATCTGATTTGAAAGTAAGAAAAAAAACATGCTTTACAGACTGAAATAGAAGAGAAATTTAAAGCAAT
The DNA here is from genome assembly GCF_003945725.1 of Corapipo altera. NCBI lineage: Eukaryota > Metazoa > Chordata > Aves > Passeriformes > Pipridae > Corapipo > Corapipo altera. The sequence goes on along the minus strand of NW_020884957.1, from coordinate 818,131 downwards.
TGTTATATACTGACTTAGAGTTTCTACTAATCCTTTGTGGTTTCTTTTCTTTTTCAATCCTGCCTGTCATACAGAGAATACATTTCCTAACTTTATTTTGTGTCTTGGCAATTCACCTTTTTCAGATACCTCAAAACTTTTGAATCTAAGGCTTAGAGAATCATGAAGTCTACTACTCAACATTATTAACTGTTTATTTATTTATTGTTAAATGTATTGCCTGCACTGAAAAGTAGAGATTCTAAACCAGTATCTCTCACGATTCACAGATACCAAGTATTCGTTGTTGGTGTGGGACTATGTATGCCTAACAATAAAACTCTGGTGATTTATATGTGGTCATTTATTACTTACATGAACTGCTTTTGCTGAACAGATTCTATAGTCATAGTCAGACTTGCCAAACTAGAACTACTCAACAGTCTATGATTTCTTTTAGCCATAAGAAATAAAGGTAGACTGACAACAATCATCTTGTAACTTAATTTTTAGTGAGAGAATTGTAAGAAATCAGAATTATTACTTGAAAACAATCAAGATGACAAAATCATTATGATAGAGTTGAGCAGAAATATTAGTTAAGGCTCATAATTGTACAATATAAAAAAAATATCCTTTCAGCTTACCTCATTAAACTATATATAATGATTTCCTTAGAAGACACACTTGTGAAAACTAAGCCCAAAGAGTTCTATTTAACAGAGCATACCCACCCACATACAAGAAGGCAGCAAGGAAGAATCAGCATTTCTCTATTTATAGGCCAGTTAGTACAACATTGTACTGACACGGAAGACATCTCCTTCCCCTAGACATTAAAAATCTAATCATGGGTGATGACATACTCCAATAACTGTAGGTGAGGTATGTTGATCTAATTAAAGCTTTGTCAGCTTCATGTCCATAGATACACTTCTAAAAAACTTGGGTCAAACAACTCACATTTTCATGATGCTCACAGTATGAAAAGAAGAGAGTGATAACTGACCTAGAATGTATGTTAAAAAGCTTCCATTAAGTATATTCTAAAAAAATTAACTGCAAAAGCAGAGCATATAAAATCTTTCAGCCTTTGCTGAAAAAGTGACATGCAAAATTACTCTCAACCCTCTACATTTGGACTCCACAGAAGTATCTTAAATCCTTTGTCACAAGTTTAAATCAGAAACTACAGCAGGTAGGAGTGAAAACTGTTTAAAGGAAGAACTGTTTTTAAATTTCTAGTGGACCAATGGTAGTGTACAGAAAAGGAATGAGGAGGAGGGGTTCCTCTTCTGAAAACTACAAAGATTCTGTTGGGAAGCCTGACCTGGGTAATGAGGACCAGCTGCTTACCTTCACTGGTAGCTGCATTCTTCTGGGCTTTGGTGGGTGTGTGATCCGTACTTGAACTCACGTCGGATGAGATGCTTGAGCTGCCCTTGCCTGCAAAGGGAGAAGGAGGAGTAGAGGGTGGGAGGGAGAGAGAACAAACATGAGTATCAACAGTGAAACAGAAAGACCTTCAATATCTGAACCTGGAACAATTCCAGGAAGCTTTAAACTGTGTTTAAAGCAGCTCATGTTCATTTTGTACACATCAGGGTAGGAGTTAACTGCACTATAACTTCTAGCACATGTATCTTCACATGTATTAAGGCTGCAAATAGGCTCCTGTGCCAAAGAGGCTCTTATTACTTATTTGCTAAGCTCCACTGTAAATGAAAAGTTTGTGATTAACAGCATTAAGGGAACTTTCACATTCAGTTTACTCATTCAAATACCTCTAACACAGATTAGAACAAATGGTTAAGTTCATAATGAGTTAAATGAGTTTAGAGTTATATATTCACATCATCTATTCAAGTCACTTGGCCACATGAAAATGAAAGCAAGGTATCTGTTATTTTCTCCTGCACCATGTTCACTGCTTGATGTAATACACCACTTCAAAACTAACTAACTTCTAACTAATTGTGGGGGTTTTTTAACTGTACATCATAACCCATGGAAGTTTTGTCTCTTATTTTCTTTCTTTTTTCTTCCCCTGTATTTCCTACATCAATGAGCTCAGACCTATATGTCACATGTCAAACCAGGTACAAGTTACCAACGAAAGAAATCCAAATACAAAGAGAATATTAACCAAGATAGATACTATAGAAGAACAGAGTTGGCTAAACCAAAACTATCTTTTTGTTTACCTGTGAGGATCTAAGAAGGAGTCACTTCTGTTTCCCTTCACTCACTCTTCTCATCTCAGTGATTACTAACAAGGAATACATTCTACTCTGCAGCAGGAACCAGACCAACCACCCAATCAGCAATACAAAAGATAATTCTAGAGAGAGGAAATGCAGTGAATATTGTTACATTTTAAGAAGTTATCTATTGCCACAGACACTGCATCAGTGAAGTCATTAAGAGCTATGCTAGCTTTTGGACCAAAATTAGGCTGTATGCAGAAAGCAAGCCGACACCATGTTTCTGTCACTTGAGTAAACCTATAATCATAGGAATGTTAGCAAGAGACTTTTCTGATCTGTTATTTCAATCAAGCATTCCTTAGGGTTCTGGGTTATAGTATGCCTGGTTTTCAAAACATTTAGATGTAAGGGAGAGGTCTGCTTAATAAAGGTGCCACAACAGAACAAGGATTTAAGTTTTAATGGGAAACGACTGGAGAATGTGCAAATGTAGGTTGCTTCACAACCAAGGTACTGCCACTTAATCCGTCAGCCAGCCCTAGAGAATCATTCTCCACATAAAGTTGCTGAAGTTAACATGCTCACATTTGAGAGATGATTGTGAATTGAATTGTAGAGAAAGGATATTAAAATGGCCAGAAGTAAGTAAAAAAAATAAATGGCCAAAGCTAGTAGTTGGGTGGGGTGAAAAGAAAGAAAAAAGTGTATTTTCAGAGATTCGCTAACTGCTTCTTACATTCTTTTAAGAAGTTAAGCAAAACCAAGCAGCAGTGCCTCTAAAATATCACTTCAGTTGCTCTCAAGCTGTGACATGAATTGGAGTAATGGACTGTGGTCTTTATAGAAATTACTGCCCCAAAAATAGCTCTCCAGCGAAGACAACTAGGTTTGTGGTAGAAGAAAGGCAGATGAGAAAAGGATAGATGTAAAATGCTCTTTCCCAGGAAGAGGCCAGAGAACGTGAAACGTCCGCAACAGCTGATAATCAAACCATTACTGACAAGAAAGATATTTAGATGGTATTGCCACTACCAGCAACTGCAGAGGCAGGAAACAAAATTCCAAGGAGTCAGCCCTCCTTAACACATTAATAGAAAGAAAAGAAAACAAAACGAGTAACTGGAAAAAATTATGTCCTCAAAGCCAATAAACAGGATTTCCTCCAAAAAAGAAATTATCTTTTTTTCTGGGGGGGGGAGGGGGAAGGAAGTCAAGGATACCAAATAACAGCAGAGTTGCTAGTTGCCCATCTGTGGCATAGGTTGTTTTTCACAAAGTGAATGTTTCCCAGGATCCATATCTCCCCCTGCTACTAACATCAATAGTAGTTCTGTTTACTCCACATATAAGCAAGTCTTCAAGAGCACAACAGAAATATTTCACCCACTGTAGGCTGCTAATTGCCAGTACACCTAGTAGTAACATATTTACAAGTGCACACTTCTATAGAAACTGTGAAATTCCAGATATGTCTAGATATTTACCATTTAAATCTACTTGGAGTTTAACATATTTTAACTCATTGCAAGAAGTTAAAATAAAACATTAAGGAAAAAAAAATACAGTGGTTACTATTTTGGTTGAGTACAGTTCTTCCTGCAATTATATCTAGATTTTTACCTCATACAGTCAACAGTTCTTTATTTCTAATCTGGAAGCTGCAATCCAAAAGAAAGGAAACTGCACTATGGTAGTAGGTAGATATAGCACAATTTTCCTAAAATACACCATAATTGACACTGAGAGTGAAGGTAGCATGTACTGCACAACATGAGCAAAGATCACACAGCTGCACAGTTGCAATTCAAATCATGTCTCTGACCCGCTTCTGAAGAAGCAAGAGTATGGATTTTTTTTTCCATCTACTAGTGCTAAAGTCTTACAATAGTCATAGGAACAAGAGTCTAGCCATCTAATCTAGTAAGCTATTTCCTACAGATCATATTTTGATCCTGCTGGAAAGAAAGTTAGAATAAGATAAGCATATAACAGGTACTTCCCCTGAACATTGTCTCCGCCTTTGTAGCCCATGGAAGATTTTTAGTCATAGATGTGTTTCTACTGAATAGCCCTATAGCCTTATTAAATCTAGCTCGTCTCTTTTGAGTCATGACTATTAAAATAATGCGTTTCATTTTCTTTTTATCACAGATGGCTATACTGACTAAAATATTAGCTTTGTTTTCTAAAAGCATTTGCGTCTTCAGTTTTGCTATGAGAACAGAATAAATACCTATGATAATAAAAGAGATCCTATGTACTAACTAATGAAACACCACCAGAAGGTTCTGCATGGAACTGGATGGTCTTACTCCCCATTTCAATATTGCTGAAATAAAGCAACAGCTTTTCACTGCTGCTTGTATAGAAAGTTATAATCTTTATTTCAAAGGTATACTAAACTAGAGTTTGAAACACCTCTATCAATATATTTCAGGCTGTCAAAACTTGCAGGACAGAAGTAAGACAGAACACACAAGGAATCTTAGCCGAATAGAAGCAGTTGATAAATATTGGAAAGGAAACAGCGTGAACTCGTGAAGAGCAAACTGGATTCCGCCGGTCACATTCACTGCCAAGAAGTGTCAAAGATATCACAAGTCAGTCAGGACATAATCAATGCAATTTAAACTTACCTGGGAAAACACAGGCTATAACTGTATGAGAGCAAGAAACCATTTTCAGAAGCACATACGCAAAGCATATTTCGGACAGTGTTTCTGACTGTATGACTGCCACCTCTTCTGGTGCATTTTGTTGTTTTCCTCATTTATTGCACTTCCAGCCAGCATAAATAGAAACTGCTTATGTGATGCAAATCATAAGATACACAAGGCTCACTGACCTATATGATACATGAAAATGGGTCCCAGCAGCGAGTCACACAATCACAGAATATGCTGAGTTGGAAGGGACCCACAAGGGTCCCTTTTGACCCATCAAATCGAACTCCTGGCCCTCTACAGGACCATCCACAAGAGTCATACCATGTGCCTGAGAGTATCTTCCAAACACTTCTTCAACTCTGTCAGGCTTAGTGCTGTGACTGTTTCCCTAGGGAGCGTATTTCAGTGCCCAACCACCCTTCAGGTGAAGAACCTCTTTCTAATATCCAAACCTCCCTTGAGACAACTTCAGGCCATTCCCTCAGGTCTTCTCACCAGTTACCACAGAGATCAGTGTCTACCCCTCCTCTTTCCCTCATGAAGAAGGTGTAGACTCCAATAAGGTCTCCCCTCAGTCTCCTCTTGTCCAGGCAGAACGGACCAAGTGACCTCAGAAGCTCCTCATACAGCTTCCCCTCAAGGCCCTTCACCATCTCCATTGCCCTCCTTTTGATACTCTCTAACAGCTTAATATCTTTCTTATATTGTGGTGCCCCAAACTGCACACAATATTCAAGGTGAGGCTGCCCCAGTGCAGAGCAGAGTGGGATAATCCCCTTCTTCGACCGGCTGGCGATGCTTTGCCTGATGCCCCCAGGACACAGTTGGCCCTCCTGGCTGCCAGGGCACTGCTGAATCATATTCAACTTGCCACTGACCAGGACCCTCAGCTCCCTTTCCACAGCACTGCTTTCCAGCATCTCATTGCCCAGCCTATACATACAACCAGGGTTGCCCCATCCCAGGTGCAGAATCCAGCACCTTCCCTTGTTGAACTTCATATGGTTGCTGATTGCCCAACCCTCTGATTTGTCGAGGTCTCTCTGCAGGGCCTCCCTGCCTTCAAGGAAGACAACAGCTCCTCCCAGTTTTGTGTTGTCTGCCAACTTGCTTAGTATCCCTTTCAGTTCTGCGTCCAAGTCATTTATAATGTTGAAGAGTACAGGGCCTGAGATGGAGCTTTGTGGAACCCCACTAGTGACAGCTCACCAGTCTGATTTTACCCCATTCACTACTGTCCTCTGTGCTCGACCTGCACACCACTTGCTCAGCCACCACATGATGTGTTTATCCAGCTGTGTACTGGACAGCTTGTCCAGAAGAATCCTGTGAGAGACAGTATTGAAAGCTTTAATGAAATCCAAAAAGATTATATCAACTGGCTTCTCTTGATCAGCTAGGTAGGTTACCTTGTCATAGAAGAAAATCAGGTTTCATAAGCAGGACTTTCCTCTCATGAAGCTGTGCTGGTTGTGATCAATGACTCTGTTGTCTTTCAGGTAGTTTTCAATACTTCCCAGAATAATCTTCTCCATAACTTTACCAGGCACTGAAGTGAGACTGACAGGCCTGTAGTTTCCTGGGTCCTCCTTCTTGCTCTTCTTGAAAACTGGGACAGTATTTGCCAGCTTCCAGTCAGCTGGGACCTCTCCAGATTCCCAAGATCGCTCAAAAAGGGTCGAGAGAGGTTTTGCAATAAAACCAGCCAGCTCTTTGAGGATTCTTGGATGAATCCCATCAGGCCCCATAGATTTGTAGGGATCCAGTTGGAAGAGCAGATCCTACACAGTTTCAGGGTTGACCCTTTCACTTGCTGTGGAACAATTTCACTAGGTTTTTTGCAGCACGTTTGCTCTTGGATTCTGGTGTAGGGGTATTTTTGTATCATATTTTACAAACCCTTCTAAGATCTCATACAAACAGGCTGACCTGACGTTGGTTCTTACATGCTACCCTGGAAAATAACTGCAGTATTACTCTTGACAGCAAGTTTTAATGTGATGACCTCTGCCTTCAGCAAGCAGTGACAGGTACTTCAGGAGTTAATGGATAATGGGACCAAATGTATTGTTTGCCATGCTGAAGTGAAACATTAGACAAAATGCCAAAACAGAAAAACAAAACAATCATTAAGAAAAAAAAGAACAAAAAGCAATTAAGTCCAGAATAATAGCCATTAATCTTTTTAACTGTCCAAAAGTGTTATACTGCAGTGACTTTGAAGTAAAAAAAACTGAAAATTTTGTTTATTTAAGCCATCAATTTTTATACAAATGACATTATTCAAATTAAACTTCTCAACATGAAAGGTCATATGCTCATGGCTTTCCTACCAGATGATCATTACTCTTTCTCTTTTATATCTTCAGACAAGTTCTTTTTTAAATCAAATATATGCCAACTACATCAAGAAGAGATCCAGAAAAAAAGCAGTCCAAACCTCAAAGCATCAGGGATCATGCAAAAGGAAAGAAAAATCTCTTCTCCTTCTCTTGTTTCCATTACAAGCATTATGCTGGTCCAAGTCTCCAAAACCTCAAGTGTATCTCTTTTCAATCTGCACCTTCAGAGACTGCAAACTCCTAGCATGTTTCCAAGTATCCCCATGGAAATCAACAGCCCACTGTAAGCCTTAGTCTTTGTGGATATACGGCATTTTTTAACGATGCAATAAATTAATTCATTTATCCAAAGTAAAAGTGAAGTTGGACTACACCCTTTGGACAATCATTCTCCTTGGACTTTATATTCGTACCAATGGAAATTATATGTCATAAAACTCATTTCCACATATTAATTCTAAACTGCTGAGCAAACTATCACTGTTTCAGCATTGAAGTTACCTACCTACAAGCACTGTCACTCACTGAACTGCTTTCAGGATGAAATATGTTCATTTACAAATTCACATTGACCTTCTGCTCTAAAATCTTAGGAGTAGGGTTCTCAAGAGATTTCAGGGTTTTTTCCAAATCAAATTAAAATGTGTCAACATAACACACAGACTCTAAATTTCATTCCACCCAACATTTGTCAGGATATGATAAAGCAAACAGCAATCTGCACAAATTCCAACCCCAAGGAAAGGAAATAAACTGAATGTTTCACAGGAAGTATACTGAAGCTTGAAGAGTTTGCAGATATTGTTCCCTTTGGGACAATATTTCCTAAAACTTTCACAAGTGAAATCTCCACAAGCATTTTACATTATTTTTTTTTTTATTTTTAAACCACAACTTCAGCTTCCAGGATTGTGAAATTTGGCTGTGAAATTTGGCATAACGTAGTTACGAAATAGTACACTTCGTTCTGCAGCATTTCTGTAAGTTTTAAGCTAAATTTCAACTCTGGCCATATTTGTCTGTGTGACCTTTGTTGTTCTTCCAGTCAGTACCTGCTTCAACTTTTCAAGCACCACAGTGCACTACAAACCCTCCTGCAATACCTAACAGGTTATACTAAAGTATCTCTTCTAGGGAGTCAGTCACCTTACTAATTTTTTATTTCTTTTAGGAATTTGTACTGGATGCAGGAACGAGTCAGCTCCAATGGCCCCCAGCCAAGGCACAGCTGACCCTCTCAGCCACGGGTGAGCAGGTACTTCTTTTTTCATCTATGTTACAAGATGCAATAAGCCACTTGAAAGGTGAAGCTATAACACCAAGGGCAATAAGCATTATTTAATTCTGATGTAAATCTGACTGTGGAAGTTCTGCAGCTAGCAAGAAAATGGTTTATCCACTATACTGTAAAAGGTTTGAATTTTAAGAAGATACATAAAAGTTCAGGTGTCAGATCAAATTTTTCAGAACCATTAGCAGAATGATACTAATTACTAGCAAGGCAAGACTATTCAGAAAGGCTGGATTAAAATAGTGAAATTTAAGTAAAATTGTTCACACAGGCATAGATTCTAGTTGTTGTGCCTTGCTAGAAGCCTACTGGGTTTGTAGTCAGGACATCTGTAACTCACATCTTTGTGCTAAATAACTCACTACAAGTTCGAACTGGCTAAAGGATTTATTTAATGAAGTCTTCAAGTGGACTCATCTAATCTAATAACTAAAAAGAGGCAGGGTACATAATTTATGTCTCACTCTTTTGCCTCCATGTAACAGATGATAATATCAATTCCTTTTCTAGAGAACTTCAGCCCTGACTGATGAGGCTTGTTAACCAAGAACTGTTAACTGGGACTACTAAAGTCACCATCATTTTTGAAGACAGTACATCTCTCCTTATAAAAGCATTTCAAAATATGGAGGGACAAACAGCACATACCACTACTGAGTTTATAAAGAAGCAATCGCGTCAAACTACTTTGGTACAGGGCCTCTCTGAAACATACTAAGCAGCCTGCATGTCAGAAGGTAATGCTAATTTGCAGCCAAACTTAGCACCATCTCACTTGGCAGCCAAACATTGCTCTACATCTAACATGCTGATAAAAGCCTAGGAACTCTTTAGTCTAGGAGGTAAATATTATTTAACTAATGCTGCCTGAGAAGGAAAGAATGCAAGTACCTTTCTTACTTGAACTCTTAAGTGAGAAAACAAGACGAGAAATCTGTAACATCCTCTTTATTACTTAACCAGACTAGCAGGTATCATGACTAAGTACTAAAATACTATCTTTCACTGAAATGGCTTAGCCTGTACTCCAAAAGTGGTTCCTACTCTGTAGTGCTCTACTTTGACTAAGAAACAGGGAAATAAAACTTTAGCCTTCCTACCAAGGACGGAATTTTCTTAGAAACCATTACATTCATTAAATATTGGGCTTTTCATTATAAATTATCTTCCGATCACCAACATGTTTTAAAAGGCATATTTACTCAAGATGCAATGTTCTAATGTTCAGTTAGAAACACTCCCTTAGTGTTATTTTATATAAATATATATTACTTAACCTTAACTACTGTTTTAATCTGATAGTAAAACATTATTATTAAACCAACAAAAGAAATTAATAAACACAATTGAGTCAAAACAAAATCCTTTTTCTGGCCTTATACTTTCTCTGAGAATGTCACTTCATTGCCAAGTTCTCCACTAATGGCTGCTTCAAATTTGTTTTTCCCCAGTTCCACTGTAATTTAAACAATATGCTAATCCTTTATATTTAGAAAAGCCAATGGCTATTCAGGTCAATACCCAATGTAAATTGGTAGACTTCATTTGCACATCATCACATGGGCCATGCCAAAGGATAGAGGTAGCCTGAGAGCATAAACTCCAGTATAGATTCTGAAGCGACTGCAAAACCTGCTGTTGCATTGGAGTGCACCAGGTATTTGGTAGAGATCTGAATTTCATTATATAATTGCATACTGTCCAAAGTCAAAACCACCAAATATATGCTTGTCTTCTACAATAATACCATTAACTCTAAAGATCTCTATTTAGATTTTCGCAACTAGTTCCAACATCTGAACAAAAAAGGTTAATATTAAACTATCAATTGATAGTTTAAACTGCTCATTTCACTTAAAGCACAAAAGCTACAGTATTCTCAAAGATAATTTTCATCCATTTATTACAAATGCATCCAGTACTTGCACCAATATTCCTGTGTTCACAATCAAAAGTAGTTGTAAATATTCTAGCATCAGGGCCCAGCAATCCTGCTTACAAGCTCATAAGACATGATCAATCTCACAGATGGAGTTTTAATCAGCACTTAAAGATGTAACTGCAGGGCTTTGCAGAACCTTTTCTTGAATAGTGTTTAGTCCTCAGTCATGTCTCCTCTCTCCATCCAAAAGAAAGTCTAAAAGCAAAATTACCCAGTCTTGTTCATCCATGAGGAGGACTCAAAACAAGTCTTGGTCACAATCTACTCCCAAGCTCCCAACCCCTATTCAAGAGCCAACTCTGATCTCTTCTCCCCACCTCTAACTCTTCTACTGCAATCCTACTACACACTGGTCCCTGCTCTTAGCCTAACTTGTGGACTTTGTTCTTTGCATGACTAGTCTGGAGAACACTATTTGGAAGGTAAATTCTCCAATTCACCAAAACAAGCACAGTAGCAGCACAAAGCATCAAAGCAATAGGTATGACATCTGCCAAGCTTGACTCATGTCTAGATTTTTACAGAAGTCTTTCCACTCAAATAGAAGTTTCTGCATGTGCCAAAACCTCTCCCATGGTATCAGTATTCCCACAGCCTACTTTGGACGCTATTATCTGAAATCTAGCAAAGTTTAGCTACCATGCTGAGAATATTCACACAGAATTTTCTACTAAAGGTGTTTTACTGTCCTAGTCTGACACTAAATTGGCACGAGGTACAGCATACATTGCAGATCTGATTAAAAAAAGTAACTCCATCAGGAAATCAAACAGTTTCTTCCTATAACTGTATAGGTGCTAAATTAGGTACAGTGGAAGCAGAAGGAACCCACAGTTGGAGGCGGATGCACTTTTAGTGTAGTACATAATAACTATGTACATAGTACTATGTAACAATGACCAACCTCACAATAGCTCCCAAATTTTAAGTTTGAATATTGACAGATGGTTAAGTCAGAGTAAAGACATGGAAGTGAAATACCTTTATCAAGACATCACACAAAGTATGCTAGTATCAATGTACACTGTGAAAAGGAATACAAATATCTTTCACGTGATAATACAGATCTGAAAGCCTAAGATGACTTCTTTAAGTAAAGAAGAACAAAAGAATCTGACAGCTAAGGAAAACCAGAGACAAGGATCACTCTACTCCTTTAGATAAGCACAGTCATTTCCAGCTTTTCTTTACAGATGGATACAGGGAGGTGGAAAGGGGAAAAGGGAAGTGGCTGACTCAAGGATGCAAGTAAACGGAGACTTTGAAAAATTGTGGGATTACAAAAACTAAATAAAACAGATTTGTAAAAAAGGCATACAGTGATAGAAAGTGGTATCTTAAAGGTACCTAAAAAGAACCTTCACACTTCAGAAGTATCTCTGTTTTTTCAACTGACAATTAAGCTTGACAAAATTACAAGTCACATACTAGCAGGCTCAGAAGTCAAGCTCATCAGCACACATAACCAAATTAAAAATAATTAAGAGTATGAAAGAAGCCATATTTACAAAAGAAAACTGAATCACACTAAGGCTTCACACAGTACCTTTGACAATCAACTTTAGATTTCTTCATCCTTTTTCTCTGAATTCTGTGAAATCCAAAGTTCTAACACTGCACCAGCCACAGATGTCTGGCAATGATAGCAAGCAAAATTTAAAAGAAAATAACCCTAAAAAACAAACAAGAAAAAAACCAGTACCCATCTGATTAAAAAAAAACAACCAAACAAACAAAAAACAAAACAAAAAAACAAACATACAATTTTATCAGATCCTTTTAGTATAATAGAAAATTCAGTTATTCCTATTGAAAAGTCTGTTGTTTCAAGAGCAAAAAGAGTCTGTACAGAGACTGTGCACAATGCTACAATTTGCCGCTGCAGTCACTGCCTGAACACTGAGAATAAAGTTTATCTTAAACAATGCAGTGGCTCATCCCCAGAATATGAAGAGGATAGTAATTCTCCATAGAAATAAAGTGGCTTTCAGTGCCACGTCAGCATTTTTATTTCTTCTGCACTATTATCTATATTTCAGCTGTTTTCCACATGAAACCTTCCTTTCAGACAACATGAAAACATGGCATGGAAATTCTAAGAAGAATTAAATACAAAAAAATGAAGGTAACTAATATCTACCCTGCTGATTATTCAGCATTTAATTTTGAAATGTTTTCCATTTTCACTATTTAGTAGTATGCGTGCCACTGGCATAAAGATTGTTTGGTTATAGTTTGATGATTTAAAAATCCCTTCTGAAGTATATCTGTAAAGTTTACATTGAACTGAGGACTTCTGAAAAAAAAAATCAAAAAGTCACAGATTCCAAAAGTATTTTATCTAATATCTTTGTGAAAAGACATGCTTCAGCCACCTTTCTTTCCTGCAGAACAAACAAGAAATAATTCTGGTCTTAGGTATAACTAATTCTTTTAGTATTCGGTATTAGCACCTCATTAAAGAAAAAAAAAGTACTGAAACTAGAGTACATCTGCAGCAGAGGTAAAGAGAGCAGAAACAACTGAAACACAATGGGTATATGTCAGTGACCATTACCCATGACAGTTCAAAACAATCTCTTGCTCACAATGTTCTTGTCTGGATGGTTTCTGGGAACTGAAAAGCATACCAGGGAAAAGGTCACTACCATGATGGACTGGAGGGCACTGTCAGCCCCATCTGTCCATGCCTGCTCCCCCTCCCCTTGGGCCTCCCCCACCTGCCCACAGCCCAGGGCCCCATGACAGATCCCCTGCCTCCCAGGGCCATCACTCCCTTCCTCAGCAGTGGTGCAGGCAGTCTCCAGCTCCAAATCATCCTGCCCTGCATCAAACCAATTCTTGCCATGTTCATGTCTTCATGCTCAGTTTCTTCCTCTGAACCAACTCATTACCTTCACAGAAGGGAGGACAGACGAAGAAGTGATGATTGCACTAATATTCTGTCATTTGACACCAAATTTTCACCACTCTTACTACAACGTCACGTGAGCACCCTAAAACACTCAGTGTAAGCTCAGTAAATCATCTCCGCTCCTTGATCCCACTTTTACACATATGTTTTAATTAATCAGTACAGGTAAAAACCTAGCAGAAGCCACAGCAAAGAAACACAGATCCTTTTAGAGATTTTTTTTCCAACAAAAAAACCCCAACCAACTATTCAAACATTATTAAGCTTTGTAATAACTGAAGTAATTGTTAAAAGTTGAAAGAAGGCACATAAAGTGGTACAATTGCCTACGGCAACGTAACAGCAGTAATCACAGAAGAAACACCTTACTATAGAAAAACCCTCCTGTCAAGGATTAGGTTAGTAACATGACAATGGAACTAGAAATCCAAATGGGGTTGTCAGCTGGTCTGAGGCTAATGGTAAATGCAGACCAGGCTCTGTGGTCAACAGGATAAGGTCTAAGTACACTACCTACAAGCTCCTTCTGGTTCTCTCCTTGCATAAACTTCCACTCAATTTGTCATTTTAATGGCTTTTGTATCACCCTAAAGCCAGCTAAGCTACCTATGCAGTGCAATGAAGAGAGATGGCCCAATTGGTTTGCTTATTTCCTAGTGACTTTGAAAGACGTGGTCTGATGAATCAACTTAAATTAAGCAATGCCTAGAACAGCAGCCTTTATGGCAAACCTGTTAGGCAAGAGTAGCCAACCATAAGTGAATACTTCTGCCATTAAACAATGCAACTCAACTTTTTCCAGTTCTTTCAATCTCTCTGGTTAGCTTCATTTTGCTGAAAGCAGTCGTCACCACTAACTCATTTCTGTGAGAACTACTCCAACTCCTTGACCACAATCTGTCTGACAAGAAACATTCTCCAAGTGTCTTTCAAGTGTGGAATAGTGATGTTCAATAAATTATCCATTTGGAATTTATTTTGCATCTTCCTGCATTTGCTCCAACCTGTCTGATGATTTCTAGCAACTAAGTTTAATAAAATTTACAACCACATAAGTACATTTTTGCTAGCAGACAGAGCTAGTCTGGACTTTGGCATGCAGAAGCAGAGAATGGAGCAGACAAGTTATGTCCCAGGATCTCACAACAGTTGTGCATTTCCTCAAGCTTCCTCCTCTTTGAAAAATCTTGTCTAGTGCCATTTGGCACCTATCATACCCCAAGCATTTCCTTAACTAGTAAGCATCTACTTTTGTAGTTGTAGGCAATAAAAGCTGCATTTTACTTCCAGGGAAGCATGTAGTTTACACGAGCCAGAGGGAAACACCTGCATCTCTGTGGTCTTGGCACATCCACGGCTGCATATCAGATAAAAACACAGTCAATATCAAAGAGACAGGTGCAGGAAGCTTGCTCCAATGCTCATTTCCACAATATCCTTTTAAAAGGACAGTTTATCCTTTGCTAACTACACTTAAGAGAGCTGCTAACTGCTCATATGATTTTTTTCCCAACATATGTTTTAAATGAATGCCACTATAAAATTAGAGTTTGAGAAATACACCATGCCATGCCAAGAACCTGACTTGCTTCTCTTAAAAGTTAGTCTCCAGAAACCACCTGTACTGTGACAACAGGAGCAGTACTGCTTGTCCAACCCAGTTAGAAGTTTTGTTGATTTGTCTCATTCTCCACTAGGCTTTTCAGGGTAAAGTCTATGAATTGAACTATTGCTCTGACACAGAAAGGGCCTTCAGAAGGTTTTGAGATACTCCTCTACCAGTTCGTCAGTATGCAATGCAAAATATAATTGAACTGAAATGCAAACAATAATTCCATGTGCCAAGGAATTATTGCCAATTAATACTGAAACCAAATCACTCATTTACTAAAGCTGAATTCTCCAAAACTAAACACCATACTGAAACTAATATTGAAGCAGTGATTTCTCATGTGATTATTTCTCATGTATTATTTCCTAGGGTACTCCTTACCTTCATTAAAGGAAATCGAAGGCTAACATTTTTCTGAACCCAAGTACAAATGCTACAGTAGCAGAACGACCATCACAGTCCTGCATCAGCGTGGAAGAACCAGACCCAGTAACTCTGTCCAGGGAGCACACTGAGTACCCCAGACCAGGTCCCAGCACAGCAGCAGTCTGTGTTACATATACCCTCCCCTCAGCTATTGCCTCACCTGCACCAGTGGTAAGCAATACTTGCAACAACCAGAGCAGAGCAGATCAGAGTCTTGCACAGTAAGTGCCTCAGTGCAAAGTTCTGCTGTGTTACTTCATGCCAACTTCAGAGGCATTTTAAACCAAACAGACTGATTTTTCCTCTTGCACCAATAACCACGTGTTCATCCACTACCAGAGGGCCTGAATGAAGCCACAAACGCTTAAAATCATCACGCCTGTTTTTCCACTGCTTGTCATGACCTCTGTCAAAATAAGCAGAAAACTTCATTAGAAGTTGCTTGCTCAAAACATACACAGTGACAGTCTGTACGGAAAGGAAGGAAGGAAGGAAGGAAGGAAGTGAAGAATACAAGAGAAACTTGTCCCATGTCTATGTCAGAAAACAAGTAGAAAGATATGTAAAATGTTGGGTAGGAAAGAAAAAAACATCCTATGCTTCCAACAGTATGGAACAGATATCTGTACTACAAATGGTTATACTACACCTCTACAACAAAAATCAATAGCTACCAAAAGTAACTTGCCATAGGGAAATTAGTTTTAGACAGATTCCTGCTGCAACTGATCAGCATGGCACAACTAGTAATTCACAATTTAACCAAAAGAATAAATGTTATCTGAACATCCATGCTGACTTAAAAACTCAGCGAGGTACCTCATTTCTGTATGTAAATGCACACACAAACACATATAATCAAGAAATGTGTATAATCAAGAATAGTGTGTCCATTCTTAAGATCACTTCAGGAATGGAAGGTGTACAATGCAACAACTGAACCAGTATTACTACTTTGAAATTCATGATCTGTATTTCAGATGTCAGTGAACACCTCACAGCAAGCTTTCTTCATGGTTACTTCTCCATCCACAACATTCCTTGGCAATACAGCATACTTGCACCGAAGTAAAAAACAGTTTAATTTGAGCAATAGTAGTAAAACACAACTTCAGAAAGCATCACAGCAAAATCTGAAGCTGTAGATAGAGGCATTTATTAATAACAAACTTTTTCAGTAAATAAGTCTACTCGTAAATAACAAAATACATTTTAAATCTTATATCTAAAACATTTAAAATATACATAACTATTTAAGAACCTTTGCCAAAGTGGTTTTGGCACACAAATGAAGAGATGGATACTGAGCATGCATCTACTGTTCTAAGTCAGACAGAAAGGTTGATCCATCCCCAAGCTCTGGCTGACAATGCCAGACAGCAGACACCTTTCTGGCACAGTTATCATATCTGACTCTGAAGAAAAGCAGAGTCCGTTCCTCCCAGAAAGGACTACTATGATACCCTTTTCCTTTTCTCTTATCTTAAAATCATGCAACAACCATTAGTAAATACCTGTTTGAAAAGGAACTTCTTTTCTTTTTGAGGAGACAATCACACAAAGCTCGACCTGCCACCTGGGTGACCTTTCACTATGTAAGACTATCCTTATTTCAGAGGGATAAATCACAACCTCAGTTTTCGTTATCCCATTCCACCAGTGTACAACAGCACAGAACAACCTTTTTCAAGCAGTTTGGCAGTTTCCCTTTCCAAATTAGGCACTTCTGATAAAAAACACCTTATGGCAAGAACTCACTCACATTGTGTGCACTACTCACTTTAAAAATCAAGACAATGAAAACTATCCCCAGGTAGCACCTCATGCAAAGGAGGTACAACTGTTGCATTCGGGATTATTCACTGCTTACTGTACCCCGTCCTGCCAACTGAAAACAGCCAAACATCTCTTCCTTCACAGTATTCCATTCTATCTACTCCCTAGCAACATCCCCAGGCATTTTCCCCATGTGCTTTCCAAGATAATGAAATCCCTTTAAAGATACCTTCCACTTTGAGCCTTTCAGCTGAAGTTCTTCATGACTTAAGAGGTCTACTGGTAAGTAGGCAAATATCTATCAAGACAACTAGCATTAAATTCTAGTTGTTTCCTTAAATCTGCCTTTCCTATATCCATCTGACTCTTTTAACATACAAGATACACTCTGCAGGACTGAAATTTTACTCTATTGCTGCAGTCCAGCAGCAGCAACAACCAACCCAACCAGTGATTCAATTCTGGAAGAGTCTAGGAAAAGCTATTTCTCCTATTCCTGGCAAGAGCAAGCAATTAATCTTCTAATTTTCACTGAAAAGAACAGCAGAGAATAAAACCTCTGCAAGTTGATCAAGTACCCACCACAGTGGGTAAAACAAACTGCCAAGTGACATATAACAGGATCCGTGCAAAGGAATGCAGGGTCATGATATGTGATCTTCCACAATGATTTATTCTTTAAAAAAGTTGTAAAAATCAGGGGATAAAGTAGGTGGTCATGTCACTCTCAATTTAACAAGTCTGCACTGATACAGTGCACTGAACTAGACAGACTTATGATCATAACAACACTGTCAAAATTCACAAAAATATCAGTAACTGACAGATGACTGAGCTGTCTGCTTGCAAATGGCTACTTACTGCTTGTGCAGATGCAGGAAAAGATTCAGTTCACTGAAAACTTTACAGTTCTGCAGATGAACTTGTTTGTTCCCCATCTGTTCATCCCCTTTTGGTCTCTGTTCAAACTAGAACACCACCCTCTGGAGAATACAATCCCCAGGGTGCATCAGGTTTCTGATTCACACTGAATGCTTGGTCAGAGCTTGCCTGTGGAGAATGTTTTAATTACATCATGCTGGAATTTGGCAAGAGTCCTGGCATTTAATTAAACAACCACTTTTTGAAGCAAAGCTCACAGCAGGGCAGACCAAGAGACACAGAGGCCTGCTGATGTGCTCCATAGGAGTGCTTTCCCAATTGCCCAGTGCCTACTTTGTAAGCAGTCCTGATCTACCAGAAACACAACATTTCACAACACTGATGCCTAAAATGAGGCTAAATGGGGTGGTCTACACTCAGGAGTAGGAAAACCACTCACATTTCCAAGAACAGTGAAAATTATAGCTGAATGAGTTCAGGTACATGAAAGCTGTATAGCCAGTATTAGGAAAGGATGATTAGAGTGTCCTTTCAAATTGCTTTCTCCTGTGAACAAAAGTCCACAGAGTAGCCATGCCGCCATATTTCTGCAGACACTTACAAATGTAAAGCCTAACAGGAAGATATAAACTAGCAAGCATGATGGTCAGGATGGTTTTGGTATTTTTTTCACCTAGAAAGTGACTTTTTCCTGATATTACCAAAAAAAGGCCAGGACCTTTATAACAGTTTAAAGAATTCTTGCTTTAAAATAGAATACCCTCCTCTGCTTCCAGGTCTAAAAGATAATTTTAGACCTTCATTCCTGGGATCAAGCACTCCAACTTCTAGTTTCAGTTGCCTTCTTTTTTTCTTACTCACAGGTGATTTATAACCCTCTGAACATTTGTAGAAGAACCAAGGATGACTCCCCAGAAGCACACAGTAAGCACACCTGCCCAGAACATCTGTTCTACCTCTGGGAGACAAGACCTGTTTCTAGTTTCACAGTCCTGAACACAACAATCTTAAAGGAAGTCTAACATGGAAGGTAGAGTTCTCACCTCCTCCAAGTACTCTAATAGCAATTTCCTACATATGTTCTGGTTTAGATCAGTATTGCTATTCTGGCCTATTTTCAAAGGTCTTCTCTACCTTTACAAAATTTATTTCATTTCAGCCTTAAAAACAAACAAACAAACAAACAAAAACAACCAAAAACAACCAACAAAACAAACCCCACAAATTTCAAAAAAAAGTGTAAGAGTTGCCAACAGAACACAAGGTCAAGTGAAGTCTCATATGGTTGTGTTATGGTAAAACCCCATAAAATTAACTTGAACTTCTGAGTTAGTCAACTAAGATTCATACTTGCACATGTAAAAATTGAAAGCTAAGCATCAAAAAGCCACCAAAACAAACGAATCCTAACAATCGAAAAAAAAAAGCCCACAAACCAGTAACAGCAATAATACCTGCACCTAAAATAACTGAAATGCTTTGTCTTACCCACATTTTCAAGAATACCTGATCATAGTACACAAGCCTTGTAGTGCTTCAAATATATGAAAAACTTTATGTTTGAGAACACCTTAAATTGAACAGTTTCCAAAGTACCTTAGAGGGAAGATGTGAGGTTGGATTGTTAAGCACACTGAATGTTCAATCAAAAATTTATGGCAATTTGGAAGCTTTTAAAAGTTTCTCTGCTGTATAGAGCATGAGTTTTTCTCACGACAAGATTGTATTTCTTTAAGACACGATAGCAAACACTAAATTTCAAATTTAATCTGATACAACACACCAGATTTTAAGTTCTTATATGCATAGTTATTTTGACTATGAAGAAACAGACTCTCTCAGGCTTGGTGCTGCGACCACTGCCCTGGGGAGCCTGTTCCAGTGCTCAGCCACTCTTTCTGTGAAAAACCTTTTTCTAATATCTAACCCAAACCTACCCTGACGAAGCTCCATGCCATTCCCTCAGGTCCTGTCACTGTTCACCAGAGAGAAGAGATCAGTACCTGCCCCTTTGCCTCCCCTTATTAGGATGTTGAAGACCACAATGAGGTCTCCTCTCAGTCTCCTCCAGACTGAGCAAACCAAGTGACCTCAGTCCCTCCTCCAATTGTTTCTTAGCAATTTTGAATTTGTGTATGAAGTGAGAACCACATCTTAGTGTTACATTTTTTTGAGTTTATTCTGGCCATTTTCGTACTGATTTTTATTAAAACTTTATTTTCTACATGAATCCATCAATGATTGGCAAATCATGCATGTACTTCAGCTTTTAATAAAGACTTGACATTGAATTAAAAAGTTGTCGGATTGCTTCTATATTTCCAGAATTACAAAATCAACAGCATACCTAAAATTCAACACATGTAGATGAAAAACTCCTCAGGTCTAAGCCTCCTCCCTGCTTATCCTGAACGAGCTTCCCTGAAGTAAGTTTCCCCCAATTTGAATCACCTTTTACTGCTGTTTGCCAATTTAAGATGAGGGCCATGGCGCACAGAACAGTCAGTGTTTCCAGGTCCAAGCTGCTCCATTTAATACAGAGTATCAACACTGACTGCCTGACATAGGAAGCAGAGCCATGTTGACATGTCTGCAAGTATCTGACATCCAGCTACCAGAAGCTGTCACTGCCAGTAGACACAAAACATGAACAAACAGGTCAGTAACAAGAACACTCCTTGAGTAAGAAGAGCAGATGCTGAGAATATTCAGCTTTTAGTAAAGCAACTAAAATATCTGGAGACCAGAAGACAGCAACAGTCTTCATTAGGCCCAAAGAGAAATACAACCTGAAGAATAAATCAGAAGAAATTAAGCCATTACTACCAGACATTTGTTTAGATATGGAGCATCCTACCTTGTGATGGGAAAGGACCTCAGCCTGTATTAGTCCTCTACAGCAGGAAATGCTCACCACACAAAAAACAGTATTCAGGAAAAGCAAGCCTAAGCAGGATTAGATAATTACAAACAGAAGGACATGCAAGTTAGGCAGCTTTGAGTCAGAGCTGTTATCAAGCTACAAAATCTGCTTTTTGCAGGATTCTGCCAATAATCACAGACAGTAAATGTATCCATTTGCCTGTCTTCTATCCTTACCAAGGAGGAAACAGACCCTGCAATTTTTTTTTAAACCCCTGGAATGGCTTCAAGTCCATAAAGGAATTCTGCACAAGTAATTTGAAATTCACAGGCCAGGTCAACCTTAGAAACTTGCTGAAGAAGCAATGTCCACGAGCAACTGAATTTTTCCCATGCAAAGATTCTACATGGATGAGTATCACAGTTCAGACAATTATACTAGCTACAAATGGATTTTCCAATGGTACCTGGTTTGAGGAAACTATACTACATTTGAAAATGCCCTTTTCTCTGTACAAACCAAACTGAGAGTAAGGGGGTTTACAGCTATATCCAGCAAGTAGATTAGCTCTCAGTTTTAAAGGTAGTCTCATTGTTCTGAAATAGAGACTTCCAGAAGAACAA
The DNA here is from genome assembly GCF_003945725.1 of Corapipo altera. NCBI lineage: Eukaryota > Metazoa > Chordata > Aves > Passeriformes > Pipridae > Corapipo > Corapipo altera. Next base: position 796,608 of record NW_020884957.1, on the reverse strand, counting down.
GCATACTTTCTGCATGCAAACAGATGCTTAGACTTGTAAAGTCATTCTCAGTGAAAGTCATCCCAATTGGACCCACCAAGTCAGGCTCAGAGCTACAGCAATCTCATGTAATATGAGCAAAGTATTTGAGAAAAAGCTATTTCAGGGTAAGATGAACTCAACTATATGCTTCAAAGCTTTTACTGTAAAAATGTTTATAAAACTCATCCCTTATTGAGAGCTATTGAAAACAGATGAACAATAAAAATGCTTATTCAGGAAAACTGAAAAGCTTGGAAAATAGCAGCTTTACTTCTTATGGTCCATAAATTCAACAGTTAGACTGTACTATACATGTGACAAAATTCCAAACCCCTAGGATAGTTCTTCATAGTTCAATACAATTTCCTAGAGTTTCAATTCATTTTATCATCTTGAGATGAGTTCACACAATAGGTTAATAAATACACTGTCACACAAGAAGGCTGCACTACTGGAGTAGGGTTAGCAGTATTGTCTGTCTAACAGTCCATTCGTCAAATCAAAAGACTAAGAGAACAGGGTTTGTTCAGCCTGGAAAAGAGAAGGCTTTGGGGTGACCTAGTTGTGGCCTTCCAGTACTTAAAGGGAGCCTACAAGAAAGATGGGAGAGACTATTTACAAGGGCATGTAGCAACAGGACATGGGGAAATGGTTTCAAACTGAGAGTAGGTTTAGATTTAGATATTAGAGAAGAAATTCTTAATGTGAGGCACTGGAACAGGTTGACTTGCATATTGCTGCTGCTCTGAGGCTCAACCACAAGGTGTCAGAAACAAACATTTTTAGCTAACTGTAGTGATGAATGATTACAATTTGCAGGATTTAATTTTTAAACACTGTAGTGGTTTGAACCAGGTTTTTCCCCTGAAGCTAAGAAAGTGGTAACCCCCAGGGGTGATGACACTTGAGATACGAACCAATCTGCGCTCCTAGAAAATATAAACATACCACAACCAGAACAGAAGAGAAAAGTTGTTTAAGTTGTTGGTAGAAGAAGTAGCCATGTTGTGAAAGCCACAAGGAAGCAAAGGGCAAGAGCCCCTGGGGGGCTCTAGCCCCCTGGCCCCCAGCTGGGGGGACTGCAGAGACTTGGAACAGTGTTAGACTGGGCTAAGTGTCTGTAGTTAAGCCGGGAGATGTTTCTCCACTGTGAGCAGCGGAGGTGGCGGCAGAGCAACACCGGCTGGAGGGGGTGGTGGAGAGCCAGAGAAGATAAAACGGAGCAGCAACGAAGGCATGCAGCACCACAGACAGAACTCCTGGAAGGAGAGCAGAGAGAAAGCCAGCAGAGAGAGAACTAAGTTCTACAGAGAGAAGGTTTGGGGGTAAGAACTGCAAAACTCCCCTAAACTTTCCTTTGAGATCCCTCCAAAATGGAGGGGGTGGACTCTTACTGATTAGAAGTCCTAAATGGAGTAAAGGAGCTAAGAGGCTCAGTTGTCCTGAGAGCTCAGCCAGGACGAAATGCATGGGAGGTGGACCTTGGGCCCTCCCTCGTTGCAGCTATAGAGAAGCTAGCAGCTTGGAATCAGAGCCAGAAGTTCTATAAGGGGCTTGAAATCCCCTGAAGATACCAGACCATCACAGAGACTCCTGTGCTTCGTTGATATGACTGTGGTGGAGCAACCTTTGTCTGGGATGAATGCAGCCCAGGGAAGACCCCTCGCTTGGAGACGACGGGGCCGAGGGGCTTAGATTTCCCCCTCGTGTGTGCTGGCAGAGATCCAGCTATCAGCTGCTGCAAGAAAAGAAGAGAGAGCCTGCTGCCTTAGAGACATTGCTGCTTCTGAGAGTAGAAAGGATCTTTCCTTTTTCCCTCCTGGACTTTTATTTGGAAGGGAGAAGAGATTTGATCCATTGTAAATACTTATATCATGGTAGAGATAACTAAGATTGTATATAATGTATTGTAGTATTTATTTGTACAGTCATTGTAATATATTCCCTTTCCCCCATTCTGAGTCTCGTGTGATTGTCTGGAAAACACATCTCACATTGGGTTGAGATGTGGGAGGGGGGATGGAGCTAGAGAATTAGATTTTAGAGTTCTCAAACCATGACATTACAAAACGTGACCGCAGCTTTTCACATCTACTGATTAGTATAGCCAGGAGAATTGTAATTCAAATAAGGTGCAGTGAAGACCTAGTAAGAAAAGCACATCCACTTGTCTCTCGTTCTTGTTTCAGATACCAGTCACACCCATAAAATATAGCTCACTGGTTCTGTCAAGTAACTGTTCACATGACTGCATTAAACTTTTCTGTCTTCATAGGTCACTATGGTTTACTGCGAAGGATGGGACACCAGCCTACAGGGATCTCGTTTCAGTCTGTTCATGTATTTTTGGCTAAGTACAAAGCTATTCCCAGGAATGTCTTTGGAGAGAGTGATCTTGCCCATATAGCCCTTTTCTTCCAGTTCCTACTTCTGCCACTGTTGGTAACTGCCATTAAGATTTTAATTTAAATCACGGGGGATGTGCAGAAGTACAATACAAACCTTGAGTTCTGAACCTAGAGAGATGATCATCGCCTGCACAATCAATAAGCAACATTTCTTAGGATAAGAGCAAAGCATTAGTGTTCAACTCTATGACAGAAATACAACAGCACAGCACACAGTCTCCCTCTGATGAGAACTCGTACAAAAAAGTTCTGCTCCGAAGGACAAATACTCAGATGCTCACGTTACAGAGGAAGGCAAGTAGTCCCACAGCAGCACACTCTCACAGGTCAAATACACATCCTAGGTTAGCAGAAAGCATGCCAATGAATCCCAAGGAATCAATCACCATTTGAGTTTAATATCAAATCAAGAATAAAAAATGTTCAATTCTAAATAACATTTTTATATCACATGTGCAAACACCATTTTAAGATAAAAGTAGTACTTTGCTGTAAATGAGGCATAAAGTACTTGCAACAATTTATTTTATTGTCATTAAACATTCAAAGAAGCAGCAATTCTAGTTTGTTTACTATGGCCAAATGCCCAGATTTAATTTTTTTTTCACACGTCTGTTTAACCTAAAAATTGGACAGCTTAGGCTGCAGGAAAACAGAAGGCTGAAAATGCGAACAACTTTGCCTTGAGGAGAGGGAACTTTCAAACCTGGCAGGTCATTTATCTTTACAGAAACATAGGAGAAGTTTTGCCAAGACTGGAGATTCTGAATTACTTGAGACAATATGGGATTGTCGAGTATTTTACATCCATTTCCTCACCTTTAGACAATATCTGTCTTAGCATCCTCCACTATCATTTGCAACTTTAACTAGCACAAGGAAATCAAGATCATTTATTCTACTAAGTGAAAGTGGAAGAAAATTCCTGCCTACAAATTTGCCTGCAGCTCTTGTACCTACTTGAGAACTCACCTACAGAGTTTGGAGATTTTGGGAGAGAGGAGTAGAGGTTTCTCTCTTTTCTAGTTGATAAACTGGCTTTGAAACTCTGGCTTCACTTCCCCCTCTGCTTTTCTGGAATGAAAGAGCCTTGATCCAGTTCTGTCACTAGATTTATGAGGAATGTGCAACACAGACCCACTGGGCAGCAAGGCCCAGTTCTGTCACTCCTAAATTTTCCTTTGCTTCAGAGGAGTTTGCTGGCTGCTATAATTTAGTTGGCCTTTCCTATTTCCTGTGCCTCTCACAGACAATAAACAGAAATATTCCAGACATTACTTTTTGTCTGGATCCCAAGAAGCATTTTCAAAACAACATAAGCACTTGCAGTGCCCACTCTCCCACACTTCTCAAAAATCACACAGTACAAGAAAAATACTTATCTGAAGAGACAATCGTGCCATTAAACAAGGGAAGAATTGTTTCTTAATTTACTCAAAAGTGATTAGGACATGTAATGGAAGATTCTTCAGGATGTTAAAAACTTCTGGACACTGAACTACACCAATACAGAAAAAAACTGTAGCTGAGCTGCATAGAGTCAAGCAGCAGTGGCCACCAACCATCTCCACATGGGAGCATACCCAAGGTTTTATTGGCTTTGCAGACAGTTACTGAATTATGAGGGATTGTTGTCAGATTTTACAAGAAGGGATCAAGCAACTGGATTAACTGACTGTAAGGATCAGAGAATCAGAGACAACCAATGATATTCATCACTCAGAACACATTAGGGGAATCCAGACTAATCTTAGATTGAAGTTGGCTTTCAGCTGCAGAGAAACAATCTGAGAAGCAACTCTTGAAGGAACAATACCAGATTTGACCCAAATTTACAAATAAATTCCTTTGGCAGTTTCTGAATGGATTCCTTATCTGTGTTGTTTTCAACTTCTTTCAAACATTCAAAGCCCTACCTGGAAAAACATCTTTCTTACCTATCCTTAAATGTCCCTAACATTATCCCAGAGCTTCATAGCAGTTCACACTACAACATAGCACAGGAAGTAATTGAAGTGGCAAGCTTTCTTTAAAAAATTTTTGAAAGTCTTTGTGCCACTCATGTAAACGGTGTTATCTATCCATACAATGTTACTAAATCATAAGTCTATTTCTCTTCAAAATAAATCTTTGTCTAAGTAGCAAAGCAGTGACGAAACATCAGATAGGAAGAGTTGTTCATTTACTGTTCACAAGTGATGCAATCTCTTCAGAGAAGTTTTCTTATGTCTACTGCAAAGAGTCAATCTTCAAAAAAAAAAAAAAAATCATTAATAATCTTTCCAACTTAGTTGGAATGCACTGAAGGATGACCTGATGTGCCAAGTCCTTGAGATGCCTTGGACTACTGCCAAAGAGGAAAGATAATATTAAGCTACTGAACATCTTTTTAACTATTGAGAAAGAGAAAGATACAAGTCAGTCTTTTAGTAAATGGAAGACAGCAACAAATCTGTTAAAGTTCACAAAAGTTATCACTGCACAGCTCTACTTTATAGGAGCCACTCTGCCACTGCTCAAACACAGCATTCCTGTCTCTCCCTCACAGAACATTCCATCAAGAAGTTACAGGGGAATACTCAGTTTATTGCATCTGGTAAGCAGCAAACTAAGAACACATTACATCAATAAAAATTTTAATTCACCAACTTCCCAAAGGGTACAGCCTTACCAGAAAAGAAGAGTAGGGTTGTTACATTTCACTGGGTCAATTCAATGTGTTACATTAATACATACTGGCACAAACTGTCAGTGTTACAGTAAATTGTTTATAAAAAAATGCCATTAGTTGATTTCTGGTCTGCTGGCAGTTAGAAGTATCAGGAGTCAGCTGATGCATTTCAGAAGATAGCTGGGATTTAATGACTTTCCTGTGTAACTGATGTGGCTAGACAGTCTCAAGCAAAGTACAGTGATCTGGTTTCCAATCTCCTTAAAAGAGACTCTCACATCACTTGTGCTGGGTTGGTTGCATCATCTTCTTAAGGCACAACAGTACATTGGACTCTCCTTATCCAAACACTGCATTTTAATTAAAAAAAATTAACAAAAATAGAGTTCAATTACTTAAGTGAATATTTCAGAAATAAGCCATTCTTTTTAGATCACGAAGTCAATGCTGGTCACAGAACACTGAAATTCATATTCTTAGCCTTAACTCTTCAAAGCCATTTTACTAGAACCAGACTGAAAAACTCTTTGAGGATTCTTAATGGAATTCTAGAGTCTAAAATGTTAGAAATTCCACCAACCTAGCAGATATACTACAAAGAACTATGGGCTTGAAGAAAGATGTGAATGCCTTTTTTTTTTAATACACTACAATGGTAAACAAAAAGGCCAAAATATCAACACCACCATGTAGTATGAATACACATCATCTCTAATATATGTATAGAAATTAAAATTAAGGCCAGTTTCCTGAAGAATTTTGTTGTTCAGGTTTTTTTATTCTCATCATACATTTTGGATTTCTGCAAAGCTGTATTATTTGTATTGCAGCCCTGGTGTCACTAATACAGGATTTCAGCTGTTTGGCAGGCAAACTCAAAACCTGAATGCAAGAATTAGCATATTAAGAATTTTTTTCCCCCTCAACAAATCCTCCCATGAAGGAGGATTTAAACAAAAAGATACTAAGTCCTTATTTAAAAAAATATCCCCTTTTAAAAAGCAGTAGCTCTTGTTCCAGAGGCAATAAGCTCAGCCATACCACATAAGGTTCATTTCTCAAAACTCAAACTCAATTTTGATATTGTTGTACAAGAGAACATCAGAGAAAACTTCATATGTCGTTACAATCGAATAAATGCTGTGAAGGAGCAATCTTCATCTTCAAATCAGCCTAGAGCACCTGCTATTTGTACAGCAGGGGAGAAGAGGCAGAACAATTGTATTGTCTTAGTTCTGACATCCACTGCTACCAGCTACAGAGCAGTCCCCAAATCCCCTACAACCCTACTTTATTCAAGTAGCAACCATCTGTATTGGCACCACATATCCAAACATATGAGGATGGAAAAGGGACAGCAGCAGCTCTTGCTCATAACAAAAAGATTTTTCATTGAACACTGGAGAACTTGAAAGAGATCAAATGCCAAGCAGGCAAAGTATAGCACCTGCAAGAACTAAGATGAAACTACGCATACTTTTTACTCCTGTGGAAAGGTAAAGCTCTAGAGAGATGGAAGAAGTTACAAAGGGCTTATGGAACAGTTGAAAAAAGCTGAATGCAAAAGTAATACGAAGCAGCATTGCAACATCATCACAGTATCTGGAGAGCATGCTAAATCAAAGGAGAATAGAAAATAATGGAAATCTCAAGAATTCTTTGCATTTGCCCTTGAGCTCTCACGTTGCTCGTCCTGTACCTTTAGCAGGTTGCAAACACAAAAAATAAAAGCAGATTTGTCATGTAAAAGTGAGAAAAAAAACCAGCCACAGTACACTTGTTAAAGTGTGGTCAGCTTCCTACTAGTTAAGGATTTGTGTGAAAGACTGAGGAACTCCAGTGACACCATCCTCTTCCCTATCCTGCCCTTCCTTACCCGGATACACAAAGCAGCCTCCCTCATCAGACATCTAGGTCTACAGGGCTAAATTACTACATACCAGTAAATAAGCTTGATCCATTCTATTCATTACAGAGAGTTTTTATACTCCAACACGTTCATTATTTCTGGAGAATGCCATCCACTTGAAGACTTCACCATGCATGATAAAGAACTCACCTTGTACAAAACAGTTGCTTTGGGTATAAGCCAGCAGACTTCAGGCCTGCCCAGTAGCCACGTACCACCACTTTCAGGCCTTAGTAAATACAAAATTTATTCAACTAAAAGAAAAACTTGGAAGAATGAGTTCTACTGATTTTACAGGGATTTCATTCACATTCCACTTACTACCCATAAGCCACAATGTATAGGTTAAAGCAAGATTGTGTGAAGATTCTTCTTCTCCCAAGTGCATAGTTAGAGACCTGGCCTTGCCTTGAAAATACCTCCTAAATTTACAGAATCCCTCAGAATTTGTTTTACATTTTCTAAAAACCATGGATGGCTAAGCATTAGAAACAAGGTTGTTACCAGTATGACTCAATTAATGAAAATATCAGGCTCTGTGCCCTACCAACCATATTCCTTTGAGCCAAGTGCCAATACCTCAATTAGGAAGAAAACTGAGAAAAACAGGGGTAGGATTAATCTGTGCTTAAAAGGCACAACCAGACAAAGCACACAACCACTAACAGTCAACTGCTGTGTGAAAGGCTCCTGTGTCTGACTAGACTTGTTCTGGTTTAGATTCTAATCCTGGGGAAGCTAAACTTCATTTTCTAGGAATGTTTTTGCTCATGTAGGGTCTTAATGAAGAAACACTTCAGTGACAAACATGGCAAGGGGAAAGGTAGGAGAGTCTCTTGTTCACAGAAGGGCAAGAATTTATTTTCTACAGATGATGAGGGCTGGCAAAATGAAAGCAGGAAACCTAGAAGGGAACAGGTCTGCAACATTCACTATATCCAACTTCTGCTGCCAACTCTGTGCTCAAAAAGTGGTAAGCGATAAGGTTGTTCAATTCCACTTTGTTACCTGACACATGCTAAAGAAACGCACCGTTTTTAGGATGCTGAGCAGTCATTACAGTTCAGCTCTTGGAGACACAAATACAGTTTGACACACTATGTACTTTCATGATAAGAAGCAAATTACATCATTACCAAAGCCGTAAATCAAAACAATACTTGAATCAATAAATTCCTGGACAACATTTCTGTACTACCTCTTGATAAACTGTAAGCCCATTCACAGTTCCATAATTTCTCAGATAGGCTCTCACATAGAGCCTCTTAAAAGCAGAGTCAAAGCGGGAAAGATTCGTAATTGTTTGAGGGAGAGGAAGTCTCACATTCACCTTTGTTCCAGTAGTTCCTGGCAAGAGAAATAAATACTCACAACAAATATTCATGTTTCTCCATAAGGACAACCATGCTGTGCAACAAAAAGTACACCCATAGGGGAGTAAAGAGCAGTAATTTCCCAAGAGAAATGAAGACATAAGCAAAATATTCTGTTCATGCCTAATGAATGCCAAAGAAAACTTCAGACTGGACTATGCTGTCTAGTCTATACATACAAATGGAAAGAAAAACTTTTTTAAAATTGCCCCTAAAATCTTACATTGGAACATTTTAATTCAGGCATTGTGGATATAGCTCTGATCCCCAAAATCTTTCATAGATCTAATCATGTCACAGAACATTTAACCTTCCACCTTTCTAGAAAGTTACCTCCTGTCCCACACAGGTTAACATCCCATCATGTCCCAAAAGCTAACCTAAAGATAGCTTTTTGGTACTAAAATCAAAGTGTAAATTCAACTGCCAAGTAGCATAAGACACAGCAATATCCCAAACCCATTGTGTTGTACATAACTTTAGTTTTAAATAGAAGATTTTAAACTGAGAAGGATGCACTAGCACTTCAGAGCATTAAAAATTAACCATGTCGTCTGATAGTGATTGTCGTAAATTTCTTCTGAAAGCAATCACATTTCATTATTTCTTTTTTGTAAAGTAAGCCATTTCTTCTAAACCTATTCCTTGTACCATAATTTAAATGAGGGTTTTAAATCCTTTTTGATCTCATTCTCCAGCACATGGAAAGAAGCAAATCTTTACACTAGCAGAATAAGTGTTACTGTATATTCTACCAGTCATGGCTACATGAACTTGAAAATGGCAGAAATTGTTTCTCATGATGACTAATACAACTTCTTTATTAATTAAAGTAACAATCTTCATTTTCTAGGAGAGCAAAAAAAAAATGTGATCCTGAAACAAGCAAAACTCCACTGAAGAAGCTTTTCATAAAAGTGCAGACCATTGCTGCTGCCAGAAACAGCAACAGAAAACCCAGAGCCAGATTCTACCACCACAACTCTTAGGAGGATTTTTCTATTTTATCTGTTTTCTGCCAAGAGAAAATGTAGCCATTGAGAACGAGTGAGTTTCTTTATACAGTGGAAATGAAGACTTTTAGCATTAATAATATAAGGTAAAAATAAATTATAGCTGAAAAACTCCAAACCAGCTGTAGACACAAGTTTACAGAGCACTGTTTAGAGATACTCAACTACTGTAATACAGTCTTAATGCTTGCCAGAACTTGCTACAGCTGAACTCTATTGCTTCTGAAAGACTGGTAGTACTTTTTCTAAATTTAAGTAACCAGTAGAAGTACAGAAAGATCAAGTTAGAGAATATTTAAACAAACTGGACAGACAAATTCATGAGACATAATGGGATGCACTTCTTAGGGTCGTGTGGTCCGTCCGTTGCCATAGCAAGGTCACCCAATTATCTCAGCAAGGTCATGGCCATCAGAACACATTCCTGAGAAGTGGACAAAAGCAAAACACGTCCCTATCTTTAGAAGGGCTTGGAGGGCAGTCTAGGGACCCACAGGCTGGTCAGCCTCACCTCAATCCAGGAAAAGTTGACAGAGCTTCCCAGTAAAGATTTTCAAGCCAAGAAGGGGATCGGAAGTCATAAGTGTGGATTTATAAGTGGAAGCCATGCTTGACCAACCTGACAGACTGAGAATGAAACAACTGGCTCAGTGAATGAGGGGAGTACAGCAGATGTGGTTTGTCCTGACTTCAGGAAGGCTTTCCAACTCTTGTTTTCCATAGCACCTTCACAGACAAACAGATGAAGCACAGACAAGCTAACTGGACAGTGAAACAAAACTGAAAACTGACTACCTTGCCAGGCAGGAAAATACTTAGAGAGCTAGGACAGTTTACTTTGGAGAAGAGACGGTTCAGATGGAACCTTTTCAACGTGTATAAATATCAGGAGAGAAGAGAGATGGAGTAAAGAAGACAAACTCTTCTCAGTGACAGCCAGTGAACAGACAAGAGGGAATGGGGACAAAATTAAATGCATTTCCATCTAAGCACACTAAAGCATTTTTTTTTTCTACTTTTAAAATCTACAGGTGACTGAAACAAGCTGCTTAGGGACATTGTAATATCTTCATCTTTGGAGCTGCTAAAAAGTCTGACTGCATAATGTTCTGGGCAACCTGCTCTAATTGGTTTCATTTTGAGCAGTGTGTTGGTTTAGAGATCTCCAGAGGTGTCTCTTCCAACATGTGTATTTCAGGTTCTATAAAAGACATTGAGGTATGGCCAGGAGTTAATTGGAAGATGTTCTAATGTAATTTTACTGTCTGTACAGATGTCCACTGGCAATCCAGTACTCCAAAACAAGAAAAATTCCTCAGCAAGAGGCTCTGCAGTAAGAGCACCTATGTTCTCAAACCCTGCTAAAAACAGATAAGGACCTTCAAGTTGTTGCCTACAAAAGAGTACAATCATACATGAACTTGGGAAGAAAGGTCAGCTACTAGATCTTCTTCACATAAAGAGCATAGTCTTAGCTTCAGCTTAGCATGGATAATTGGAATTGAAATCCTCCTGCTTCAAGGTTTTTTTTTAATGCCTCTTAGTATATCCTGAAGTTCCAAAAATTCTAAAAGCATAAGTTGTAGTAGTATATCAACAATTTTCGCCACGTATTTCAGCAATAGCTTATTGTTTCCATCATCTTAGTGCATGACCACACCTGGAGCACTACATCCAGCTCTGGAGACCACAGCACAGAAAAGACACAGACCTGTTGGAGTAAGTCCATAGAATAACCACAAAAATTATCAGGGTGCTGGAGCACGTCTCCTATGAAGGCACACAGAGAGTTGGGGTTATTCAGCCTGGAGAAGAGTCCAGGAAGGTCTTATTGCAGCCTTTCAATACTTAAAAGGAGCTTATAAGAAAGATGGGGACAGACTTTCTAGCAGGGCATGGTGCAATAGCACAAGGGGTAATGGTTTTAAACTAAAAGATTTAGACTAGATATAAGGAAAAATTTTTTTACAATGACAGTGGTGAAACACTGGAGCAGGTTGCCTAGAGAGGTGGTGGATCCCCCATCCCTGGAAACATTACAGGTGAGATTGGACAGAGTTCTGAGTTCTGAGCAACCTGATCTACAAAGATCTGTTCAGTACTTCTCTTAGTGACCAAATACATGCACTTTCTGTTCACGAGTTCCCAAAATAGTATTACTATCTCTCAAGGACAGGATTTAAGCAAAATACTCGTGCTAAGTAATTATTACACAATTTATTACTATTACTATTATTTTTATTACACTATTCTATCCAATATTCTATGTGTTCTATTCTGTCACTTACACACAAAGAGGATTGTGTGCAATCTGGCAACAAAATAGTATCAGAGCCTTAAATAGATGGCCTGCTTCTCCACAATGCATATGCAGTCATACAAGCAATAAAAGTCTGGGCTCTCCACAAACTGACAAGATTACACTTATAATGTGACAGCTAGGTTTGATCCAAATTCTCCTTTTACTGTCAAACAAAGCTGTGTGACTCTTTATGAAAAGAAGTTCTTCCTAGTTAATTATCAATGATACTATGCCAGTGTTTCTGACATCTCTTTTTTTCTTTCTTAAAGAAGTAACTGACACCTGACCTCATAACAGATCCTTTTATAATACCATCTGAAAATTTAATTTGTTTTTCTCTTTTTTTACAGGAACAAAGAAGGAAATTGAGGAAGATAATTTTAAAATAGATTCACTGAGAAGAGTATTTAAACACCTTCCTTCAAGTTAGTATGCTGCTTGGGAAGACTTTAGTATAGCACTCCTGCAGCTATTATACCCATTGGTACACAAATCCCTGGGAAAGAAAAGTGTCACATAATTTAAGATGTTGATATGACAAATTTATATGTTGCAGACAGGAATTTCCTGATTCAAAACATGGACATGAAAGAGAGCTTCCTGTTGCTTGCTTTACTCCAAGAAGGGTAAAAAAGGGTAAAAAAACCCTCCAAGAGGCACAATTTTTCCCCATTTACTTGTTTAAGGCAGAGGTCACAAAAGTATAAGGTGAAGAGACCTACTCTGCCAGGAAAACTACTTTTGCTGAGTTTGGACACTGGCATAGAGCTGGAAACCTTTCCTTACATACCTGTTCAAACACAGTCAACTGTGATAACAGTTGATAACTCCTCCTTTATGTTTCAATTCCTCTAAAGAACTCACATAAAACTGTCCTCAATGCAAAGTCTATGCTAGAAGGCACACAGGTAAACTTGGGACTAAAAGTGAGGGGTATGATCAGATAGAACTACTAGCTTTTCCCATAAGTTCAGCAACAACACTACTAGTACTCAATCCAAATACTGCTTGAGTAACAAAGTCCTGCAGTTTGTCTATCCAATCACAAGTTGTACATCTACACATACAGAAAATGCTGCATATTTCTTTTTCTTATCATTAAGTAACAGATTTTACTGGTAGCCCACCACTCATTTTTCAGCTTTTGAAGGTTTGTACTCCTTGAAGAAATAGCTGCCCTAATTTAGCAAAGCACATGTCCTGTATTAAAAAATACAGGCATAGCTGACTATAAGACAAAGAGCAGAAATAAACCACTTGTGCATTTCAACCTTCAAATGTCATCCACTGCCTTCTGCCAATCACTTTCCTAAAACAAACAAGACCAACAAAGAAGCAAACCAATTCCTAGTTAGGAATTGTTCACAGAAGTAAGGAATCCAGAAGTGGCCAAAGGATTGAAACTGCCAGGAAACCAAGTTTGCTCAGGAGTTTTTTGGGGTTAGCAGTTTAGACTTAAAACCACACATTCAGTGTGGTTCTGAATAGATATTGATTGCCCAGTCGCCAAAGAATGATACAGTATCAACTTCATATAATCCAAACTTAAGTCCAGTTTGGTATAAGGACATCCAAGAAAAAAACCTACTTGTTTCAGCTTAGGAAACCTACTAAAGCAATCTCATGTCCTTCCATGCCTATGGGGAGTGGGTAAAATAAGGATTAGGATGTGCAAGTCCTGGACTCCTACCGAGATAGGTCTGCTGGAAGCTTTCCCTGTCATGCATCCCCAGCAAAGTTTATTCAGGCTTCTGACTGGCACCCAGCTAACGATTTTTTAAAATGTACAGAAGAGTATCCAGTTAATCTTGCACCAAGCAAAGCTACCATCCAAGACAATGAAAACTCCTTAGAGCACAGTTAGTTAGCTTCTATCTATTAACAAAATAGTAAAATAATTAGAGACCCTCCCTTACCCCAGAACTATGTTATGAAAGAATAACACTTTATGAAATAATATGCATGTTAGCCACTAAGTTATTTTCTAAAAAGCTATCAATAACATTAGCAACTTTTTAAAGCTTAAATCCCCCACAGATCTGCAGCTTTGTGTGTGTATAAACACACATACTTGAATACACACACAGGCAGTTCATTTTTTAGAAAAGAAAATTTTGTACTGTGAGCAGCACAGCAGCTCCGTTAAGTGCTGTGTCTGACCCTCCTCCTGCCACTGCCATGCGATCTGGACAACAACATGCAACATAAGCACTGAGCTTAGAGTAAATTTACTTTTTGGAGACAAACTGGATAAACACACAGACACACAATCATTTTGCATTACTCAGTTGACAATTACACAAAAAAATGAGTATCATAAGCAGCATTTTTGAAGATTACTTTTGGTTAACAGCAGTTGGCCACTGTCAAAGTACAAACTCACTTTAAAAAAATTGTTTGAAGGATTGACATTTTGAATATTGCCACATTTCCTGTCCCAGTCTTGCTGTTAAGAGGCAAATCTCAATGCTCTAAATGTAGGAGAGTGAAATCCAGCCACAGGTAAAATGCAAAAACCAACCATGGCCAAGTACCAAAAATCAGAATATGATCATGTAAGCAAGAGCAACACAAAAAGCACCATTGAGGAGCACCACATTATTTACAGTAGTCCTACAGAGGGTGCTAAGGTTCAACTGCAGCTCTTACACACTGGGGAGGTGTATGAAGGAAGACTAGCCCCGCCAGAAAAAAATAAACACAACAAAAAACAACAACAAACAAAACAGAACAAAACAAACTTGTGTGAGAGCAGTAAGATACATTACCTCAACCAATCATCTAAGAAAAGATCAGAATAGTAATGAGAGACAGCAGTAAGTGTTTAACATGTCAAATAGTAACGTATAAATGCAACCCAGACATCAAAACAAAGTGAGGAAAAATAAGCACAGCCCAAGACCTGTTTAGCACCCAACTTCATGGGACTCTTCACTTGACTCTGCAAAAGTCATGGGGTAGAAAAAAATAAATACTAGAATGAAAAAATGTCCTTGCTGATGAAGATGCAGTACACAGGGAAGATACCTCAGGGGCGTGTCACAATTTTGTTATTAAATAATGCAGTTAATTTACTGCCATTCCCACCCCCTCATCCTCATTAAAATGCCCTGTGAGGCTTCACAGATTCTAATAACCAGTGTAAATAGCTGGTAAATGATTATGATTCAACTCTTTGAACAAATTAGCTTACCTATCGCTAATACTGTTTCTCTAATGCAAGACTAGTATGTTGTACTACTCTTCACAGCTGACACAAGCAGCAAGTGGTTTGCGAACAGAAACCACCTCAAATGAAAATCTGGAGAAGGAATATTTTCAAAACAAGAACTGAGTTTCACTTATTCCTAAAGAGTTTGCTTTAAAATCTTACCAAACTAAATATGCAGATTCAAAAAGAAAAAATAAAAAACCGTTTGTCAGCAAGGTTTATGATACAGAAAGGATTTTGATTTCCTTGTCTAAGCTGCCATTTCATCTATTTCTCCCTTGCCATCTCCTGTTCTCCACAGCACCAGGCTCCTGTGTTATATCAAGTCTTTCATGACACATTTCAGATCAACTGGAGCTGCTACACTGTCACCAATCCTTTCTACACCAGGTTCTGGAAGAAGTAAGTGCAGGAGATATCCAAAGAAATTTTCATCCATAACTGCAGGGTTCTGGACAACTGACTTATTAAAAAAGATATCCCTTCATAAGATCTGAACATTGGTATCGTCAAAATTTTGTACCATTATTTAGCTCCTCTCAAATTTGACTGGTTCTCCAGTTTCAATTTAATGAAGAAGTCACTTGGGAAGAAGATAAGTATTGAAAAGTTATGGCTATTTTGCAAAGCAGCAATTGCACCTCAGTGCCACAGATTCCCCTCATACATAAGAACACAGGTTGTTCCTCCAACCCACATCACAAAGCCAATTTCCTTATAATACAGAAGCCTGCAGTTTTAAAGTCCTCCCCTTGTGGATGAGAAACTGCCTCAGGTGGTAGGAGGGACAGCATCCAGTTACCTTTTCACAGAATCACAGAATATGCTGAGTTGGAAGGGACTCACAAAGATCATCAATTTGAACTCCTGGCCCTCCACAGGACAATCTGCAAGAGTCACGCCATGTGCCTGAGAGTATCATCTAAGTGCTTCTTGAACTCTGTCAGGCTTGATGCTGTGACCACTTCCCTGGACAGCCTGTTCCAGTGCCCAACCACCCTCTGAGTGAAGAACCCTTTCCTCATGTCAAACCTAAACCTCCCCTGACACAACTTCAGGCCACTCCCTCAGGTCCTGTCACTGATCATCAGAGAGAAGAGATCAGTGCCTGTCTCTCCTCTTTCCCTCATGAGGAAGTTGCAGACTGCAGTGAGGTCTCCCCTCAGTCTCCTCTTCTCTAGGCTGAACAGACCAAGTGACCTCAGCTGCTCCTCATACAGCTTCCCCTCAAGGCCCTTCACCATCCTTTTGCCCTCCTTTGGACACTCTCCAACAGCTTTATATCTTTCTTATATTGTGGTGCCCCAAACTGCACACAATATTCAAGGTGAGCCTGCCCCAGTGCAGAAGAGAGCGGGACAATCCCCTCCTTTGACCAGCTGGCGATGCTTTGCCTCATGCCCTCGAGGACACAGCTGGCCCTCCTGGCTGCCAGGGCACTGCTGAATCATATTCAACTTGCCTTTGACCAAGACCCCCAGGTCCCTTTCCATGGCACTGCTTTCCAGCATCTCTCATTCCCCAGTCTGTACAAACATCCAGGGTTGCCCCGCCCCAGGTGCAGAATCCAGTACTTTCCCAACCAAAGTGGGCAGATGTCAGATGGTCCCCATCCCACCAGCTAGGACTACAGTCAGTGCCCACCCAGCCTTGTGCCCAGGTAATAACAAGGTTATTCTGGGCAGAAGCCTTACAGAAACAGTGCCCAGCAAAGTACAAACAGCAACTGTAAAGGCGTCTGATCAACTCGGCAGTAGTTAAAGGGCAACATACTTCAACTCAGCCTCCTTACCTGTGATGACAAATAGTGTCTTGTTTGGTCAGCTGCAAGAGCATTGCATTTTAAGAGAGAGAGGTCCTTAAACACCTGACTTTTGACAGGTTCTACAACAAAAAGCTGCACCTTCCACTATCAGACACAAAGCCTCTCCTTATTTAAAAACAAGCAAAGAACTAAAGCAGTGACAGAAAGGTGAATGATTTATCCCCATGCCAAGAAAGGAAAGGACAGCAATAAGCACTCTTTCTAAGGTAACTGATGATACATCTCTAGTGCTTTACAAATACTGTTCCATAATAAAACAGATTTCTTGGTCCAGTGATCTATTAGCATTGGTATAACTGCTGAAACATTCAGAAAGACTAATTTCAAGTTTTAACACTTCAGTCTGAACCTACTGCATACTACAACAAGCCTAAAATCTCCAGCTCCATATATTTTTTAGGTAAAGGTTCCAGAAAAAAATCTGCCTTAGAAAAATTATTTTAAAAGTCCAAATGAAAACTAGGAAAGTAAACTTGTATTTAGTATTTTACTTTTAAAAAGAGGTAAACTCCTATAAACAAAATCTGGTATGCTATATTTTTTTTTTAATGAGAGTTTCGTTCATATCCCATCTGCATGACATGATTTTTCAGATAAGCAATCTTATTCACATTTAAGCTTCATTCACAGCAAGTTTTAGCCTGTGTCAGAAAATTAAATTAATGGAAAACAAATACATTCAAAGGTGCTGGAAATGATTCATCAGACTCTGTAAACAAACTAATTTTGAACTCCTCAAACATCAACTCTCCTGTCCATCTTAACATGACAATTGTAGTTTCCAATAAAATTCTATTCAATAAAGCCTTGGACAAGCAAATAAATAAACTACACTGTAGTGCCTTTATGTGATAAGTCCCACTTAGCTGTTTGAGATTACTACCTATGCCAATTTCAAATAAAAAGTGTTTAGTACTCATCAGCGTAACAATGCAGCAATCCACATAACACCCAATTGCCGAGTAATAAAGGTTATTTCCTGATTTAAAAGTTTTATTTTGAGCAGGAGTTATCCTCGCCGTAATGTATCTATCTCTTCAGCTTTGAGATGAGAAGCAATTTGGGCAAATTCCTGAAGTTCTGCAGCTCCACAGTGGATGGAAAGGCTGTGTGAAAAATAGCAGCCATTTTCAAAACCATTTGCAGTTGTCTTCCTGAAATCTCACTTAAGGTATCAGCAAGTAGTGAAAGAGAAAACAGCATTCAAGAAGCTCAGCTAAGAAAGGTACTTTTCTCCATCCCTTAAATGGCACAGCGGAGTACAACATCAGCCTACAATGCCCACTATGCTGCAAACTATGTGCCACAGCCCCAACCACAGACGCCACTCCATGAACTTCCACACAGATATTAAGGTTGCTTTTAAAGCACACAGCAACTGGGCGATTCCTCAGAGTGCTACTGCTACCCCTTCTCGTGTGATCACAATCACCTCCTATTAAAGAGCAAAGTGTTACAGTACTTAAGCAGTTTAATTGTCAAAGGTACCAAAAGCCCCAGGTGAAAAAAGGCCTCCCTTTATCAGTTTTAGATTTGTGCTCCTTTGTATCGCCCAGAAAGAAAGTAGCAAAGAAGAGCTTCTCAATTTTTCCTCAGTGATTGATGATGCATTGGAGTTGCCAAGAAATACAGATCTATAAGCACATTAATAATGCCCTGGACAAGTTACCTAAACTGGAAGATCGAAGTTTTGGCCATGCAGTTTGGGATTTTTTTTATTTTATTTTATTTTAAAACCACTCTTCTACCTACTTTTCAACACAGGTAATGGTGTGAACTAAGATTAATATCCCCTATGTTGTCTGCATTCTCAGGATCCAATCTCCACTCTGAATGGAAGAGAGAGGTGAATTAAGAACACCCTAGTTGCTCAAATCCTCCTTTTCCTCACAGTCCCTATCAGGTAGTTGGGGAACAGTAAAGCTCTTCTTCCTTTCACCAAGGGCTGCAACAGACTCAGTGTCAGTGACATTCCTTCCCAAAAGTTGTACATTTATTGAAGTGAGCAGTCCTCTGAATTCACAAGATCAGGGATGCATCCACGCCTTCCTATCATTGAGGTAAACGCCCCTCAGTAACACAATTTTTTTTTGCAAGTGACCAGAACAACACTGATCCTTTCAACTCTGGTGAAAAAGTAAGCTTTCCCTTTTCAGAAGGTATCCAAAGAGGCCCTGATTGCAACTTCTAGGTTCACCCCATATATGCAGAAGTTATTCTAATGATAGTATCAAGTGAATGAAACCCCACATCAGCAAGAATATCTTCAGCTTAAAGCTTCTAACTTCTTCAATCCTTCAGAAACCAGAGCTCATTTGGCAACAAATGAAAAGAACTATGGCATCTGCTCTAAAAGTGGCGTTTTTCTCCTTTTCACAATCTTCATGCATATTTTGGATGCTAGAGGTATATTCTTTGGCAATTGCCGTCTGAACTCCCAAACAATGGAGCAGACCTGAGGACCATCTCCCTCGCTCCACCTATAAACCCTGAACAACAACAAAAATAAAGGGAGGAGGTAGCGGTGGTGATCCTATATGATTGCCCAATACTTCGAGGGGAAGTCATATATCCTATAAAGCTGCCTAAATACTTGCAGGGCAACCCATATACAAGACAGCTAGAAGTTAAAGAAAGCTTAAAACTGCCTGGCAGAAAGACAAACTTTCTGTAGTTGCCATTGGTTTGCCTGACACCAGCTGACTGTTCCAGTAGTCCTTCACATCAGCAGCAAAGCAGCTGAAATTCATCCCTGATGCAACTCCAGCGAGACTAATAGGTTTCCACAAGAACGAATCAGGCCCTGTATATCTAAAACCAAACCCACTAAAGTTTCACTGAAGCGAAATTGCAGGAGTACAATGTATGGATAACAGCTGGAGAACATTAACTCTCTCCCCAACCCTTGCTGGGGTTAATTTTTTCTTTCTGTTCAGACAGGAAGCAGTCATATACCATACTGCATAATATAAGGATCCTGGGATATAAAGACGAGTAGAATAGGATTACAAAGAGCGCTCTACAAGTTTTTAGCGAAGTTAACGCTGCCATAACCCCTGAGCTGCCTTCGTATCGCAAGCCGCACAGCTGCCCCAACAGCATGAACTGAGACAGCAGTTAAGTCTTATCTAGGAAAAAAAAAAATTAAAAATTAAGGGTGTTTTTGAGGGTCGTAGCGCAGCGGGAGCCCGAGGACTGTGTCGTGGATCGTCCCGACCGGAGAGGGGAGTGACTCCTCGCCCGGTCACTCCCGTTCCCGGCCGGGACGACTCCCGCTGCTACTCCAGCACCCCTCTTCCCGCCCCCCCCCCGACTCACCCTCGCTGCCGTACTGCTTGCCATTGTTCGCGCCCATCCTGCCGGCTTCATGCTCGTCGCCGCTTTCCCACGGCGCCGCTCAGCATTTCTGCCCCGGGGCGCCGAGCGACGGCGGGCGACGGAGTGGAGCCCTGGGGCAGTGCTGGGGGAAGAGCTCCCAAGAGTTTTCACGGCGACATGTTCAAAGCAGCTTTGTAACTTCCTCCGTTTCTTCTCGGGTGGCCGACACCCTCCTTTGCCCCCTCCAAAAAGATAACATAAAAAAAAAAAAAGGGAAAGGGAAGGGAAAGAATCAAAAATACAATGTCTCGGGGCGCCCTCCCCGCCCCGGTTTCCAGCCGGGGTGTCAGGGCAAGGGAGGCGGCTCCAGTTATAATCCACAAGCAGGGCGGGCGGGACGATCTCCGGGCGCTGCTTCTACCGTCCTGCGGCCGACGCTGGGGCTCCTCCGATGCTTCAGCGCCGCTCCGCCTTCCTCCTCCTGCTCCTCCTCGCAGTGCTGCCGCTGTTGTCGCCTCCGCCTGGAGGCCGCCGCCAGCCACTTGTTGCCCGTGGAGGGAGAAACAGGAGAGCCTCCGCCGCAGACTTTTGTTAGCGGCAGGCGCCTCCTCCCGGCGCCCTGCGCCGCCGGGCCAGGGGGAGGGAGGGGACGGAGAATGGAGGGAGGGAGAGGGGATGGAGCCCAGAGCGGCCCCAGCCTTTAAAGACACAGCGCCCGGCACGGGGGCTCTCCTGGCCACTCTCCCCCGCCGTACCCGGTGTGTCTCAGCGGGGCGCCCCGGGGGCCGCCCCCTGGCTCGCCCCCCCCTGCCCTTCTCCGTGCAGCCCCAGCCCTGCTGACCTCCGGCCCTGCTCGGCTCTCCCCGGCCGTGCCCCGAGGCGGGGGTCTGCGGCCCCTCCCCGGACTGCCCGGTGCGGGCCGGGGGCAGGGGCGGCTCGCAGAAACCCGCCCGGGGTGGCACTGCCCCGGTGTCCTTCTGACGGGCGGGTCAGGGTTGGGCACCTCCGCGGCACCCCCCAGCCCTGGGCACTCACGGGAGTTCTCAGAAAGTGACCATGTGTAGAAGGAAGCCTCGCACGCGGGCCGTTTACTTCTCGTTCTCTCCGGCTTCTCCGGAGTTCGAGCCGTTTTCGCCTTGCAAATAGTATTTCCACAGACACTCAACTCCAGTGAATCGTTCCCGGTCTTTGCCCGCCATATCGAAGAGAAAATAACCAACTGTTTAACAGCCCCAAAATTAGTTCTCCAGCTATGCTATAGGGCTGGCACTTTGGGAAGAGGTGTTTCTATTTATTTCGGCTTTCTTAAAAACCAGATTCTTCGTTCACCCCAAAAGACAGACTCCTAAACTCCCAAGGCCACTGAGATTGTCAGGAAATCAGAAGCAATATATGCCCATTCAGCTCAAATGTTAGGGCTGTTATTACAAACTCTGACAGGGACTCACCTGCCGTTACCAAAGTCATCTAACAAGACTTCATGTATCTGAAATGATGAAGTGTGTTCAGTGGACACCATTTACGTCTCTTTCCAGAGAGCAGCCCACCCAAACAACAGAATTGGAAGCAAGGTTTTCACTACTGCACAGGAGTCGACACCACCTCCGCCTGGCAAAAGGGGCTGGATATCAAGAGAGGCTGCCAATTGGGAGTGAGGATAAACTGCATGTGTGAACAGGTTAATACTGGAACTGCCAGTCCTAAGAGGATGCTTGCCTTCAATAGGTTACCAAAAAATAGCAATGAAGTTTTCTGCAGACAGTGGTTACCCAGATTGTGGTCATCAGTGGTTACCAAAGGCTTTTTGGAAAAAGTCTGATTGAAAAAAGTGAAAAAGAAAGATGAAAGTTTGCAATAGGTGGAGAGAGACTGGAGCAGGCACAGAACAGCAGTCCAGCCTGGTTTGACACTGGCATCTCACCTCTTTCTTGGCCAGATGGTGCTGCCTCTCTGTCTGGTGGGGGGTCAGAGTGCAACAAGCAGGGATCCACACTCCGGGTGTGCAGGGGATGTTGTGGCAAGTACATTAGCATAGGGAGCAGCACAGGTACATGTAACTATACCTGAAATGTGAGTTACACAGGTAATGCAGGAGGTGTGTGGAAAGAGGGGGACCCACACTTCCAGAAGAGGGATGTGTACTTGTAGCCCACACAGCTTGGGAAGTGGTATGCCCACAGCCATGCACATGTGAGACTACGACTCTTCAGGATTAGTCATAAATGGATCTTTAGGACTTTATAGCTCTCTATTGACATTTTGTAAGTATCTATTATTGTGTTTTATGTGCTGTATTGCTGATACTGGTCCTCAGCATGCAGCTTATTGATTGCCAGGTCATTACATATCCCTGTTAAAAAGACAAAACTGCTTTAATCCTGAATTGATTTAAACCATGAGTTGAGCAGTTTTCCCTGCACTGCCCTATGATCTTATGTATGAAAAAGCATCTCTTCCTAAACATATCACAACACACATAAGATAACTACAGATTCACAGAATCACAGAGTATGCCAGGTTGGAAAGGACCCACAAGGATCATTGAGTCTAGCTCCTGGCCCTCCACAGTACCATCCACAAGAGTCACACCATGTGCCTGAGAGTATCATCTAAACACTTCTTGAACTCTGTCAGGCTTGGAGAGCCTGTTCTAGTGCCCAACCACCCTCTGGGTGAAGAACCCTTTTCTCATGTCAAACCTAAACCTCCCCTGACACAACTTCAGGCCATTCCCTCAGGTCTGCCACCACTCACCATAGAGAAGAGAACAGTGCCTGCCTCTCCTCTTTCCCTCATGAGGAAGTTGCAGACTGCAATGAGGTATCCCCTCAGTCTCCTCTTCTCCAGGCTGAATAGATCAAGTGACTTCAGCCACTCCTCATACAGCTTACTGCATGAACAGATATTTCTGAGCAAATTACATCTTTGTCAACATACACAAATGGCGTGTAGAACTGCAGAGACAAAAGTATCAACACTGAGAGCACTATAGAGAAGGTGTCTAAAAACTGAAGTTTTGGAGATGGCACGTTAATTTTTTTAAAAAAGTGCATTTTCAGTAAGAGGTGGGCTAATTACTTGAGGCTGAAATGGGTACCAACTCAGCGATGGGCAGCTGTGGCTGGCATGCCCAAGCCATACCATTTTCCCCCTAGCCAATACTGCAGGGCAATGCTGCTCCCCAGCTGTGGGAGAGCACATGCAGACTGAAAACAACATGTGTCCCTGCTCCATGTGCAGTCCAGCTGTGCTTAATTTTAGCCTGAAATACAGTGATGGGAGTATGCACCGAGGCAACCTCTCAGCTCCTCATGTCATGTTATGTACTCTGTATCCCATGGCAGTCAACCACCTTAAAGTTTTCCTGTGTGGGTCATAGGGCCAGGAAGCCCAATGATCCCACTTCTAACTCCTAGAAAGCTGTGCATTTCTTGCAGCAACCTTTATTGCATAAAAGAGAGAAATTTCTCAGGCCAATTGGAAACATCACCTCACACAGACCCAAATGCATTCCTGTACATAAATAATTTTACATAATTCAGGAAAAAAAGTCTCCCTGAGAGGGAATATAGCAGTTTCCATCCAAATTCACATTTGATGCACCACAAGTAAATTACTCCTTTTGTCACATAGCAATTTTGCTTATCAAAAATGGACTAGTGCTTTGTGAAACAGGAAGTTCAGGTGTCGAGGGAGCCCTGTAAAGAATAAATAGATTAGACAAACAAGTTACCACTCCATCAAGTTTATGACAAACCCTAGGAATATTCCACTATGACCAGAACCAAAATGAAAAGGGAAAAAAACTCACAAAAAAAAAGCAGAAACAACCAACCAAACAATCTCAGCAAACAAAACAATAAAACCAAAAAAGGCAAACAAACAAACAAACAAAAAACATCCAGAAGAAAAGCCTAGAGGGGAAAGAAGGTCTTGATTTAGGAAATCTGAACACGGCTTTCTGATGAAGGACTAAAAATTGCTAGTGCACATCTTGTTAGACTCTTTTTATAGGACAATGAGATGGGGCACACAGGGGCAAGTAGTAAAGTACCAAACTCATTTTGTACAAAGACATAAAACTCTCAGCAGAAATGTATTCGTCACAGATGATACTGCTGACAATGGGTAACTGACTGACAGTCAGTCTTGGAGCTTCATAAGCCTCAAAGCATCAACATGAGCAAAGAAGCTGGGAAATGCTAGTTCAAAGAGGGCCTACAATTTTCAATAGGACTGAATCATCTTATAGCCCTTCAATATTTATCAAACACTTGGTTCATGGTGGGATTCACTGTGGGAGCCTGGGAGACCAATTATGCCCAGCCATATGGTTTGGGACTTAGTACCATTATTGGTGACTGCAAATGAGACTTAAGATATTTTCTTTTAACAATTTAAGAGGTATTTCACTCATTCTTGACAAAGTTACATAGTAGTCTTTTTCTTTTTTCTGTTTGTCTTCGAGGTCATCCATATCTTATACACTGAGTCTATTCAGTTTGAACTACATAGTATCCTTATATATAAATACAAAGGAATACTAGGAGTCTCTTGGCCATGACTGAGTTAAGCTGCCTGAACCACATCATATAATTCCTCTGCAAAACAGTTTACAATAATCCTTTAAGATACTCTCACCTCCAAAATGGTGCAAAAGCACATCAGTTCTGCCATCTTTTCAATGATCCAAAGGAGATGAAGTGCTTTCTGTAAGAACAAGAATAATTTTGGGGGGTTTTGCCTCTTATATAAGCAGCACGACCCCCCTTAAGAGATGCTGGTTTTGCAAGATGGAAAGATCTGTTGTTACATATGAGACGTGCCTTCCTATATTTCCCTTCTTCATGAGAAGACATCAATACATTTTTCCTAGACTTGTATCCTGTCGCAGCAAGAGGAACTCAGAAATTATTACAGCTGAGGAAGAATAAGAAAGCTATGAGCCAAAATGTTTCTATTTGGATGTGTTGCTACAATAATTACTGGGAATGTTTGTATTACATCTCTATTCATTATGGACCTCCTTTTGTGGTGCATTACATGTCTCATGATGCACCATTTTTCTATTCCATGACCAAAACCACAGCGATTTTGGAAGAAGTAACCAAGCAAAGTGTTCTGGATAAAGAAAATAAAATAAAAAAATTTTAAAGCAGCAGAACTATTTCCATAAGGGATTATCACAGCAATTCCAAGCCTGAATATTTTGGCTCTGAGATTTTTGCCACAGTTGTTTTGGTGGGGTTTTTTTTTTCAGTTTCAGTCTAAGCTTTCCTCTTTGAGGAAAAAAAAAATACCCCAAAAACTTCCACCTACTTCCAAGTAGCCTTATGTGGAAGTTCAATTCAAAAGCCAGTTGTATGCCAGGCCTTAAAATTCCAGCAACAATACTAGGACTAGTTTTCTATTTTGTGTAGGAAGCTTTGATTTTTCCTGCTTGAGACATTTTAAGCATTTCATTTCACAATTTGATTTTGAATAAAATGATAAAAGAAATCAGTATCCTTTTAATGACAGCAGAAGCCAAGTAATATTTTTCTAATTAAGTCTACTTTTACATCACCATGTTCATGGGGCTGCATATATTTTGTGAATGCTTCATGATAATATCTGTGTTGACTGCTTTTGGGCATTGTAAAGTGAAAAAGAATCCAAAAGATATTTGACTAATATGTTGCTGGCAACTTAAAGCCATTATCAAAAGCATATTGTTTCATTAACTACAAAATGATCAGTTACTACTTCGAACCTCCTAAAGGAAGAAAAAGTCTGGATTCTCTTCATCATTACAGATAAAAGTTATGGCCTCATTACCCTATGACCTGAGAGTTTGTGCCATTTTATCATTAGTAGCTTTAGTATAATTATGAGTGACTTGATCTACATGGCTAAAAAGTTGCAGGATCTAAGGATAGCTCAGACCGTATTTTTAGGAGGAGTTTTCAGTAGAGCCTGTTCTACTGGCTGAGAACTCTCATAGCATCCACTTGCATGAGGT
Organism: Corapipo altera; assembly: GCF_003945725.1. Classification (NCBI taxonomy): domain Eukaryota; kingdom Metazoa; phylum Chordata; class Aves; order Passeriformes; family Pipridae; genus Corapipo; species Corapipo altera. Next base: position 770,556 of record NW_020884957.1, on the reverse strand, counting down.
CAGGCTGCTCCAGCCAAGCAAAGGCTCTGGTCTCACAATGACTTCAATAGGTCTGGTTGAAATGCATTAAATCAAGGTGGTGTTCAAGTTCTAGAACATTTTGGACTTCAACAAGTTTGTCTTATGATAGGTTTGTCTGATGGGATTGCAGAACAGATGAAGTATAGGCAGTTCTATCAAATAAAGATCCACTTTTATTTTAAACTTCTTTCAGAAGTTCAACTAATTCAAATCTTTGAAAGTTTTTAACCAACCTGAGATTTTAAGACGTTTTTGCTGATTTTTTCTTCAGTTTTACAGGAGAAAATCCTCACTCAGACCTGATTTTTCCCTTCTTCCAACAACAAAAGCAATAAATAAAATTCAGACTGTGTTGAAATATGTTTTACATTAAAAATAAAATCTGTTGCAAAGAACAGTGGATTTGAAAAGTCAAGCCTCTAAGTCTCAAGTGTTAGAAAACACAGGAATGAAGATCGTGTGCAACTCCAGAATCACCACCCTGAATTCTCCCTCCTTGCCCACAATACACCTTCCACAACAGACAAGCCTGAGGCCTACGACCAATGCTGCAAAACCACTTCATTCCCAGGAGCAGTTTGAAATTATGTAAATTGTAAAATTTTAATGCATAAGCACAATGAGACATAGTAGGACTGTAGAGGCAAAATTAATTCTGGCATTTCACAGCTTATGTCTGACCTTGCAATTTTAACACAGAGGCTTTTCACTGGCTTTAAAACACAGTATTGGCTGGTGTGTTCTCCAAGAACTGAGAAAAGAATGAATTTAAGAAGATACATTGCCTCACCTCGTTGACATCTAGCAATGATTTTCAGGGTTGGAAGCCTAAGGTCTGCTAAACAGACTGCTGTTAGTTGGACTGAAAGAAGTACTGATGGCAACATAAGACTTTCCAAGAACTGTAGTTGTGTCTACACTTCTCGGAAAGAAATTGTGGCCTCCTTCTTGGGACTCTGGTGTGTGAAAAACAGAGCAGGGTGAGAATTGGGCCTGGATTATGCATAGCTGACACTCACACTGTGGACACTCCCCAAACAGGGGTGTGGACAAACTCTGGAAACCCCTGTATAGAAACAGCCTGCAGGAATTAACACTGCAGAAAGGTAAAACATTTTTTTTTTGTGATGTGTATCTTCTCTCAAGAAGCAGCAGGTGTTGCAGGATCGCAGGGTGCTGGATAAAGGATGTTGTATTAGACTGAGCTTCTTCTGACCATTGTATCTCTATAAGCATATTTTTTCTGCTTTGACCACTACCTACACAAACAGTGCAACACCACATGCACATCAGTGCCTCATTTCACATCCTTTCTTCCCATCTGGTTAGCGGTAGTCTCTGCTTCTCTGGCCCCATGTATGTCAGATATTTCACTCAACAAAGCTCCCTTTCACCCTTCTGGTCCTCCTTCCCTGCTTCCTGCCTCTACTCTCTTACCTCCCAAACTGGTAACCAGTAAACTCTCACATTTCCACAAATGTTTTCTCCTCAGAACTAATCTCCAGTAACTTCCTTCTATATTCAGTCTTTGTCAGTATTCCCTGACCCAATTTTCTTATGGTCTCTTGCCACTACTCTGCCAGTTCCATTCTTCTGCCTCAGACTGATGCTAATGCAAAACATTCTAAGAAATTTCACAGGCAGTGGCTCTTGAATTTTTCAGCCCTGGTGGGCTCCATCTCAGTTCCTTCTTCTTTTCATAAGGAGAGGCAGCACAATTTAGCCACATGAAAGGGAGTTTCACCAACTTTCTATCAGAAAGTTCTGTTATGTTTCAAAACTTTCTGAGACATCACACTTGATTTGTCCAGCCTGCAGCCAAAATGCTTTGTTTTCCCTTCATGGTGTCAATCCCTGCACAACCATTCTGGACTTCCTTCAGAGCCTGGCTTGACTTTCCTCGGTTTTAGGTGAAAAATCCACAGATAGCTCTGCATGAGGCTTAGTGGGGGGCAGGAAAAAGTCTCTTTGCTGACCCTAGATCTCCTCACAGGCCTGGCAGAATCGTACCTTGTCCAGTCACTGGGTCACCCAACTCACAGATGGACCTTGCACCCGTTGAAAGCAAGCTATGTACCTTGGCCCAAAGGCCAAGCGAACAAATGGTGACTCTGTTGTCAGTAACTCTAATGCCACTCTCACCACGTCCTTCACTCTTAACCAAGAATCAGAGTTTGGTTTGTAAACAGCAGTGTGTACTCTGAGAAAAATGGGTGCTTGAAGAAGCACAAACAAGAAGCGCTTTCAGTGCTGCAGGCTGGACTACTGTGATACAGTGAAGGAAAAGCACATGTCTATGCAAACATTAGCATTTACCTGTTGAAACAAAACGAGGTGTGAACATCAGCCATGAACCTGCAGAGGACACCAATGGCAGCTGTCTGGATGCAAAGGAACAGTTCAAGCAACAGCCCATGAAGAGCACATATACTGCCCCTTGCACAATAGGATAGTCTTGTTTGTGTGCTCTGCTAGGAGGTTTTTCACATAATAAGAGACCGAGTTTATCTGCCTGTGGCAAAGGTTCCATAAGCAGAGTGATTCTAGCACTCAGTGCACCAAGTGCAGCAAAAAGGCCCCCTGCTTTCTCCATCTTTCATCCCCCCCAGACATTGCCTTGTTCCATATGCCTATGACTAATCTGGAAATTTGCCATAAGGACAGTGTCCACATGTAAAGCCAGCACAATTAGCATGCATATGATACTTCCAGAAATTTTATGAGCCATCATCTAGCAGGCTAATTTTTGGCTTAATTAAATCAGTCAATTGCTTCTGGGAAACAAACTGTCATTGCTTCATTTCTAACATTCAGACCTACAATTCTAAATATTTTTACTCAAACATATTAAATCTCTTGCACATGTCCTTTGTATGTTAAAAGAAATATTATAGGAATCTTACTACAAAGTGAGCCAACGGCCCTAAGCATTACTTTTTCACTTTGATTTTCATTGATCCTTCTGTTTTGTGAGACTCCATCCTTCACTACACAACATGCCCCTTCCTGACGGCTCCAGAAGGAGTCTATCCATTTCATTACAACAAAACTTGGCTCAAAGAGACACCTGATGACAGTGCAGAGCACAACCTCCCACCTAAGCTTTAGCCTCAGCAGATCACAGCCACAGAATATCTAGATTTTTACATCAGAGAGACACTAAATTCAGAGAAACAGTTTTCCAAGGCAATGGAGCTCATCTGAGGCTTCCCTAAATGTGGGAAACTGGACCGCATAGTTTGTGGCCGTGGGGAGGATGTGATCACACTCATACTCAAGGTAGAAAATAAATAACCTGTCTTATGGCAGCTTGACAAATCTAACTGGCTATATTTTATTTATGTGAACTAAAACCTAGACAGATGCTTATGTTCCTAAGTGCTTGTGCCAGCCACCTACTACAGGTGCATTCACACCCATAGTGTTTGTTGCTGGAAGGGATCGCAGGTACTCTCTGCAAGGTACTTCACTTTAAAGTCAGCAAGAGGAGCTTAAAGGCCCCAAACAATACTCTAATGTACACCCCAGGCTTTGCCCGAGGCCAACTACAGAGCATCCACACAAACCCTTCCAAAACCTGCATTTTCTAAAACAGAGGGTTCTGTGACTTTTGTCTTTTTACTGCCCCTTTCACTGACGGGGATCAAGTTAAAGAGTCTGAGGAACTTCAAGAATTTCTAAATCCATTTCTTGGCATTTATGAACTCTGGTGACTGGGTTCAAAATGGTAATGAATAAATTAATGAATAATTCAGAACCATCATGGAAATCACCTTCAGCAATTTCCCTTCACATCCCATGTACTGAACAGTGAAGACAGCTACAATGGTTGGCTTTATCAGGAAGTTAGAGCTGTTACAAGAGTTTAAAAGATAAGAATAGCAGCACACGCAATTTTAAGTAGAAGTTACATTATACATGGTGATATCAAGCCAATGCTCTCATGAAAGCATTCATTTAGTGAATTTAATGAGAGCAATTTGTCACCAATTTCACACACCATTTGCCTAGAATTCTCTAATGCAGCATTTCACTGCATGCTCCTCCCCCTCAAATAAACTGTATGTTGTATGCAGTTTTGCCAATCATTAATCATCTTTTCAGCACTGCAAGTTCAATGCTGCTTTCCCAGTAGGAGACCAAAGGAGCAACCTAGCCAAAAGAGGGAGAAGTCATGGGAAAAGAAGAATATAAATGTTCACTTAAAAAACCCCAAAAAACCAACAACAACAAAAAAAAGACAAGAGCAAACACTAATAGGACCATCCCCTTCTGACCACAGTAGCTGCTTCTAACAGCAACTTCTGGAGCTTTACTCTTTCCTTGGGTTGAGCATACAACTACTGGACCCAAATGGTACTTCTTTCAGCTTAAAAGCTCAAAGCAGAGGCTAAGATCATCAGTCAGTTTAAAATAAAATATAAAATAAAAAAAGAAAGAAAACCACTCTCCCCTCCCATACTGTCACCAGCTTCTGGAATTGTCGAATTTTATTTTTCAGCTAGGTCTAATTCAAAGACAACTCTTTCTACAAAAAACATTAACAAACCATATATTTATTGAAATTGTATCTGCAAAAGGCTTGACTTACTAACTAACTAACTTAAGAAGGTATTAGTGTTGATTGTCAGCATTTTCCTGCTAACCAGGATGACTGAGGGAAAAGCAGATGGAAAGTAATTAAGAAGACGAGGAGTGAGGTTTGCTGGATGTAACTGATACTGTTGGTAAATCTGGGACTCATAAATGATTCTCCTCAATGAAGAAAGAGAGACAGATGTTTCTGCTATTTCAGCAAGGAGCTAGGAGAGAGCAAGTAAAAATGAAAATAAAAATCAATAGAAGAACAATGAGCCTGTAAATAAGTGATTCAGCTGGTATCTCACTCTTCATTCTTTCCTCTGACACTCCTAAGAAGTTTGAAGACTTTGAGAAGTGGAGAGAAGGAAGGAATCCTCTGACATGATCTTATTAAAAAAATTCAAGATGCCAGTAACTATAGCTTACTTCATCTTATGTGGACTTGTGCAGTAGAAGTATGGGCAAAAGAAAGCATTAAGTTTACTTCTAAATATCTGAACTTTTAAAGTAGTGTAGGAAGGATTGCCAGTTCTGCAATATGTTGTATGTTATGTTTAAACAGTACTGAAAACCTGAAATGAAGCAAAACAAAAAGGGAAATAGGTGGAGCTATATGTTTACACTCAACACAGGATCCCTCCCTGTTGCGGGAGAGGCATTTTAGAAAGGCTGAGAGAAGGGGGATGGGGGGAGCTGTACCGAGCATGTCTGAAGGGGTAAGGCATGACTCAAGCTACAAAGTATTTCCACAGAGAAAAGTGCTGCTATCATCTATACTGGCAGCATTTTCAACCCAGCAGTGGTCTGTTGCACTAACTATGCTCTCTCCCGCCAGAGGCATCTGAAAGGAGAAGGTTGCTTTCCAAGGAGCAGCAAATCAAGATTTTATTATTTTGGCCTTCAGCAATTATCAATAAGAAAGTTAAATGAAGTGTGGGTTTGCATGTATGCATAACTGCATGTATATGACAAACAAAAATCCACTCCTTTTAGAATTTTTCTGTATCTGCTTAAAGATATGTGTGTTCTTCTGAATACTTAACCTCCCACCTAACTTTCAAAACTTAAAAACATACTTTAAAAATTTTTCCCAAATATATGATACTGCATCTGAAGGAATTATGATGTTCCATCTCAGCTGCTCTTATCTCCCACGCTTCTGAGAGATTTTCCTTCATGAGCAAAAAGATAAATCCATACAGAAAGATCAGGGATATATATTTTTTAATTAACATTCTAACCATTCTATTTTACTTCCTTTGTTGACTGCTTCTTGGAAGCTGCTAAAGGGCTGCCAGTAATTGGCAACTAAAAAAAATAAAAAAAATTAACAACCTGCCTCCCTTACCCAAGGTATCCAGGTATGAAACTGTTTAGATTAGTCAAATTGAGGCTATTACAAAAAATATACAAAATATACAAATATACAAAAGTTTTTTTCCTATTTCTATCCAGAGTTAACCTCTATTCTAGCTGCAGTAATACCTGGTAACCTACCATCAGCACTCTCAAATTTAGGAAAGTAATTGCTTAGAAGTTTCAGATTTGAGCTTCGAAAATGCACCTTGTGCCGTAGTTTACAATATCACTAGAGTTAGAAAGATCCTATAAAAATGACATGAAGATGATGTAATATTGCCAGACACAGAAAATTCATTGGCTCAATTAACAAGGTCAAAGCCTTTTTCTTTCACTCCCATGCCACAAAATTCAGTGTGGTTTAAGGACTGTAGACACTGCATTTCTGTGTCATAGAATAATAGAATCACTTATGTTAGAAAAGACCTCTAAGATCATCGAGTCCAACTTTTATCCAAGCACTGTGAAGTTCATCACTAAACCACATCCCCAAGCGCCACATCTGCCTGTCTTTTAAATATCTCCAGGGACGATGACACCACCACTACCCTGGGCAATGCTTGACAACCATTTCTGTGAAGAAATTTTTCCTAACAGCCAATCTAAACCTCCCCTGGCACAACTTGAGGTCATTTCATCTTGTCCTGTCTTTTGTTACCTGGAAGAAGAGACCGACCCCCACCTTGCTACACCCTCCTTTCAGGCAGTTGTAGAGAGTGATAAGGTCTCCCCTCAGTGTCCTTTTCTCCAGGCTGATCAACCCCAGCTCCCTCAACTGATCCTCATAAAACTTGTGCTCCAGCCCCTTCTCCAGCTCCATTGCCCTTCTCTGGACACACTCCAGCACCTCAATGTCTTTCTTGTAGTGAGGGGCCCAGAACTGAACACAGGATTCGAGGTGAGGCCTCACCAGTATTGAGTACAGGGGGTCAATCACTGCCCTGGTTCTACTGGCCACACTATTGCTGACACAAGCCAGAATGCCATTGGCCTTGACACAACAGACTGACCTAACATTTTGCACATAAAGGCATCTCGTAAACACTCAAGAGCCACTTGAAAAACTCAGGAACCCTTGTGCCATATGGGCCTTTTCTCAGCAGAAACTTCTGCATGCTCAAGTCCTTCTGAAAGGAGTCTTTGGGAGAGACACAGGAAGTTCCAGTGGCTCTCTCACCATCAGCTTCTCCTGCCACAGACTGTAGACACTCAGGGCAGTGGTAGAAGCAGGATCTCCATTGGACCGGCTTCACTCACAGCTGAGAGACCAAGGGTATGCCTCCATGGAGGATAATCCTCAACCCTTATTGCAAACACTGGATCAAATACTGTTCCTTCAAGAAGTAGAGATATACCGAGAGAAATACTCATCATAGTTTCTTCCCTACTATAGAACTACTCCTATACCACCAATCTTGCGCAGAAGAATGTGATCTTGACCTGAATTAGCTTTAGGCACATATAACACTTGTTACCTAAACACTAAAACCTAGACAACCAGACATGGGAGCACATCAGTTTTACTTAATACTTTGACTAGTTTTGTTACTACGGTGAAATATGGACACCACCTTAAGGAAGAAAGTGGATAAAAGACTATAAGGATGCACCTCCACGCAGTCCCACAGGTAGCCAGCCAAAAGTCTACAGATATGTTCAGGAAAACTGTCCCCTACCTCACTTCCCCTCTTCCACCAGCTCCACATGCTTCAAAGCTATTATTTTTAAGAGACCAAGGTGCAGGAACCAAAACTTTCTAGAAAGAAAATCAGAAAGACAGGATCAGGAGTCCCTCTGATGAAAAATCATACTATACCACCTCATGTAAGCTTTGTGAAACTTGCCACCACATGAGATCGTGGAGACAGACAGCATCATCATATTCAGCAAGGATTATTCAACTTTTTGGACAGAAGGTCCATAAACAGAAAGGGAACAGGAGGGAATGCACCCCAAAACATCTCTAATCCAACTGTGGTGGATCCAGTGCAATGCAATGGGAATAAACCAGAGGAAATGACGAAGGTTGCACAGTCTCACTAAATAGCAAACACAGCAATCCATGCTGCTGGATAGGAAGTGTACTGGGCAACATATCTGGTCTGAATTTATAGAGCATTTAGAGAATTAACGTCCTTCTTCTTAGGCAGTGAAAATCTGTCCTGCTTGCAACTGCATCAGAAGCCTGTGTGAAATTCAGCAGACATGCCGCAAAACTAATGAAGTATGCAATTGTGTTTTCTGTACTGGATAGAGCTGCGTTAACATTGATACGATGGGCAGCTCTACAATTATTTCATTATTTAAAAAGTCTGAAGAAAAACAGCAATGTAGTTTTGTGTTCTTTTATCCGCACTCCTGTCTGCAATGATGGTGGAGTCAGGCACCAGTCTCCTGCTTAAATCTAGTGTCTCAGCCCTGTCCACCCCCACATTGCTGTTCCCTAATGTGTATTTGTGACAAACTTGGAACAACATCTGACCTTTGAGGCCTCAATCCACTTCCCTGCTGCCTGCCAACAAATTCTGGCTAACACTTAAAGAAGATATCCCACCACTGACCTGGCACCATGAGTTATCAGCCTACAGTGAGGCCCCTGCAGTTTAGTAAAACAGTGCCCCAAATACCCCAGGACTCCTAACCCTGCACAGTCACACCCCATGTTTGTCTGAACAGTGCAACTGAGCTTTATTATTGCATCATTATTAATTTGAAGTATGTGTGCTCTTTTGCCTTGAAAAAGAAAAGAAAAAATCTGAATTCAAACAGTCAGAAAAGGGCAAGGGAATATAAAAAATCAGGCATAACAGCCAAGAGCTTTCTGTAAGCACTTCATTATTTCAGATGAGTTGGTGGAGGCAAAGTAACTGGCCTTACCAGTTATCTTAGGACTTCCTACAACTACACCTAGAGACATATTTTTCATATTCAGGATGGCTGTCCCTGCTACAAGCCTTTCTGAAGATGTTGCTAAAAGTTTGGCAATTGTATATCTTTAGATATTTATAAAGTTCTTGTAAAATTTAGAAGCTCTCACAAGAAAACAACCTGGTGTTGTTAACAAATTACAGAAAGACTGGGTGCTTAAGTAGATATCACTGCTTATAAGCTGTGTCACTGCAAGATTTGGAAAAAAACATTCAGGTATAGGAAAGAGGAAACTTAGGTCATTTTCCTACAGAAATCTCAAGGCTGGTAAGAGTTTCAGAAGGTCACCTGGAAAAGGTAGGGACTATGTAAACTGTTCCAGGCTGGTGTTTGTCTGATCCATTTGCAGAGACTTTTGCAATGAAGACAATTTCTCCAGTATTTCCATATGCTTGCTATGAGAAACTTTTTCCTAATATCAAGCTTGACCTTGTTGCACCTGACCAGATTTTGTTCTACCCTGTGTGTACATGAAGTGCTCACACATATGAGCACGGGTATCATACCTCCCCCCTCAGTCTTCCTGTCTCTGAGATGAAAGAAACCGCTTCATTATGCCCTTCCATGAGAGAAATGTTGTTAGGAACCCTGATCATCCTCACGAGTGGTCTTAGACTTTCTCTCCTTAATCTGCAAGTGTCTCTAAGTGCAGCACCCAGAACTGGGCACAATATCTGAGTTAAGACCTTATCAGAACGTGACCATCCCATGCAGTGCTGAGGGCTACTTCACAGGCAGCCACTGCTTCATTTCTCCCTTGGATTGTGAGCTTTGCCTTTTAGGCAGCAGCTCTATATTGTTGATTTATGTTCAGCTTTTGACCCATCTATAGGCTCTGCATACAGGCACAGGCAGCTGTATTCTCTTGCCCGTTTCTGTTGCTGTTGCCTTGGTGGAAGTAATAAATAGACTGCTGTAGATTTATAGTCAGTTAGCAGATGACTCAAAATTGCACGGACTTTGCTTTTATTTCTTCTCTACTTTATCAACAGACTCAAACTCCATGGGGTGTTTAAATTCCACAAACTTTTCTTTCTGTCTTGGACTTCAGAAAAGTGCAGGTCAGGCAGTGGGGGTTCTTTGTACAGGACAGTGCTTATCCCTATTTGTGTTCATACTCAAAAATACCAGTATGCATTCCCTCAGGAATATACAGTTTATACATAAATACCTCTTTCTTATTTGGAAATACTCATTGATTTTGGATTTCATGAGGATTTCAGCTACTCAAGACCAAATGGGAATCTCAGTTATGAAGATAATCGGCCACACCAAGCAATGCACAGTAGAAGGAGACTCAAGACTAGAAAAAAAAGTTCTGTCCCATACTAAGTGACTTTAGATTTACACATCTGAACCTTAAATTCCCAAACCCAGCAACTGACACAGCAAAGGCGTTGGGACAGTGTTTCTAGGAAGTTATTGACAATTATTCAGTGGGTAGGAGCAAGAATGGAAGAAATGGTTTTTAAGAAGCTCAAAAAACCTCTCAGAGTAAAAAACTACTAAAAAAGTAAAGAAAAAAAAGGAAAAGAAAATTAAACAATATTAATATATCCGCAAAAGTGATACTATAAAAAACATAAGGCCTGTTTTTTAATTTATTCTTTGAATAATTAAGATAATATTTCTTGAAATATATAAACAGGGAAAAAAATGAACTGTTCACAATATTCTACAGTCTTTGAGAACAGGAAAAAGTAAAAATATTCTTCAGCTGGAAGAGCAAAGCTGCAACAATCTTTACCAAAATACAAAATAGGTACTTTAAAATTACAGTGGTTGTTCACTGCCAATTTTAAAGTTACAGAAAAAAGATTTCTTGAATATTTTAATATTAAACTTTTTCACTATGGTAAACCTGTAAAAAGCAAGATATTAACGGGATTCCTTATAGAAAAAAGAAAAAAGTTAGTTGTTAGAAGTCACTTTTCTTTTTTCAAAGTATGTAATTCAGAAACTTGCCTAAAGTCAAATTTAAGAAGTAGAAAAACTTACGGAGCAGCTCAATTTTACCCACTTGCCAGTTTAATTTCTTATTGATGAGTACTATAGTAAAAAAACTAGCCATAAAATGCACCTCTAAAAAAGCCAAATAAAATTAGAATTTATTTTAACTAACGCTAGTGTCACATTTAATCACCTCCATTAGCCTCAACACCCATGAGGTTTGTGACATGCAAGCAAGCACAGCTTAGGCTGGCCCTGCAAGAGCAGTTGCTGACACTCGCCATCCATGCAGGTTGAGTTACTCATGAAGTCATTCTCATACCATTAAAATATTACTCTGCTATGAGCTGTAGTAATGCAGGACTTGCTACACAAAAAGGTAAACCATTCATATAGTGGACTTGGGCAGAAAACAGAGCAGGAAGAGCATTGAACTTCAGCTGGAGTCACTCCTCTTCAGGAGCTGGTGACTCCAACCAAACCCTGCAAAGAGGGAATCCATCGTGCCCAGAAGAAAGCAGAGCATGGTGAGACAAAAAGACAGGGTTGCAGTGAGGTCATGGCTACAGGGAAAACCCACCGGCTGTCAGTGCAGCAGAGAAAGCAGACCATGGTGAGTGACAGTAACTCAGCAAATCTGAGTAAGAATAGGCATGTGCTGCAACAGCTGCAGGGCTGAGAACAGTCAGAAGGGAAAAGGTACTTGGTCTTGTGGAAGGGATGCAATTTGATATCACTGAAGGAAGAATGGGCCATTTACTTGCATTTTGATGAAGCTAAACTTCACTCTTCAGTGATGTCTTCTTGAATTATTTTAGACCTAGCTGCCTGCTCTCCACTTTCAGTCTTTTCTTATTGCTCACTTTTTTTCACAGAAGTAAATGGTGAAGAGCATATGAACAGAAGAGAAGGAAAAAGGCAGAACCAAGGATGCATTAACCAAGTGAGAAGTGCCTGTTTGCTTTTATTATTTTAAACAAGCTTGTCAAAAAATACATACCCCCAAAATACCCACATTAATGTAAATGATTTACAGGAAGCCTCTAACTACTAGACCAACAGCCCACAGAAATAAATAGTCATTACAAAAGAATGTTCCAGTATTCCTTGCACAGCTATTATTATTATTCTAACATCAAGCAAGAAAAGGATTGACTTTTTTATTCAAGGAAATTGGCTATTATTTTTTTTCCTGAGAAAACTGTTTTGCTGAAGGTATCAAATCCTTTCATTGATTGGAAATTACCTCAGTATTATCTTTCTTAAAAGCTTATGATTTAAAACCACTCTGGACAACTGGCCTAGCAAAAGGCTGTGTCTGCGCTTACCATTTAGTTCAACATTAGCTTCTCTAATTATGGAAAGCAGGTTTCACGGACAAAATCAAGTTATGTCAGTAAGTGTACTCCAAGCGTTAGGTGAAGAGGATCTCAGGGTAGAACTAGCTCAGCCAAACTTTAATCTTCATTCATCTTAGTGCCACAGAATTAAATACAACCACATATATCATCAGAAACCTTCCCCTCTATTAAAAACTAGACATCAGACATTGATTCATTGGGTTACAGCAACTCAATGATGGAAGTGTCAGCAATACATCTCAGAAAGGGAGCCAAAAGCATAAGAAATAGCTCAGTTTACAGGGTGTTGCTGTTAGAAATCTAAGAATTTATGTAAATCAACCCCAGACATCACTGTGTGGGGAGAAAGAGGAACTTGAACATCACCATGCAAAATGATGTGGTCCTACCACATACTCAAGCTTGTTCAGTTTACTGTAATACCCAATCTGCCAATATTAATTTCTTAATGAAAAACTTACATCTGGGAAACTACATCACCATCAAAGCGACAAAACCCACATCCTACTTAAATTTCATTCACTTGAATGACATATCGATGGAAAATCACTGTAAAAGGAACCAGAGATACAACAGAAGCAGACAAGAAAAAAGCACTGTGTTTATTAAAACTAAAAGCATGGGGTTTTTTCAAAGAAACCAGGCCAGTATCTTTATTCAATATACTCAGTTAAAAACAAAACAAAACAAAACCAAAACCAAAAACCAACCAACCAACCAACCACCAAAAACAACTCACCAAAAAACCACCAAAAACCCACATTGAACAAAATCTCCCCAGAAATCCCCACATAACAGAATCACTGATGGTTTTTGTTGAAAATAGAAATCACATTTCTATTGAATACCTCTGATAAAGAAACAGGTCGTTCTGTTGTAGGATTGAAGGAGTTAAATTCTAGATATCCTAAATACTCCCACCTTTCCCTGCAGCTGAAGCTGTCTGCACATAATTTGAGACAGTTGAATAAAAGGAAAAGAATACTGTTTACATAACACGTTAAACTATGAGTATGAAAAGAATGTATGTGAAAATCCTACATATTTTCTGTTTGCCTTTAATTAGAGATGGATTCCTGATCTTGATTATCTAAAGCAGAAAATCAAGACCAGTCCCTGAAACCAGTCTTCCCTTTGTGGGCCTCCTCTTGATTTATGTAGGGCTTTAAACAACACAAAAAAAACCCCCAGAGCTGGGGTTACTGTTCTTTCATATTAGTTGCTTTTTTGGGTCTGTAGATGGGCTTGTGTTTTAGGATATTTATTTCTTGTTACACCTTACACTGCAAGAAAATAGAGAGCTGCAAAACCCCACTACTGAATGTGATACACTTTCAAAATCATATTTTCCTGAGAATTTTATTTTCACTAATAGTCCTCCCATTTTAAGATGCTCCTCCTGACAACCCCTCTTGGGTTTGGATACTACTATATCACTTTTAAGCAAGTCAAATGTGGTGCAGAGTATTTTGTGATAACTGCTCTTGACTCATTCAAGAGTATGAGCGGGAGTAACTATGACTCTCTTAGTAGTAAGAGGGCTCTATGTTACTGACTGGGCGCATGCTACAGAGGTCGCACCTCCACGCGGTCCCTCCGGATGCCCGTAAAGGGTAACAAAGACGACCTCTGCCCCAGATTGGAGGGTTGGCGTCCGTCTCCCTCTGCCTGTCGCTGGCCTCACCAACCAGTGGCAGTATAAAAACCGGTGAAACCCACTTTTGTGGTGACAGCTTGCTGTTGCCCAGCCCCTGCCCACGGGGTAACTAGTTGGGCAAGGCCGGCAGTTATACTTGAGGGGGTATGCTGTCGGCTTCTTTTTCCCTCTACCGGACGGTGTAAGCCCTATCGCGCGAGCTGACCGAACGCACGATAGTACCAGGTCAAAGGTGGTCTTTGAAGATCACGACCGCCTTCAGATGTGGTAGGCACACCATGCCGATCGGGGGCGTCCCTGAATCTGGTAGCGGTGTGCCTCCCTCCAGGCCCTGACCCACGGGGTGGTTAGCTGGGTAAAAGTCGGCAGACGCTCCGGGGCGTAGCCCTGCCTGACTTACGTGACTCCTCTACCGGCGGGTACCGCCTGATAACAGCAGCCGGGGGCATGTCTCGGGTTGTCCTCTGCATCTGCTGCAGATCGAGGCTACTTGGTTTCAACCCAGGCCACCTGGATCTTGTGGAGAAGTATGGCAATTCCAGATTCATGTCTCTGGTACTGGCGGTACCCAAGACACAGTGGGAACTCGTGATGATTATAAAAACTCATGGCGCGGTCACGGGTGGAAGGTGCTCGGTGGATGGGCCACCGTCACTTAACCCGGAAAAGGGACACACATCGTGTGTGTTCGTATAAATAGCATCCACATACCTTGAGTGGATCATTTGACATAATAAGGTTTCAGTGCCTTTGCCACAGGAAATGAGGCAATGCAATGTTATAGTGGTAAAAGCTACATTTTTAGGTGTGGCACACAAAAATATGGCGAAGTCAAACTTGTGAAGTAGTTGCTTGTGTGGTTCACAGCTGAGAGGGGGAGAGATAGGAGGAGGGTAAAACAAGGAAGGGAAAATTATGATGCTAAGAATAGATGGCACTAACACAGTGAATCACACATTTTAGCTGCATATTCTCTTCTTGCATGTACAGGGAAATATTTGAGGCCTACAGCTCCCCCCTAGAACTTCAAAAGATTTAGAGTCCTCTTTCTGCCCCATGGCTACATAGAGGAAGACAGCGAGGCTGAAACCACTCTCTGTTACTGTCACTCTCTTAGGTAAAGCAACCATTGTCCCTACCCTTAGGAGTGGGGAGAGACTGGCTGATCTCAGATGAGCTGAGGTACAAAACTTCATTGCCATGCAGCTCACTGAAGGGACTGATGCACAGAAAATGTTGACTCAATGGCAGAGGTAACAGGATGTGTCCAAAGCAGGAAACTCAGACCGAGATGGAGCAGGTGCCTGTTTCTGTGCACAGCAGGGACTACATTGCCATGAGGGACACAACAGTCCAACAAGTTGCTAAATTAGATGTATGTGCTGGGTTACAAAGCTGTTATACAAAATATCGAAATCTCAATTGTTTTCCAAAATGAGTGAAAATAACAGGCCAGTAAGATGAAATGAGTATACCCTGGTCAAGCTCTCATTAGCCAAACAGGGAAAACTGGAAAACTCATTTTTGCATTTTTGTTTTCTCCTAAAGCCATAGGCTAACACATCACTGTACAGCACCATCAGTTTCTGAAATTATCATGAGATCAGCCATTATATCTCATCTTTGTTTTACAACTTTTTCATCTGTTTCCCATTTCTCAGCTATTTTACACGGCACTTTTAACAGAAACCTGACCACCGTATCTGTAGTACTATACTATACAACTATCCTGGAGGATAGTGACAGCTCATCAACAAGAGCATGTGAGGAACACAAGTCTTAGCAGACTGACAGAACCTTCGTTATGGCAGATTTCACTCTACACAGCAAGAGCACATGCACAGACATGCTATATGAGAGGTCTGTACCAATGCCAGCAGAGTACACAACTTTCCTTGACTCAGCTGGCCACAGGACCCATATTTGCTGTTCTGAGGGGTCACTATGGGTGGTTTCTTCTGGAGCTCTACACACATCTAGAGCCCAACACTCAAATGCAGTCACTGCACCCCTAAAACTTTTATGAAGTTGTTCCCTTAATTTAATTTCAAAGACCTGTAGGATGAATTACTTAGCCAGTAAATAAACAACCAAATAATTTCGCATACAGATAACCTTTAATAATTTTTTTTTTAATTTGAAAGTTACTTGCAGTTCAAATTGCTTTTATTAAAACTGTATTTCTGTAGATCTTTAACACTGTAACACCAGATTCTCCTTCAATTACCTTTAATGAGGTAACTAGCACCATTAATCACGGCTGGGTAACTTCAATGACCTTGTATAGGCAAGTAACTGAATGATTATAATGTCTGTCACTTCCTGACATTCATACTACCTAGTTACTTTACAATATGGCTGTGTGAAAACGTCTGTGTATGATTAACATTGGTGCATGGGTCCTCAGGGATGGAAGAACAATGTTTACAAAATGACTGATAAAAAAAAAAATTATTTGGAAAGTTGTACTGGGCAAGGGAAAAATAACAAAAGCACATTGAAAAAGGGAAGGTCCCAGTCTTCTTTCGAACTAAAGTTACTATAAACATTATGAAATCTAGGTGTGAAAGCAGTAGACTATACCTTACTCCTCTGATGGGCTGACAGAAGCACACCACATAGCAGAAGGAACAGGACAGTGAAGAAACACTACAGAACTTCATCTCAACTTGTATCACCCTGCAAACACTCAAGGCGAGGTTGGATTGTGCTCCGAGCAACCTGATCTAGCTGAAGATACCCATGCTCATTGCAGCAGGGTTGGACTAGATGTGCTTTAGAAGTCCCTTCCAACCCAAAATAATCTATGATTCTATGATTCTACTGCAGGTCTCAAGGACACAACATGATCTAAGTGATGGACAGATCTGAGTCTTCTAATTGTATTGTAGGTGTTTCCTTTCATGAAAAGAAAAAAAAAATCTCTAAGAAATGCCAATGTCATAGATCCTTATTAAGGCAAAGTTTAAATTACCAAGTGGTGTTTTGCATTCTTGAGGCATTTGTGAGACGAATGGTCTCAAAACTCAAACCACCTTTTTTTGAGTGATTCTTGTAATGCACATACTTGCTTATTTGCTTTTGAAATCACACTGAAATGAACTGCATTCATTGTGCTGTAACAAATGCCAGTAAAAGCTAGATCCTCTAAATTGTATATTCTTAGGGACGTGTTGCTCCATAACATTCTGTTTTCCCTTCCCCAACACTAAACTCCCAAATTCATTTCACTGCTAACAATCTCCACACTGAAATAACCTCATGCAGTACTACTGGCATTGTATAGCCAGTAAAGAGGATCTCAAGAGGCAACATAGAGATCTATCTTTTGATGCACATAGGAGCTGGACATAAAGGTTCCCCCTGAAGAAAGGTATGGTAGACACATAAAAACTTTATACCAAGCTCAGAACAGGTCCAAAGTGTTCAACTTCATCTTTGCATCACCCAGTGCAGGCAGATTTTATATTCCTTTTGTTGCTGGCTCAGATAAGCAGGATGGCAGATAATGGAGAAAAGAAATATGGGTCCACATCATTGCTGTGGTACCTTACTTTCGTTTTTCAAATCCCAAAATTGTGTTTTTACCTTAGACCAGTGTTCCAGATGACAGTAGGGGTTACTAGGAAACACTGTCTCAGTCAGTGGCAAAATCTTTTCTGATGATGAAAAAAAATGTTTAAATCTTGTCTAGAAGAGAAACACTTTTCTATGATTTACTTTGGAGCAAGAGCACTGGTGATCAAAAGGAACATTAAGAGAAATTCTCATCAGAGACTGTTTGGGATCATCTAACTTTTGTTTTTCCTCTAATTACTGAGGAAAAATAGATTATTTTAGTAAGATTTTGTCATGCTGTTTGAAGTAACAGTATGTTGTTAAGATCCCTAACAGTGCAGCAGAGTACACCAAAATCAATACCACACTTTTGTTCAGGGGAGTCTGGTGTGTATTTACATTGCTGTGGATCTAGATGCTGTAAAAGCCTGCTTACCGTAATAACAGCGGAGTTAGCACTCTGATATAGATCTTGGCACTTCACCATTGGGCCCTCGCATATATTCACATTCTTGTGCAACATTCCTTCAAAGGAAGTTTGTCTCTTGATGGAATAATTTTTTTCCTGTAAATAGGAAAGAGAAGAACCTATCTGTTGGTAAGGTTCTTGTAGCCTCCTCACTGACTCTAAAAAACTTCAAAATATTTTCAGCTTGGAAACTGAAAAAAATCCCTTCTCTCTTTGCAGGATGATAGGTCAGAGTTAAGTCAACCGCGTTGAGAAAGTTCTGAGAATATCTACAAGGTAGACAGGGGAGGCAGGGGGATAATTTCTGGATTCTAGGTAGTGACCCTAACGTAGGAGTTGGCCTGACACATAGACTTGTATGCACTGAGGTGCTTATGGTCAGTGCCAAAATCAAAATGGGTGTGAAATACAACACAAACACAGAGATTAGGGACAGTACAAGCAACCAGAACATCATATTAGAAAATTACAAGTCCACATAATTCACTGGGAATATATACAGCGGAGTAGCTGCTTGAGAGGACCTCCAACCATCTGATTGAAGGAAAAAGGTTTTCTCAAATCCTGAATAAGTTTTGAACTAAATTTAAATTTTCTTTATATGAGGGAAAAATATTTCTATTTCATACTGTTCAGCTGCTATTTACAGTTGAGCATCTGACTCTATATAAAATAAACTAGTTGATTATTACCAGAGAAAACCAATGAGCACTCCTGTGAAGATACTCTCAGCTATGAGAAAAATAGGGCTAGATATATTATTAATGATATGTATTTTCATAGGATGAGACAATCTAACAGGCTTGGAAAGTGAAAATAAAGGTCAGGAATCTGACTCAAGCATGCACTGATGACCTGCTGGCAACATACAGAACATGCTGCTTTAATGAATTCCACTGCTGGAACAAAAACTTGGTACAACCAAACAACTGTGTTTGTTTAGCACAGTTGCAGGCTTTTTTTGTAAACTATTAAATGGTGTGAGAGAAAAAGAGGTCAAAGCACACTGTACAGAAATGTCACTTTCATTGGACAAATCCATTCAAATAATTATGTTGTCTGATTGATCTAGCCCTGAATGTGTGAAGGTATTACCTAAGTATATTTTCTATGGGTTTCCTTACATTTTAATTGGCCCTGGAACTCAGGTTTTTTGTAGGATAAAATGTTAAATATGCTGTCATAATTTCCCTTGCATAAAAATCCTTAAACATCAGGAAAACCTTTTCAATAGCCTTGTTTAACCCACTAGTGATGCAAGAGTTATGCAGAGACCTAGCAAATCAGTGTTTAAAAATGGACAGTGTGTTATGCAGTACACCACAGCCTGAGATTCTGGACATGTCATAAACCCGTTCCAGGGTTACTCAGAATTATTGTCACTTGGGTCATGCTGATCTAACTTTGAGATGCACATAATGGCCAGAGCTTGTCTCATGGTGCAATGATAAACCCCACATACACAAGGCGTCTGACATGCTTGTGTTCAATGGCCTGATTAGCTAAGATTTCCCACTGTTGCTACCACTATCCAAAATTAAACATGAAGACTATGTAAACAGGTTCGTACTTAACAGTCATGATCAAACTACTGCATAAAGCAAAAGATTTACATGCACTAGAACTGTCATAGTGATTGGTAGTAGATAGACAGAACAAATCTGATAAACACAGAAACCTGTATTCTCTCAGTTGATTGAGTGATTTGTCATTAAAAAAGCTGATGTCACAGGTGAAAAGTAAAGAACCTGAGTTGTTTTCATAGTCACTTTGAATACTGGGAATGCATTTCCAAAATAGGACGTTTCTCATCTTCAACATGAAAAACAGCCAAATAAAGATAAGGCCATGATGATCGTAATCAGCTATGAGTTTTGGATAGCCAACAATTTTTATTGTATCAAAAGAGAACCTGTTTCAGACATTCTCAGTTCTTGACATACAGATACAGCCATATTGGTCTGCAGGTGCTAAAGCTTGTTTTCATGATAAACATGTTAGAAAGTAATTTCAGCCAGTTCGGCAATTAGAGACCTCTCTTTCATAAGAGATAAATCTAAACCAGCACAACACAGATGATACATATTCTGTATAAAGTACCAGAGAAACACTATGCTCTAGAAAGCATAATGAACTCCCTCCTTTGCTTCCTATTTTAATCATTATGAACTACTACTGTTACAGGTCAAGGAGTCTAGGGAAATTGCTAGTAGCAATTACAGTGCCAATATGCTGGAAATAATGAGAACTTCCAATGATTTGTTAACCTACGATAATAGTATCAGCACACATGGACAGCTGTCAGCAGAAATTCAAGTTGGCATGTTGTTATCTACTGGCTGCTGTATGATAGGGCTGACCTTATGATGCTGGACCCAACAACCTCGACTCATCTCACTACTTCAGAGTTTTCTCACCTCCTATGTTTTCCACCAGTTTTATTTCCTAGTTGCATAACCAAAGCTAAGTTTATCACATGGAGCCTGCCACTGTGGTTCATTTGCTTCTTAAAGGGTTATCTTATGATACTTATTGAAGTAGCTTATGCTAAAGAAGATTTTTAGGCCTATTAAAAGAGCAAAGAATATTAGGTCTGTACAGCCATATGGGAATTTTGATCTTGGCTGATGACTGAGTGTCAAGGTACATGAGAGAGGTAAAAAAAGGAGGAGAGTGCAAAAATAGGGCAGAAAGACAAAGGAAGAAGCAATTGTAAAGGTAGAAAAATTAGGAATTAGATGAGAAAGTAGCAAAAAAAAACTACTGTAAAAGCTTAATTGCTTCTCAAATGTAAGTTTCCTCAGATTCTGAAGAAAATATGAATACTATCTGCAATTACATGGAAAAGCTGAGATCCATGCTACAGGCAGCTTCTCGCAGTCCTGTGCCCTGGGGAGAGTGACTGCTTTTTCTCAGAAGCAGAAAGAAGCAGTGTCTACCCCAAAGAAAAGGGTGACATCAAATATTGAAAAAGGGACCAAAATCAAGAAATGTATCCTGAGACTACCTCAGAAAAACCTTATAGTAACCCAGCAATTAAGGAAGTTACAACAGCACTTGAGATGGAGCTCTGAGGGGGTCAGTGCCCATTAATGGGACCGGACACTTATCAATGGCTGATGGCTGCTGCACTCATCAAAACAGCTGAAGATTTCTGTGAGCATGAGGAGGCATTCCCTCTTCAGCAGTCCATTGAAAATGTACACAACTGTTGCCAACATCCCATGTACCATGAAACTCCTCATCTCTAAGCAAAAAAAGAACTGGATGAACATGCTAAGCAAAAGAAGGAAGAAGGCTGATGGGCAGGACGCTCCAGTACCTATGGTCAGAAGGGGGATCCATAGGCATCCCAATGGACTCAGCATCACCTATGTGTGCAGCAGAGAACTTGGATTTGCTTGGGCAAGCTGGTTTCTCCAGAGCAGCCTTTTCCTTAGGATAGACAGCAGAAGTACTTACTAACAGACAGGCCAATCCTATGGGAAAACCGAAGATGAAGCTAAGTATTACATTTTTCAGGTAGAGAATTAACACAAATGAGTTAACAAAAGCCTGGTTTTTAACTGGGGAAGAGAAGAAATATATTTTTCTATCCTTTTATAACTGTGAGGACAACCAGAAAATGCTTCCAAAATTGATACCATACGTGCAGATTAAAACCAGGCTGCAAGCCAAATCCTCCTCTTCAGTTTCACTGACGGAGCCCAGCAGACTGCCACAGAGCTACACTGGAGCAGCAGGGGAAAGAATTTGACCCTTTGAGTGCTGCATCAGAAGCAGCTAAATTCTTACTGTATTTGGTGGCCTCAATATTAAAAGTTACAAATGGCTTTGTGCTCAGAAACATATAGCTTTTCTGTTTGAATAGTTATGTGCTGATGTCCTCCTGCCCTGCTCTCTCTGAAATGGCATTCTCTCTCCTCTGAGGCAGCGTAACTGGCATTCCTACTATTGCCCCTCTCCAGCTGTGGATATATTGGACAGTATTGGTCCCTGAGGAAGGAAGTTCCTCCATTCTCTAATCATTCTCCCAACATAGATAATCTGTTAAAATAGCAAATGACATTTTTTAAGTTGGCCTATCATTTAACTTCTTCATTATTCCATTGGTCCAGTCTCATACCTATATACTCAAGTAAAAAATATGCTCCTAGTCATTTTCAAAGTCAGGCAATTCATATGCTGGGGTTTATCTCATGATCACAACTGGTTAAGATTTATTTTTATGGAACAGAGACTACATATTGTATATATGAACAAGAATGTAGACTCCAAAAAGATGAATATACAGTACTTTGTGGTAAAGCTAAACCTGGAAATGCAAACCTTAAGTTAGCAATGCCTATTTACACCATGAAATTCTGGATTCTCTCAGTAAGGACTGAAGACTAGAATGTCTTACTCAAATGATATATATAAGAAGTATCCTGAGAGGAAAAAAAAGAAACACAGCATGAAATTTTTTTTCTACCAGATGTATTATGATCTGCACTCAAATACCCTGTAACTGTTAAACCTTCTAAAGTAAAGCAATGAAAAGTTTTCTTATTTATAAAGAAGCTTACACTGAGAGCAACCTTCATATAC
Source organism: Corapipo altera (assembly GCF_003945725.1). Taxonomy (NCBI): domain Eukaryota; kingdom Metazoa; phylum Chordata; class Aves; order Passeriformes; family Pipridae; genus Corapipo; species Corapipo altera. The sequence goes on along the minus strand of NW_020884957.1, from coordinate 748,082 downwards.
AAAATTGATTTGTCCCTTAATGCACTAGGATACAGACTTAATTCAGGACATCTGTCCAAGCAGTTTAGGGAAAAGCAGAGATGCCACTTGCCCAGAATCCAAACCAGCTTATGTTGAATTCAGTTTTCAGGTGACTGCTTTAAGAAAATGGAAAAGTGAGCAACAAGAGCAGGAAAGAGCACTTTGGTGCTCAGTTTTCTAATGCTATGTCTCTGCTGCAGCTATGAAACCTTCCTTTAGTTCCTTCTCCCACCTCAGAGCTCCCTACCTTCCAGCCCTTTGCTTCAGCCGTAGCCTATGTTTCTACATGATCCCTTCCACAGGCCTGACTCCCCATGTGCTCTCTGAGTGTACTGAGTTTGCACAGCAAGGTTTTGGTAGCAGGAGGGCTGTTGGGTGGTTTCTGTGAGAAGCTGCCAGAAGCTTCCTGTATGTCCAACAGAGCCAATGTCAACCGTCTTCAAGACCGAGCTGCCACTGGCCAAGGCTGAGACCATCAGCTACCTTGGTAGCACCTCTGGGATGATGTATTTAAGGAGTCAAAAAACCCCACTGCACAACAGCAGCCAGAGAGGAGAGTGAGACTATGTGAGAGGAACAGCCCTGCAGACACCAATATTGGCAAAAAAGGAGGAGGAGGTGCTCCAGGTACCCAAGCAAAGATTCCCCTGCAGCCTGTGGTGCAGCCCATGGTGAGGCAGCTGTCCCCTTGCAGCCCATAGAGGTCCATGGCAGAGCAGAGATCCACCTGCAGCCCATGGAGGACCCCATGCCAGAAGGAGGCTGTGACCATGTGGGAAGCCTGTGCTGGAGTAGACTTCTGGCAGGACCTGTGGCCTTATGGAGAGAGGACCCCACATTGGAGCAGGTTTGCTGGCAGGACTTGTGACCCTGTGTGGGACCCATGGTGGAGCAGTCTGTTCCTGAAGGACTGCACCCCATGGAAGGGACTCATGCTGTTTGTGCAGTTCGTGAAGAGTTGTAGTCTGTGGGAAGGACCCATGTAAGAGAAGTTCATGGAGGACTGTCTCCCATGAGAGGGACCACACACAAGAGCAGGAAAAGATTGTGAGCGTCCTGCTTCTGAGGAGGGGGTGGCACAGACAACAAGTGATAAACTAACTGCAGCCCCCATTCCCTGTGCCCTTGTGCTGCTGGGGCAGAGGAGGAATTGGAAATCAGGAGTGCATTTGAGCCCAGAAAGAAGGGAGAGGTGAGGGGAAGGTGTTTTATGATTTGGGTTTATTTCTCATCATACTCTAATTTGACTGGTAATAAATTAAACTAATATCCCCAAGTCAAGTCTGTTTTGCCCGTGACAATAACTGGAGAAAGATCTCTCCCTGCCCTTATCTTGACACATGAGCCTTTCCTCATATTTTCTCTCTCCTGTCCAGTTGAGGAGAGGAGTAATAGAGTGGCTTTGGTAGGCACCTGGTGTCTAGCCAAGGTCAGCCCACCACATTGAACCAGACCTGGTCCCTTCTCCAGCACCAGGAAACTCTTTGCAGTCCAGCACTGTCAGCATTTGAGGCAGTGCTGCTTGGATGCTTACCAGGAGCAGAGGAAAAATTTGCCATTTGTCACACAGCTTCCCAGAGTCACCTAGTCCAAAAAGGCAACACAGAAAAACTCCAGCATCCACCAAGAGCAAGTAGTCAATTTTCTCTAAAGCTCAAGCCTGGTATATGGTTTTCCAGAGATGGCAGATCCCACCTGAAAAAAAATAAACCACAAAACCAAACTCACCATAATTTTATTGTACTGCAATGTTTATTCTTCATATGTTCTGTTTTAAGATATGATTAAAGTTTTGGCTAGTCCTGATTTTTCTTTTTTTGCCAGGGGCAAAACTACATGTAACATGTCAAAGATGAAACTCAAGCAAACACCAATGATTCTAATGCCTGATCTGCTTAATATGGTACAGGGGATACAAGAGATAGGACATTCTAGTAAAAGTGCATCATCAATAACTTTTAGAATGAATGGTGATATTCATAGTGTTGAGGGAAGCAGTATGCATGGGGCATCTTAAGCAGTCAAGCACTGCTATTGGCACTGCAGCTGATTAGCATTTTTGCTGGTATCTGTTCCCTTAAAGTTCCAGGAGCCTCCTGTCACATGGCAGGCCACTACAAGATGAAGTAGTCTATCTCTAGAGTATTTCTGTACAAGATAAGGTAATACAATCTCATTAGATCCCAATATAGCCAAAATAGTTTTATGAATTTAGTTTTAGCGTGGGTTTCCAAAAAAAGTCATATAGAGAGCATCAATTAAGATGACAGCAAGGCAAAAGGAAGCTTTTGAAGGGTGTATACACAAATATTATTTGTGTATACACAAATAAGGCTCGAATGAAGTGACAGCAATTCTTACAATTGATGATTTACCATTAGCATCTGGTGACCAAGACTTCCACAGAAGGTACTGAAAATATTCAGGTCTTAGAGTACCTTCACAGTCTCTCCTTTTTTTCCTAGTGGTTATACTTCAGCCTCCTTATCAAGTGCTCTTCCATCCTCAGAGAAAAGGCCTGAGCCTGAGCATTGTGCCCCGTTATAGACACTGCAGTTACAGAGTTTTGTTCACTGGTTGGAGGAGTCCAGAGAAAGGCAAAAAGGTCAATCAAACAGTTAGAAAATAGGACCTATGAGGAAAGATCAAGAGCATGAGATTGTTTAGACAGGGAAGAGAGAGACATAACCATTTTCGAAATGTAATGGGTAAATTTAATCAGGACAGGCAGCAATCTTGGATGCTTACATATGATTAAAATGCAAAAAAGGGATTGAAACAGTGAGAAGTGACTTGTCCAAAGCCAAGAACAAAGTTCATAATCAATCCCATACTTTCGCCTGCAACCATTATTTCCTTTATATAGTTATAGGTGACAGGCTCTTTTCTGAATGGAAGATACTGCATGACTTGTCATTTTATACCAAAACAAAGTTTCTGCTGTGGAAGTCTTATCTGAGACTGTTTTATCTTTATCCTTATTAGTTGTTTTCTTATGGGCATCCAGCTAGCTATATAATCTCATTTATTTCCCAAACAAGGGGACCCCTGGTGGTCTAGGGGTTAGGATGCAGCGCTCTCACCGATGCGGCCCGGGTTAAATTCCTGGTCAGGGAAACTCCCCCGGGCAGATGGAGCTCGTCAGCCCTGTAAGGCCATCCATCTAAGAGAAGGTCACTCTAAACAAACCTGCATCCTGAGGACCTCACTGCCACTGTCCAAGCTCTCTCAGCCCCGGCAGATGAACCTTAGGATTAAAGGGTGGGCTCAGCTCAGCGCACACTGTGTCTCACCTAAAAAATCCACTGCGCAGGCTCAAAGGGTAAAGACCCTTCCCAAATCTTCATTCATGAAGACAGGAAATACATTTCCCAAACAAACAACAGTATGAAGAACAGCCAGACAACCTACTTGCGAAAGACCAGGTAGGCAAGGGATAAATATAACAGCCTAACAGTCAGGTTTACCGTAATTTGGTGACAATCATCCTTACAGTTTTCATTTCCTAGGACAAATGAACAATGCTCATAAATCAAGTGGTGCATCTAATGCAAATGGCACTTTGTTCACTGTAGTTTTGTATCAAGTCTGAGCTGATAGTATTGCAGTGCAGAACTACAAAATAAGTTTATGGGAATCTTCACAATATTGATGGTTGCTCTATACTTTTTGAAAGGAAGCTGTCCATATGCCTTGTACCTCCTCCCCAGACACAAATTTGTATTTGCAAGTTTGAGACTGGGCAGTGAGGATGCCTGCAAGCCTGTTCAATTTACTACCAGCTTGGAATCTGCTACAACTTAAGTGAACTCCAGTAACAGTATATTTGAAGAATCATCTCAAATTCTAGAGCCATGGGATGACAGATGCCTGCCTTGTCAAAGCACAGTCCCACTCACAGGCACATCACAGATGCAGCACTTCCTGCCTTCTCTTACTACTCTGGAAATACTCACTGCTCTGTTTGCAGGAATGGCCCTTGGAACAGTTCAGCCACCAGAGCAATACTATGAGCAAAACACTACTATTCAGCTACATCTGGTTTCTACAATGGGTAGTGATTGTTTAAATTAAATCAGCATGCTGAGGATGTGCCAGCTGGCCAAAGTAAAACAAGGTTAGCATTCTGTTAAGCAAAGAAAGAAGAAGAAAGATAGATATTAAATGAAGTACATTTGACCCTCAGTCTGAAGCCTCCCAAATGAAATTAGTTGTTTAGAGGAACATCTCAGAAAGAGAAGGTGCAAAGACCTGAAACTCCAAATTTTCTTGTTGCCCATATGGCCACCTATTGATCTCAAGATGTGGCAGATAATCTGACTGTAGTTAATGCATTCTAAATTACATTGGCTATTTAGGAGGCAAGTTGCTTTTAGTTAGGTGCCAAAAAACACCAAATCTATAGGGAGTTAGGATGCTCAAGCATTTTGAGAAGATACTCAGAAAGGAGAATCATATTATAAACTAGGCAGGACTCCCCATTTTTGTATTTTTTTTCATTTTAGGAACCAAACTCTTATATGAGTTGAAGCAAAAGACTGTGATTTACTAAAATGTTGTTCAGAACATCATTTCTCCAAGTGATCTCTTGCTAGGCACTATGTGTAACAGATCAAAATGCAAATTAATGCATAATAATCACAGTTTTTGTTGGCTTTCTGGAAATTTTCTTAGACTCCACATGATTAGTGTAAGTTAATGATATATGCAGTTACTTTTTTAGTATAAACAAACACCACTGTAGATGGAACATCTTTTAATAGATGAAGCTGCCAATCAGCAGTTTCTCAATTTTTGTTTTGGTAGAGAATAACCTCCTCTTTGGCACTGGGAACAGTATGTAAGTGAAAACCATTATTTCATGTCTTGAAACTTTGCATCTGTCTCTGACAATAACTATATTTCCTTGATCTGCATGCAAAACCATTATCAGTTTGATATTTGATGTCTTTAAACAAATATCAAATTGTAGGCAAAGGTGAGAGTTAGAATGGCCTCTGGTTTTGCGGGTATGTGCATTCCGAATCTTTTAATGCTTTCATGGAATTCACAAAATAGAGAGGTCATCTTTGTTCCAGTACAAAGATTTTTGACAAAAGACTTGAATTCTCAAAATTTGCACACTGGGATGAGAGCTCACTCCTTATGTAGGACACTTAAGGGATCCAACTCCAACACATTGAATCTACTTCAGGCACAGAGACTTTAAAAGAAGCCATCTTTAAGGTCAAACCTACTAATCAGAAAGGACTTGCATATAGCAGCAGGTAACAATGAGATGTGCATGAAACTCAGGTGGAGAAACAAAAATGTATCACAGGAATATCTGAGAGTTTTCTCAGGGATATCGAACCCTGGGGCAAATCTGCCAGCCATCTCACTTCAGTGTGTGCACAGAATGCCACATGCTACAGAGATTAGTACTCTGTCAAAGGTATAACAAAGAATGAATAGAAAAAAGACCAGAAAATTTTGCATTATTTTTTCCTAGTAAGAGTCACATATTAGACAATGTAAATATCTCAAAGTTCAAGTTCTGTAGAAACAAAACAAAGTAACTCCCCCTCCCCATAACATCATATTTTGTTTTTTCTTTCCAAAAATTCTGATATAAACACTTTTTTCATCAAGTAAGCAACAAGCCAACCAAGCACTGGAAAAGTTTTGAACCATGACAGTGTACTGATGTCAGCCGGAAAGCAGAATTCATAATGAATTAATAAAGAAAGAGGGAGAGGAGATATTGTCAGTTGGTTTTAATCATTTACAATGAAGCAAAAGGGGGTAAAAACCATCAAGAGAATAGGAACTCTAGATTTTTTCATTTGATACTGCAAGTAGTGTAGATGCGTTCTATAGGTCTATGCGCTCTGCGCTCTATAGGTCTGAAGCTCAGGAAGATTTAGCATCCAAAATGTAAGTGTACCAGGAATTCTCTGGGAAACACAGCACTCTTAAAACCAGGCCATTTCTCTTCTTTCACTGTCCACAGACATTCACCTCCTGTAATATCCTAAAGATGAATAGCTGAGATTGACATATCCCATGCTCTATCTGCTTTTTTTTTTTTTTTTTTCTGTGTTGTGGAAGCCACTTTTGAGGGATAGAAAGTTAAATGTGGGTCCAGATTAAATTTAATCGATCTTAGCATTAATCTCAAATTTAACACAATCACTTGTCATGAAAAAAACAAAACAAAACAAAACTCTAATACTGGGTCCCAATTAAAATAACTTTTCTGGCTTGAATGCCAACATTAGAGATGAGAGACCAAACTAATACGCTTTGCTTGGCTGATTATCTAAGTCTTTCCATTGGCACCTTCTCAAACTTACGGCAGTGAAGGAAGGCAGGGGCAGCAACTGTATTGTGGGGTTTGCTGTCAGGATGGGAGACAACAAAGCAGCATGCAGTGCAATGAAAAAGGTTGAATGTGGTTGAGAATCACTGGTGTGTAACTTGTCCTGACTGAAATGTTTCATAAACATACTTAACTCAAGAAATATTTTGTAATTTCCTCCAATACGCCCCCCACTCTGCACACACACGTCTCTCATTATGGACTTAACGTGCAGTACAAGCGTCTCTCTTTCACTTGTGTGGTGAGAGGGTTTTGACATGTAAAATCTTTGGACACTATTGCAAAGTTACATGTGTGTGTGTCCCTCCTGCCAGCAACAAGATATGGTTTACATTTAAAGAAGTTTTTAAAAGAATACTGGCTTGACCCTCCTCTGAGGAAGGAGGAAATCCCTGAAGTATAACTGTAATGACAATTTACTTCTTTTTTTTCTGCTGAAGAGAAACGTTAAAGCCACCTCGTTGCCATTTTGGACAAGGAGCAAGGCCCAGTGTCACTTCAGAGGATCTGTAGCCATGACATTTTCCTGTAGTGGGCCCTATTACCTGCCTCCCTCAGCCAATCAACCATCAATCCACCCGTCTTTCTAAAAACAGCAACAACTTCCCTGCTACTCTGCTCGATTTGTTATTTCAGCTTTTTAGAAAGTGTGGATAACACAGAGAGCTAAATACATTCCATCAGGAATCTCCCTTAAAGGTGATTCTTCAGCAGCTGCTTTTGTTTCTCGGCTCCCAGGAAACTCATAAGAAGCCTTTTCCGTGCTAGACCTTGCAGAAAATCTTCTCTCCCTCTCCCTCTCCTCCCCTCCTCTCCCCTCCTCTCCTGTCCCTTCTCTTATTTAGGTTTCTCTGCCCTCTGCTATTTGGGCAAACTGAGGAAGTGCAATGCAAATGGTTAATTTTCATTTTAGGCCTCAGCCAACAAGCTTATACATATATTTTACAACTTGCAGGTTTTCCCAATGAGAATAAGCTGATGTAAATAACATTTTCTGCAGTCATCTGGGTCCTCTAGAGCAGTGTTCTTGACTGCTCAGTCTGAGAAAAGAGGGAAAATGTCTCCACAGCAGAATAGAGAGAGGGATGATATTCACAGATCTGTGTCTTTGACCAGAGCTACAAAAGAAAACAGGAGAGAAAGTGGGCAGGGGGGATACATAATGTGCATGACTCCAGGCAGCAGGATGCTGGGCAGTAGAAACAATGAGAAGAGAACATTTACATTTTCTGGTGCTAGGAAAAGTAAGGAATTTCAGTCAAGCCAAGTGCTGAGAAAGCCCATTCACAATGCAGTAGCAAGGAGGATTGAAGAAATTTGGATAATGGAGTGGGAGGAAACAAAGCTATAGTGAAGTTTGGCAGAGAGCTGAGCACTCAGCTGTTTTTCCCAGGAAAGTGATGCAGTCATATTGCATGTGATTCTTGCACAACTGCCCTCATTATGGGTCTCTAAGAGCATGGTACCTGCTTGGGGCAACTATCCCAAAACATCCAATATCTGGAGCTGTAGAGTCATGGTACCAACCCCAGCCCGTTCCAATATGCAGAGCTGGACCTCCTGCCACCCTTGCTCCTCTTCTCCTGCCTGAGCTTCTCCACCATTCCTTCCCCCAGTGCCTCTCCTTCCCATTTGTAATGAAATCTTCTCAACCTCTTTTACAAAGGCTAGTAGAGGAGGTGATGGTGAATGGATCTGTGGCTCCTCATTTGCAAGGAAAAGCACCACAAGCATAAAAATGTCAGGGAAGAGGCAGGAATGTGGGGGCAAGTGATGCCACATCTGCTGGTCTCAGCTCCATTGGCTTAATCCCTGATGTCCTGAGCAGAAGCAACAGAATGGGGCTGTGCAGGTGTGCACAGACACAGAAGCTCTCACTTTTTGTGCATTAAAAAAGGACAAGGAGAGAGACTAGTAAACTCCACATTTTCTCTGGCACTTTGTGAATCCCAGGGCTGGCAAAAATGAGTGCTTTTGACTTATAAGCAGAAAAAAGTAGAACACCATCCCAGATTAATTACTGCTAAATAGGAGAGGGGAAGGAAGGAGGAGGGAGGGAAAAGGAGAGAGGTAAGGGGAGAGGGAGAATACATAACAGTGGCAAGCTCTTTCTTCCTGGGTAAATTTATGCCAATCAGAATACTTTCTGCACCTCCAGAGCTTTTGAGGTGGTCAACCAGAGTTGCTGTTTTCATCTTAAGATGCCTATCTATAGTGAATGCTAGAAGTTATGTTTTACAGCACTGTTGCTGAAGATAGCATTTAATTTTCTAGCTTTTTTAATTTATTTACCCCTATAAGAGAATCGTGCACCCTGTACACAGATCACAATCTGATACTTCATAAGTAGATCTACAATTTCAAGTGAATATGACACACTGTTCTGTACCTCACCTTAGGTCAACATGAAGGGGGAATCAACAAGACCATGTTACAGAAAGGTTCAGAAATCAGGACTATTTCTTCTCCCTCAACACCCTCTGTATTACTTAAATTTAAAACCTTCTAAAGAAGGGGAGGTTTAGCATCTTTTTGGAGTAACTATTCCCAGCTTGGTAACAGTAGATACCAAAATAGTTTTCCTCCATCATCTCTTCTTCCCTACATCACTTTCATCCCTCAAAAAAAGAATGTCAGATCTTGCCTAATTTCTGAGAAAGTATTATATGGATATATAATGTGGCTAGAAACTGACACTTTGAAACCCAGGTTGAAGACTTGGAAGATCTATCATATATTGCCAGATAAGTAAACTGAATCAGTCACCTCAGAAAGCCTACAGAGTTTATGGCAACTCTAACATACTACAGTGAATTTCCAAACAAGAAACCTGAATCCACATCACTCACAAGCTGAGAATGAGAAAAAACCCTTTAGAAATTGACACATATCTGGATTATTTCTTATATTCTTAATAATAAGATATTATTTCTTAATAATATTCTTAATAATATTATTTCTTAATAATATCTTATTATTAAACAAGCATAAAGCAAACTAAGTCTGCCTTCAGGTCCAGCTGACACCCAAGTGAAAATGCTGGCAGGAGAGTCTGTCATGACATCCAGGTAACCCAGCTCCAAATTCCAGTGCTGCCTGGGCTAGTTTTTGGGATTCATTTTGTTTCTAAAAAAGTTATTTTCTTTACTGAGACTCCTACTTTAGAGGTCAGTGTGATCCCTCTCGTCACAGCCTTTCCCAAGACTGGGAGGAGAGGAAGCAATAGCATGACAATGTAGGAAATAAATGCAGCTGCACTCTCAACTCCATGCATCTCATAAAGGGGACAGCTAAGTGTTGCTGGCTGCTTCTGCCTCTTTCAGTAATCAGAGGAAGGAGAAGGAGGGCAACACCAAGGAGGAAGGCTCTAGGGCTGGCAGCAGGAGCATGGACAGAAGTGTCTTGGGAATGGTATATGCTTGCTCTGCACATGGCAGTGGCTGTGCTGCTCAGACCCCAGGATGACAATTCTCCCCCTCTGCCACTGCAAAATAAAATTACTGTCTGATTCCTCTTCTGTCTGATTTATACACAGGTAACATTATAGCTGTCAGACTCCATCACAAAGAATGAGATCCTGACAGATAAGAACATTTCCCCATGTCCCTTTCCAAGAGTGCAGCTGCCAATCAGTGGAACTCCAAGCCTCCCAGCTTCATCATTAGTAATACTGGAGGCACTACCAAAATCTTAGGCAATATGTTTTGGATAAATTTCAATCATCTCTGCTGCTGACTCATTGCTTATTGCTCCGCTTCTACCGTGGTCTCTCTCCCACCCACTTGAACACACACAGCCCTGACATATGGCCTGAGTTATACCTTCCTTTCAATGCAAGATTTAAATCATCTCACCTGCCCAGCAGCCCGTCATGGATCAGATACTAGAATGAATCACCTGCTGGGGACTAAGATCACACTTGAGCATGCCAGTTTATGCCACAGGGATGGCAGGGCCAAGCAGGCTGAAGATCTGTGGTAAGCACAAAAAGAAGACAGAAATTAAATGATGACTTTATCCACTGCCCCAGCAGATTCAAACTGCTTGAAAGGGACACCTAGCTTTGTTCCCCCACCTTTTATGGTGGTTTTTGTTGCTTTTTTTTTTTAGTTCAAAAGATTTCTTTTCAAAGATTTGCAATCAAAATAAAGTAGTGGCCAGGCTGTTCCTTTTGTAAATGGACATCACAGAAGATTAGCCTTGATAAAGAGGAAGTGAACAGTTATTTAGGCCACACTAATACCTTTTCCTCTCTTTTCTCTCCTTTTACTCATCTCTTCTCTGGTAAAGGAGGCAGAAAGAAGAAGATGCAGGTACCAAATTGCAGAACTGGGACATAAGCGGAACACCAGCACAGGGACAAAAGAATGTTTTGGGCAGGAAAGAAAGGAAAAAATCTATGACCTTCCGTTGAATGAGGTGATGTTGTTGATCTTTGTAGAAATACATTGCAGAAGCACAAATGAGGATTGCTTTCAACCATTGATGGGGCTACATTTGTTACTGTGGGACACCAAGCACATATGTGTTCTCTCTAATATTCCTAAACAATTAATTGAGAAGAAGACAGAGTACCAAATTCAGTGAAATTGTTTAGAAGTAAATTAGGGTTAAAATACCTCAGTGCTGCTGCTTGCCTTGTATGAGGATTCTTAGGCATTTAAATAATCATATGTACAGGTCCAGTTGCTTGTTCCAGTGTTGTGTGCAGTGATCACATGGAACACTGACATTCACCTTCTCATCCCAGCCACCACAGTACCAACAGCACAACACATGTTGAACACAGCAGACAAACAAGGAAATGTTTCCTAGGTTATCAACTCACTCAGCAGAAATTCATAAACTATTCCAATATTGGGTTTTTTTCCTTATGTAGGAAACAGGAATCTGTCTTAGGATGGTTGAGACTTCTCAGAAATAGTTCATCTGGGCTGGGTTATTAGATATAAGCATCCTATGGGAAGTCTCAGAGTGGAGCTCAGACGGTCGCTGCTGGTGGCTCCTAACGAAGCAAACAAAGTATTTGACAATAGAAACCTATTCTAGAAGCTGGTGGCTCCTAATAGTGGCATAACCTCCTGCAGGCAGACTTCTGCTTCTTCCTGATTTCCTCTTGGAGGTCACAACCTCCAGGCAGGGTAACTGATGTTGATGAGGTTGCATTCATCTGATATTTGAGAGGGTTGATCCTTAAGAGTAGGTCCCAGCATAAGACTTGGAAGATTCTATTAAAAAAAAAAAGGGACTCTTCAGAAGTAATCTAGAATTGCAGAGATTTAAAGGGATCAATAAATTCATCCCACATTCAGAAAAAAATAATTTAAAAATTACTTTAGTTCAAGTTATTTAATTTTTCTTACTCAGCTTTTGTTTCTGTGGCTGAGGGAGGCAAACAGAGCAATCAGAAGCATAGGCACAAGCTAGAACAGTATGCAAAATCTCAAGGAACAAAGCATCCCTCTAGAAAGCCACTACTGGGCACAAAGAATAATTGCTTAAAAGTGGAACAGTCTGGTTCCCTATTTGAGGTGATCAGTCATAGACATTTTAGACATGCATTGAGTTTTAAGGAAACTAACATATTGACCAGAAAAATGAGGGTTGCTGGCTTTACCAATGGCTCTAATATCCTGCAAACTTTGTTTACTTGCAACCTGTGTTTTATGTCACCAGGCTTCCTATAAGCCTTGTGGATGTAATACAGTCCAAAATCTACTTTAAGGCTTTAAGATTTGCTACACCAGACTCAGATTCGGTCAGCTATTTATAAATTCTGAAATGTTTGTGGCTAGTCTCATTTCAACAGCCACTTAATTAGGCTTGTTCAGTTTTTTATAGAGCTTAGTGATCCAGGCTCCTAAGACCCCTTTTGAGAAGACTGGAATAGTCTCATGTGTGCAAAGATAAGAAGATGGCAGTCCAATCAAGTGACTCAAGTATTATGTAAACAGATAACTGTTTGGACTCATTTTCAAGAGTCTCTGTCCCTTATCCTTAGCAATATACAAATTAAAGCAAAACACTTACAATGCTCTTGCATTTGTCTCAGACTAAATAGATTTCAGTCATTGCTATACCGGGAATGAAACTAAACATTAAACAAGTTAATCTTCATCTAAATGGGTTGTAAAGCAGCTTTTCGCCATAAAAAATGTAAGCTACTTAAGAAACAATGTGTTCAGGTTAATACCATGTCTACATGTCCATGTACTTCTCCCACCACAATCTATACATTTGTTTGTGGCTTTATAAGACTTGTCAATGATATATTAAATATGTAATTAGAGCAAAATATCATCACATGTCATCATTTCTGTAATGTAAATTCTTATGTGTGGCAACAGGAAATTCTGCTTACAGTTTGAGGGTACCAGTGAATCCAGTTATCTCTGAATCACAGCCACCTTCTCTGGCCTTAAAAATTGACTGAGAGATCGAGTGTGCTTGATATCATATAACAAAGAGAAGATTTCATGACAGGGTAACTAGACAGATGTGACATAAAAATAGCTATTTTATGCTCTTGAGGAATAAAGCAAGACAGCTTGGCTCAGCTAGAGTTTATCAGCTCCTCAGGATGGAAAAGATGTCTCCAAGAGGGACACAACAAATGGGATGATTTCGTATTTGTGATCTCCACCTGTCCTGCATTAAGTCACCATAGTAACTCGACTTCTTTTGCTCCAGGGATTGCCTACAAAAAACCAGATGGAAACCCTGGCCTAAAGATCGTGCTGCCATCTGGGAGCATACTGTGGGGCAGCAGTCTGCTACTTCAATTATATTGGTTTTTTTTTAAAAAAGATGCTGCTGCTCATTAAACAGATCAAATCCCTCCTGTTTATCCATAATGTAGGCTACTTACATGGCTAAGACTAGTCCAGACCTGGAATGTAAGTTAATGCTGCCCTAATTTTCTGCTGACTTAAGGTTGTCTTACCTCCCACTATCCTGAGAGCGCCAATACTTTTTACTGTCCTCAGTCCCTCAGCTGCACAGCTCCCAACTGTAAACAGGCTGTAAGAACCCAGCTGGCTCAGCAGAACTGAGATCCAGGAATTGCTGTCTACTGTGCAAAAGCCAAAAATAGCTTTGGGGAACACAGCAGAAATGACCAGAGTGGCTGTCAGACTGTACCACTAGTCTATTGCACTACTGAAATCCAGAGATCCCAGTGAGGGAATGCTTCTAAGAAAAACTAAGGGGGGGAAAAATAATCCCATGTTTGTAGGCACACATGCCTTCAGGGTTTTTTTTCCAGACTGAAAGAAAATCTGCTGTTTTGATTTCTGAATGTCAGGTACTGAAGTAACAACAGAGCATGCTGGTGCCAACACAATGCTCTTTTCATGCACTCACTAGCAGCACCCTTCTGTGCAACTTTCTTTTTTTATGTAACCTGTGCAAGAGTTGCGGTTCAAATAGTCTGAGGAAAAGTGTGATATTAGATAAGGTGTGGTTATATCCTTTTACAAACAACTAAAGGCCATAAGCACTAATAATTCAATAGACACCTAAAGTTTTCTTTCTTGACTCGGTAGTGCAGTTGATTCATCTCACAGAGAGTTTGTTTTGCCTTACACTAACTCTATGACCTACTTCAAATGGGTTTTTGTTTTGGTACAGGTTTTACAGACACATAAAACCTCACCAAATCAATCCTGCCCATTCTTAATTAAAACAACAACAGCAACAAAAAAACCCAAACCAAAACAAAATAAACTTATTTAGGGCTGCCTGTAATCCTCCCAGAGGCAGAACTTTCACTGCGCCTCTACTGCCTGTCAGTGTTTGCATCTCATTCTAGAACTAGTTTAAGACACAACAGCACCATCTATCGAGACGAGCCTCTGTTAAATCCTAGCATGCCTTACCAAGTGTGTTAGATAAAAGGTATAATTACCATGTTGTTAGAGACAACTGGGAAACTTATTTTATCTTGCCATGAAAACTGTTTAACTTTATCTATGATTGTTGCTTTTGGCCTGTTCAATCTAGGGAAGAGAAGACTGAGAGGGAATCTCATCAATATATACAAATATCTCAAAGGTGCGTGTCAAGAGGATGGTGCCAGGCTCTTTTCACTGGTGCTTACCAACAGGATGAGGAGCAATAGACATAAACTAAAACACAACAATTTTTACCTCAACATGAGAAAGGACTTCTTTACATTGAGGGTGGCAGAGCACCGGAATAGGCTGCTCAGGGAGGTCGTGGAGTCTCCCTCTCTGGAGATATTTAAATCACACTTGGATACGCTCCTGTGTAACCTGCTCTAGGTGACCCTGCCTTGTCAGGGGGGTTGGACTAGATGATCTCCAGAGGTCCCTTCCAACCCTAAAAATGTAATGTAAGACAATCTCCTACTGAGATATACAAGCGTTTAAGCAAGTTTTCCACATAACTAAATAATTAAGAAACTTCCCTTTTTTTTTTTTTCTGGGAAAGTGTTGGTTTGAACCAGCTTCTTTGTTGACTATATTCAGGTGTCTCAGAAGTAGCAATCAGATGGCATTTACCCTTAGATAATGTATTAGCTTAATATTTTAAAGCATTTTTCATCACCATTTTATGACTTACAAAGCAATTTCTCTCTGACTTGTATCAAATAATCAGCCACAACTGTGGCAAGATGATCTTTCAGTATTCTTTTTTTAAAATCTCATATATATTATTTCTAGGCATCCAGATTAATATGACTTGACATTGCCTTTGAGTCAGTGCCTAAAAATGCACTGCCTGGCTGGCTGCCCAGATGATTTGCTTAAATCTGCTTTTAAGAAACATTGAAGACATTGAGATTCTGTCTCACTTAAACAAATAAATACAGTCTGCTTTGTAGAAAGCAGATACTGTGTACTTCCTCTTCCTCTTTTTGTTCCTGTTTAATAGGGCCTGGAGACTGATTAAAGGGGGAAACAAATAAAGAAAAAAGCTCTGTAAGAGGTTTTCAAGGAGAAAAAGCTAGATTAATGTCTACAGCAGGTTCCATGGAACTTCACCATCTGTGTTCATTGCTTTCCTGTGAATTGACACACATTAGGCTACCATATTAAACTGATACATACTGATATATGATGTTCAGAGACACCCTTTTTAATGAAACAACTGAAAATACATGAGCAAAAAGAGAACCTGGACCAAGAAAGTAATCCCAGCTATTTTTCCATTTCCAGATGCGTTGGGCCTTGGATATGGTCAGCTGCAAATATGATTCTGCATTTTAACATTCAATCTCACCTTACTATCTCACTTTCCTGCCTCCTACTTCGGTATTTTAGCTTTTGAATCTGAATTTTAAGAATTGATCAATGTTAATCAAGTAGCACAATATAGGTAGAATGACACTTAACATCTCTGTAGTTTCACATATAGCCCTGATTGCAGGGACAGCCAACAGTGCCCTGGGCTGTGTCAACAGGGCATAGAGCCAGAACATGGAAGGGAGGGATTCTATCTTTCCACTCAGAACTTGTGAGATTCCATTTTCAATTATCTGTCTAATTTTGGACCCCTGATACAGGATGGACATCAATGAACTGAAGTGAGTTCAGTATTTGGGGGCTAGAACATTGTCCTCTGAGGAGGACAGGGGCTTTTTCAGCCTGGAGAACAGGAGGGACCTCATAATGTTTTTCCAGTATGTACAAGGAGGTCATTGAGAAGATGTCAAGTTCTTCCCAGTGATGCACAGTGAGAGGATGGAAAGCAGTGAGCATAAACTGAAACACGAGAGCTCTGAACTGCATATGGCAACGCTGAAGGAGTGGGACAGATTACTTATAAAGGTTGTGAAGATAACAATCTCACTGCTTTAGAGCAGTAAGTTACTGTCCCTGTATGCACCTTCCTTCTTTCCTTAACTCAGGTAGTCCACAGATTGCCATCAGTGCGTCTTCACTCTTCAGCTTTACTATATAGCAAATATGAGCACTGACACTTTATAGCTATCCATATGCTTACCTATGACAGTTTTAAGCTTTGTGAACACATCAAGTTTAAGCTCTAACAATCTTAATCACAACAGGAAAACAAATTCGCTCTGTACTTCATTCAACACTATCGCACCTACTGACAGAAACGACAGCAATGCCACTTAGCTGTTTTACACACCTGGAATTTTCCTGCAAGTTTTCTTAAGGATGGAAATTAAAATATTATTAAAGACTTTTATTAATCAGATGAAGGTTTGGGTTGACAATACAAAAAAGCCCTCTAAAACGCTGTATTGTCATCAGTGTAAAATGAAAACATTATACTTCGCTGATGTTTCAGAAAAACCTTCCCAAATCTGAGGTGTAGCTGAGAGAAAAAAATCCTATCAGGCATCCAAACAGGTTGTGGAGGGTTGCTCTTGAGAGCAGGGAATACCTATTTGTCCTCCATTTGTGCAGAGCTTAACACAACACACTCCTCATCCATGACAAGGTCTCTCAAGCACTGCGGCAACATAAATCCAAGAGTAGGCATCATAGACTTACTCTAGTGTGCATTACAAATAATGGAATGTGTCCCTTGGCAATAAAACCTGTGTCAGATAACCATCAGACCATGTATGTATATAATTATGCATACAAAACTGGATCCAAGTTGAATAGCTGCTTTAAAAATATCCTTCAAGGCCACATTTTTAAAGTTCTTCAGTTTCACATGGTAAAGGCACATAAGAAAGAATAAGCTTTGCAACTGTATGGTTATCCAAGTCATTCCTACATACAACTGGGGTTTTTTTCCTAGCAGCATCTTGTCTGCACTATGGGCTCATCAAGGCACTAAAAGATAACCATCAGGAAGGTGAACATGAACATTGTATGCAGGAGTGGGTTGAAGACCCTTTCAAAGTTTGGCTCAAGAAATTTTGACAAATCCCTTCGTGTATGCTGGTTAATGTTAAGGTATGTTTTCCATTCCTGAAGGATCCTGCCAAATCTAAGGGAAGGGAGAAGGGGGGGGGAGATATAAAGTTCTTATTGTTCCTGCTAAGTTTCCTTCTTTGTTTTTTTCATTTTATCATTTACAAGGAGTATTGTTTTACTTCAAAACTATTATACAATAGGGAAGAGAACTTCGACCCTTAATTTAAAAAGTGAACTTTATCCAAGTTTTGTGCATATGAACGGTTCCTGTAACTTTAGTGTAACTTATTACAGGTGTAAATTGAGACATGATAAGACATTTTGTTAACTCAGATGTGTGTAATAATTGTCTTTGATTTTTTTTTTAAATCACTTCTGCAAAGCGTTTGCCACACTCACTCAAGCATACTGGAAGAGAGGTGCCAGCATTACTCAGACATTTATTCTGTTTGGATCGTAGTTATTATTATTACTATTTCTTCTTCTCCTTCCTTCCTGTGTGCTTGGCATTCTGCACAGGAAAAGGAGGGGGAAGAAAAAAATGTAGAAACAGCAGTATCTTTGTGGTGGGCGAGCAATGGAAGTAATGGAAACAGCAAGAGAAAGAAGTAGTCTGGTCTGAGAGCAGGCATTTTTTTCTACCTTTTTTTATTATTATTATGTTAGTAAAAAGAAACATGCCTTTGTTTTTTCTAAAAAGGATGAGAGTTAATCCATTTGACATATGTGAGGCTCATGGTTAGGAGCTGAAAGGGAACTGGAGGAAGTTCTGACATTGGAGTTAGGGCTATGGAAAAGGACAATACCTGAGTCTGAACAATGGGACAACAATGCCAAAATGAACTGGCAGGAGGAAAGAGGCAAGAAGGTGGAAGCACAGGCAAAAGCATCAATGTTATAATGGAGTGAAGGAAAGGGCAAAACAAATACAAAAGATTCAGCAGAGCCACAAAGTCAGGTTATGCAGTTATAAGATACTTCTGTCCGAGTGGCAGGATCAGTGCTCTGTCTCTACAACACCAAAAATAAGACACCTCAATGTAGATCACTAGATTCCACAAGATACAAACCAGGTACTGGAAAGAAATTGTCTTGTTTGTAATCACACATCATTACATTTGAATAAACATAATGGTCAGCAAAAATTAATGCTAGTGAGACAAGTATAAAATTGCATCTCTCACACATCCAAGGTCACAAAACAGAAAATGACAAAAAGCAATCTACAAAGATATTTGCTGAGGGAAAATAAAGAACACATTCTTCCCAAGGAGAGAAAAAAAACCCAAAACAATTGTAGGGATCAACTTCTCATTTAATCTTCTTTGACTTTCACTATGAAGTACATTTACTTTTACTTCACTCAGATACTGATTTTTTTTACTGTAGCAGCTGGATTGGACACGGACCAACTGGAGGACTAGAAAGGTTCCTTGCCTCGAGCAACCAGCAATGTAGGACATGAATTTTAGCACGCAGTTTTTCTCAGACTTCAAAACAAGGGCATGAGTGTAGTGGAGTGAAATCAACCTCTGCTACTAGATTACACCTATTTAACTGTTTGAGAGAGGCTATTAAGTTGTGTGAGACATGGCAGACAAAATTACCAACCCTGTACCAAGGACTTCACATGTCGACTTCACCTCAAGCAGAGGAGGTTGGAAATACATTGTTTTGAAAGTTTTTGTTGCCTTCAGCATTGTATGCAGATTTTTATTTTTGAAACTAAGCGTTTTCTATCAGCTGTACATCTGAGTTTACTAAGGCCGTGTGGGTGGGGAGCAGATGGTAGCTATTACAGTTCACAATGCAGGGTAGAAGTCTTGTGAGGCTTTAGATAGACTTCCAATCATGAATCCTGCACTGATGCACACAGGCTGGACCTGCAGGAACTACACTAAGTTGATCTCAAGCTAGGAGGAGTTTGTTTGTTCAGATACATTTATATTGTGCCAGGACTGAGGTGACTATGACCTCAACCACTTAATGTAAAAGTCGTATACAGAAGTATACAAATGCCCAAAACCAGAAAAAGAATCTAAATAATTGTGGCAGTAAATCTGCAGTATATGAGAAAACTGTGGTTTAAACATGTTTCAAAATGGCTTTTTGTAGTCTCTTTGCTAACTCAGCTTTCTTCTTCCCAAGACCCCCCACAACAAGTGTTATCCCATGCAGGAATGTCCTGGGAAGATGTCCTGAGGTGTTCTCATTGGCCCCTTTTAACCCCTTCCTATTGGTTGTTAACCCCTTCCTGCGACCTGTAATTGATTACTCTGTGAGTCCTCCTAACCCTATAAATGTAACCCCCCCCCAACAATAAACTCTCTCTTGCCTCCTCTCCACACCGGTGTACTGTCTCTGTGCCTGCCATGGAGCCACGTGGGTGGAGAGAGGGGAGAGCACCTCTCCCCTCCAGGCTCAGGACCTGAAGAAACCCCTGGCCTGGAGTCCCCCCCCCCATCCACTTAAGCCGTCGGAAATGGTTCCTCAGATGGAAATGGAACTAGAACTGGGCCACCCCACGCCATGGGGGGAAAGAGATCTCAACCACTTAATGTAAAAGTCGTATACAGAAGTATACAAATGCCCAAAAACAGAAAAAGAAACTAAATAATTTTGTAGAAATTATTCTTCACCTGTTATATTTTGTCCCAAAAAAATATGTGCACACATTCTCTTCAGCTCCTCAAAGACACAGGCTGAATGCAGCTGATCAGTCCACCAACCAACTACATCTCTGAGCCTTGCAGCGGGAGAAAACATGGCACATTGCTCAGGAGCCAACCAGTGTGCTTCCCCTGACTGCAGCTCCCTACCACAGCCAGCTGGAGGAAGGGAGCTGCTCCCACATCACAGTCATGCCTGCACAGCTGGGCAGCCTCAGCTCAGTTTGCATGGGGCTTTCATCGCTCAAAGTTCAGAAGATGGGAGGGTGGTGAGGAAAACATAGTTGTCACAATGATTTAAGTGCAAAATGCCAAATTAAATTATGGAAATATAGCCCTGTGAAACCAGTTATTTGCTTCACAGAACTTTAGCAGTTATCAGCTATCTTCTTTCTTAAATCTGTAATAATTAAATATGACATGGGAATCATACACATATAACACATATTAAAAAAAATAAATTCCTGTTTATGTCTCTTTTCCCCTTGCAGACCACAATTTATACTGATGGTTTCTTCACAGTTGTGCCTGCTCCAGAGTTTGCCCAAAGTGTTCTCTAAAATTAACACCGTTATTCAAAAAAATAAAATGTTTGAAACATTTCCATGTTCATTAGGCTTCTTCCAGATATTGCTTGACAGTATGAAGGACAGAATTAAGATGTCTAGGTACTCCTACTAAATTAAAACAAAACCGCATTTGAGCTAATCTACTCTGCCAGAAACATACCTTGGGATCACAATTAACATTTACATTCTCTATTTGTAAACAAAAAGCTCTTTGTCCTTCACAGGTTAGTTGTTACCATGGTTTCCAGTTTTCAACTATTTTCTTAGAAAAGGCAAAGAATTACACAGCATGCTAAAAATGTAAACAAATATCATTTTAAACCAGTGAGAAACAATGTGGTTGGCCTGATGCAACACAGATAACACTGACATTGGTACTTCTGCATTTCTGCATACGAATGTAGGTCACAAGGTAAGACTGAGAATTAGTGCCCATGGCTATTCAAGTGGCATAGCTTACTCCTTAGCTGTTATATTTAGGCCAAATGTTTCATTTTCTTGACAGAATACCCCCTGAAGAGAGAAAAGGATCTGTGGAGTTCACATCCGAGGAGAACCTGGGCCTTATACAGAACTTAAAAAAAGTTAATTATTTACAATATTTTACCAAATACAGACAGGAACTTGTGGTGAGGAGGGGCAATTTCTCCTGGGGCTGCAGGGCTATCCGTGCCAGAGCCCTCGTCCCACTCTGCCCTTGGGGCTCGCAGGGGTGTTTCTCACCCGGTTCCCCTCCCTCAGCCCTGGCTGCCGGGCAGCGTTTTGCCCTCCCTTGCCCAGGCTTTCCCCAGGGCTGTCGCCCTCCCACCCATGGCTGAGGGGCTCAGCCGTGCCCTGCACTGGGGCCACTGGAGCCGCTGGAACCAGCAGTGTCTGCCTCCATCCAGAGGCCGTCCCAGCACTCCCGGGGGCTGCTCTCTCCCAACACACCAAAGGCTGGCCATGACACTGGCACACTTGCTCATATGAAGTCACTTCACTGCAGGAGTCGCTGTCCTCAAAAATCCTCCATTCCAAACTGGACATGGTCCTGCCGAGCCTTGCTGGCGCTGCTTTGAGCAGCAGGTTGGGCTCTTTGATGTAGTTGGTCCCTCCCAACCTCAACTATTTTGCAATTCTGTGGCAAATGCCGTTTGTCTTTAAAGTTTGTACTCCTCCATCACTGCTGTTAAAAGCTGCAATACAACTGTAACAATGTAAAACCATGTCTCCTGAGTCTGGGATGAAATACTAAACTGGAAGCTTTGTATTTTACCAGCCGAGCACCACCATTGCAGGACTTTAAATCTGAAGGCTATGTGCTTAATCTGGATGCTTGTGGATACACAGATGCCTTTCCTCTCTAAAAACAGTCTATGGCATTTTGGATGGGGGTGTGGGAAATAAATAAGGTGGTTTTATTATAAGCAGGGATTTCCATGGTTACCTCATGTTGAGATATCTGGAGGTCATTTTGTTTGAAGGACTGAGGAGCCAATTTGTGGTCGAGGACTGGTGGACTGCTTGTGGTTCTGCTTGAAGTTGCTTATTGCTGTTGCTTGAAGTCGCTTATTGCTGTTGCTTGAAGTTGCATATTGCTGCTGCCTACCTGCTGCTACATACAGTTCTGCTTGGGGTTGCCTATTGCTGCTCATTGTTGTCTACTGCTGCTTATAGTTCTGCCTGCTTACTGCTACTTACTGTTCTGTTTGCTTACTGTTACAGTGGGAAGGCGAGCAGGGAAGAATGTAAGGTGGTGAGACCAGCCTGGGCTCACTGCCAAGGAACCATGCGGCCGGGAGTAGGGAAACAACCTGACAGACAGATGAGGACAACCAATGGACTGCACCAGAAAGCAAAGATCGCCTTTTGAGGAAGAAAAGGGCGAGGGCTGGCATGGGAGGAGTGAGGGAGTGGTTATGCTAATAGAAGGGTCTTAAAAGGACTCGTCCCTCCCATTCAGATGTGCTCGAACTGAGTCACGAGTTCGGTTAACCCAGCGCACTGTTAATAAAGTTCTTTGTTTCACTTTATTTGGCTGTCACCGAAATTTTAATTAGAGATATTTCTCACAGAGGGAGGGGAGAGGAGGGAGAGGAAATGGGCACTATGAGAAGACTAACTAGTTTTAAGTGGGAAAGTGTCCAGATACTTAGTACAAAGCAATGCATTAACCCTGCAAAGCTATTTATGCATACAAGTCAATCACAAATTGAAAAAATGAGCAACAGAAAAGATTATCATATTTGTCTTATAATCATGACATTAATTTAACTCCAGTCCCAGGTTCAAAATACACTGTTATTTTGGGTTGGTAGCTCACATTTCATCAACAGTTTTTCCCCAAAAGGATACTAGTAGGGCTTTAAATTTATCATTACAATTTTGAAAGATACCAAAAGCTTGGCAACAGCAGTACAGCCCTCATTCAGCATTTAGGATAACCTGGAAAAGGCAGTCTTTTTCCAGTTTTTGTCTTAAGCTATTGCTCTAACCAACCTTACCTCATCAGTTTAACTGATTTTTTCCTTTCTCTGAATGATTTTACAAAACTATTTGTACAGCAAGCATCCTGTATGTGAAGCAATTCACCCAAGAAGAAAGAAAAATTAAGCATGCTCTAGAAATCTAGCATCTTAAGTTACTCATTTCCAGTTTGCCAGGAGCACCATAAAGGCTGCTGCAACAGGAAGAAGGCAGAAGGGAAATAAGTGAGCAAACAGCAGCAAACAGCACAGATCAGCTTTTGGATCAAGATTAACCTTCATCTTAGAACATGACGAGATCTGAAAACACTCTCAGGAAATTATCATGGTTTCTAATTCAAGTAGAATGAACAGAAATAATGAAGCATTCTGAAATCTCCATTTTGCTAGTCCTAAATTACAGTAGATTAGGGGGAAACTTGAAAAGCTTCAAAGCTAAGGGAGCAAGTTTTTCCCATTGAACAGCATATGACTTTTCAATGTGGGGAAAAAATTTGCTTGAGGCAAACATCAGAAAAAAATAGTTTTTTAAGAGCCCTAAAATAAATGGAAACCTGAAAGTTATCTTTTCTTGAGTCCAAAATTCAATAGTGAAGGAGACTGGAGAGCACTGTGTTAATTTTAAGCCTAAGAAATTTCTGTTTTAAGGAACACATAATAGTCACAGCTGAGGAAAAACCTCTCTGCAGCTGCATGCTCATTTATCCATTAGCTTTCAGACTACTGTTTCAGATTAGTGTCTCAAAATTTCATATTGTAACTCTGTAACTATGTATTTTACAAGGTCAAAGCCTCTACCAGTCTGAGAAACTATTATTTAGTGTCCAAATGTGAACACACATGCCACTAGAAAAAGGATCTATAAAAGTGGTTATGGTCCATTTACTTTTTAAATGTTCATTTGAAGAAGTACCTATACCATGAATGTAATAAAAATTGCATATAATTTTAAAATAGACATCACCTAGAAAAATGACTTACAGATTGCAGGACATTAGTGAAAATATATGATACCATATGGAGAATATTTATGGACTATATTCACAGGAATGGTAGTGTAGGAGAGAAGCAATCATAGTGAATTATTTTCCCTTTCACAGGTACAGATAACGAAATAATGAAGCTTGATTCCATTTACAGACTGACAAGTGTTAACTTTTATGAGATGCTGTTGTTTCCACTGTTAAAGGAAACTGAAAGTTCACTTTGAACAGAAATGTCATTTTTTAAAATAAAATGGCACACAGCAAGCAATTTTGGTACCTTAGTTGTAAGATGCAAGTTAGCTTTCCTATATAATGGAACAGACATTATGAAGAAAAATAAATCATACTTCAATAATAT
The DNA here is from genome assembly GCF_003945725.1 of Corapipo altera. Lineage (NCBI taxonomy): Eukaryota > Metazoa > Chordata > Aves > Passeriformes > Pipridae > Corapipo > Corapipo altera. Next base: position 723,794 of record NW_020884957.1, on the reverse strand, counting down.
AACCGTGGTTCAGCTTTGAGAAGTAATTAACTAAGTTAAGGGGCTAACATGAATCTCATTGATAGGGTTATGTAGTGAGTGTTTTCTTCTCAAACACCAGCAGTGCAAATTCATCTCAGGACCAGAGGATCATATTTGGTTCCTTTCAGACCTCATAACTGCATCATCAAAACCACAATTGTTTCCCAAATTCTGAAGTATTGTTTAAAATAGTGTGTGCTTAAATTCATTTTATATGTATACTTTTGCACCAAAAGTTTACCACAAAACTTTTAAATGTAGAAGTACCCATTAGGGCAGTCCATATATCCCATCATTTTGCTCAGTATCCAGTTCCCAGACATTTTAGAGATTAGAGGGAAGAAGCAGAAGGGCGTATTGCAAACATGCACAAAGAAAGCATTTCCCAAGCATACTGTTATTCACAAGGAAATCTTCTTGTTCTAATTCTTAATATGTACATTTGTACTGTGGTAACACTGAATATCTTCTAAGAATAAAATCCAAGACAATCTCTGGAGGCACACTGTCTTCTAAACTAAAAATTTGCTGGGCTGAATGTAGCCCATTCTACCCAGGTTCAGATAGCAGGATGAATGCCAGAGAGGAAAAGAAAAGGTGAAGAGACTCAGTAATCACAAGTGGTGAGATTAAAGAAATGCCTTTGAAGAAAGATGGAGAAAATTTGGAAGAATGCTTGAAGAGGTAAATAGTGAAAATTACCAAGAAGAGTCTCAATTCCTTTACCTAGAGGCTAAGTGCGTATGTCAACAGACACCAATCGATGGCAATACAGGCATTGTATGGGACATAGGGAGAAAATATTTTAGAAATGGATGACACTTCTCAAAATGAATTTAAATCTTCCTAGTGATTAGAATTGAAATTAAAATTCTTTAAAAGCCTATTAGGGCTTAAGACTTCCCTCAGAAAATATACTCATCAGCAGACATAACTGAAAAAGGCATGTGAAACACTGGCGGGTGAGGGCTCCAAATTGCCTGTGTGAAGTGTTGGCTTTACAGGACACGTAGGCAGTCACAAGCCACCTGCTGATGTGATTTGACAAGACACGGGTTGTTGACAGGTGAGTGAAGAAACAGATTTGAACTGATTCAGCTTGTGAGGAAGGGTAGAGAGGCCATGCAGCCTTATACTCACACCATGAATCAATTAAAATACTGGGTACGTCATAGTGTCTGCTCAGAGAATAAATGAGGCCAGGATGAACACATATGTTCTCCTGCATGAGCTCTCATGGCCAGTGGTACGCAAACAAACCAGGCTGGCAACTCCTAGGTGTAAATCAAAAATCTGTAATCATGTTTGAGAATAAAAGGAGCAAGTGCTCAACAGTGTAAAATGGTCCTGACCTTCCCATAGTAACAAACCCCTCATCTCTATTGCAAGTACTAGCAAAACAAAACAAGGGCTCAGAACAAGAACAAGTTATCTTTTCCTCAGGTTCTCCTCTAAAGGCAGTGTCTAAATACTAACCTTTTATATTACAAATGTACCAACAACCCAGTAACACAGCAGGATATCAGAGTTAGCTTTCTGCAGTCAATTTATGAGATATAGTTTGCGACTTCTGTTGCATAAAATGCTTATGCCAAAAAATCCAAAAGAATCCAGAGGAAGTAAAGAAAGGCAAATAAAAGCTTTTTCAGACTTTTTACCATATTGCTGTACACATCTTGCACTTATTTACATTAGCTCACACTAAATATTCTGGTCATACAATTCAATTAGTAAATCACAATTCAAGAAAGCTATCTGCTCTGTGACAATTTAAATATTTAAAGCAACCAGCCTCCATAGACATAAACATCAAAAGCTATGTAAATATATGGGGAACCTAAAACGTGAAAAATTGCAGACAAAGCTTATTTATCAAAGCAAAGAAACTCTCAAGTATCCTCAAGCTGTAACCCGAGCAAAAGTGTATCTTGGAGACTGTTCACATAATTCCACTCCATATCTCCTTCCTTGCTTCCCCAAAACACTGGGGATGATGGGAAAGATGATATCATACATTTTGCTTGTTGAAGAGTCCCATAGGCAGCTAAAATGTACGTGGTAGTTTTTTTTAACTATTGTTAAAGCCACAACAACACATTCCAAAACAGTCCCGACCACTTTTCCAACTGGAAAAGATTCTTCTTACTCTGAGGTCATTTAAAAAGGATTTTTGTCTTCCCTTAGCACTCTGTGCAATCAAGCCAACATAAGAAGCCTAAACAGTAAGTTTTCATCTACCGACACAGGGACATGAGAGAAAATGGACATTTAACACTAATAGCAGATAATAGGGCTGTTATATAAAATTCAATAAGCTCAGCAGGGAGTTTTTCATGTACGGTTCCTTCAAACCACTAATTAGTAGAAGAACCGTGCAGAATGTGCATGCCCCCTGTGTTCTTTCTTTTACTGGAAGGAAGCAACAGAGTTGATTTCTCTTTTAATATACTGAGATCAGCATCATTTAAGACAAGCACCAAAACCCATTTGTTGACAACCTCCTGAACCCCTGTGCTCGTTCTTGTGCCTGTCTTTGATGTTTGTGGAGAACTGCAGAACACAGAATAAAGAAAATCATAATGATCTTGCCAGTATCTGAGTACCTCTGAATAATTTTTATGGATTCTCAGAAGACATTCAAGTGGGAAACCTATGCTTTTTATACCCTTCCATGAGCCAGTCAATCCTGATGGCTGAGGGGCTGCATGGAGCACAGCTGAAGTCAGTATGCCCTGCAAAGAGCAGTAGCTGCACTTTCATGCAACAGTATTGAACCCATGTTGTATTTTTTATAGCTATGTCATGAGATACAAGATGCCATTCAACAGTACTGTAGAAATGTAATAAAATCCCATTTCAGCTATGTTAAGCATTTCTTTCCTCAGAAGTTACTGCTGGCATGCTGCTGATACCCCCAATTGCACCTTGGACAGGCTCATCAGAAGTGACCATCAACCTTCTCTTAGCTTCAACAAACCTGATAAACCTACCCAGCCATCAGGTTTACTGCTTCTCAGATAGCACAGATGGATACTAGAAAAAAAAATAAATTCTATTTATTTTCAAATGTAAAAGTTCAACCATCACATGACAAGAAACTACATATAAAAATTGAAAGAAAATTGAAAGAAAACAACTTGTAAACCAATACTATTAAATATTTGATTCCTTTGAAGCTCTCAAATTCACTTAATTCTATCTCCTCTTTCCCAAATTTTCCCTTTCCAAATATCACTATGAATATTTATGATTCAATAATTTTGTTTTGTTTTGGTTTTTTTTATTTTGATAATGTAATTTTGATTGAGTTTATCAGCCAAAAGTGACTATCATGGTCTATCAGCCCACTGCAAATACTGCATAAGGCACTACAAGATGAACGCTAAGCAGAGAACATAGACCCTTTCACTCTCATTACCTATGTTAAAGAAAGACAAAAAGCCTAGATATATATTAAACAACAGAACATATTAAATTGGAAGGTATTTTCCCTAAAAAAGTAAGCATCATGTTGTTAACCCATACTTACTTTTTTCAGAAGTGCCTGTCCTTCCCTCCATCCCTTAAGACAGTATGGGATAGGAATATGTTAATACACATAATATTGACTATGTGTTTTGGTGCAGACAAGGAATTAACTCTTGATCTAAATATAGTGGATTTAGTTCAATCAAAACTGATCTCAGAAAGAAACAATCAAATATTCAACAAAAGCAGGAAACCTATCATTGAAGTCAAGTATGTACTATGTCCTCAGCCCATAGCTACTTATTTGGTCTTCAGTGTATCTTATAGTCAGTCTAGCTTTTCACTTTTGAATATCAAATTATTTATAACAGGACAGTGGCAGAAGACTGCCTTCAAGGTAGATAATAGTCTTCTATTTGAAACTTTTCTCAATTTTCCCTTCTTCCTTCAGATACTGACCACATTCCCAGAAGATACCAAACAATATTAGCCTCTAGTCACATTTATAAGGTTTGTAAGAAGTTGAAAGAGATCTGTCAAAGTATATTAAAAATGCAATGTTTCCAAAAAGCCCCAAGTGAGTAACAGGAAGCAAGGCATTAACAACCTACTGAACTTTTAACTCTTAACATGTCATTTTTCCTGGACTATTAGACTCCAAAAAAATCAGAAGCAAAAGGAAAGGATGGGATTAGGCATAAATCTAAGTCTAGTGTAGACTATTATCTGTGATGTGCATTTTGTAACTTGACTAATTTTTTGTGAGCTTTCAGAGCAATGAAGGTCTATGGACATCCCAAATCAGAACTACAGCTTTGCGAAATTTCATGGCAGGGTTATAGTACAGCATGGGAATCTCAGATCCTCAGCAGTGAAATGGAGGAGAAAAAAATTGTTCCTGACAGCTAGGACATAAAGACATGCCAATTCCAGCCAGCTGCTGTGGAGAACAAAACATCCCTTTTGTGATTAACCAATTCTGTGTGGCTTTTGCCAGAATCTTGGACATGCATCTCCTCAAATCTCTGTTTTCCAGCCAATCCCAGCAAGTCCCAGGCAAACAACCCAATGGAAAATTCCATGTTCTTACCCAGTTAGTTGGTAGTGTTCTGCTACCTTGAAATATCCCACATTTCACACTGACCTGTAACACCTGTCTTCGAAGGTATCTGCACTACTGCTGTTGATGGCAGATCTTCATTAGTTTTAGACACACCACATCCTGGTGCTTTTAAAGATATGTATTCAACATCAAGAGTGCCACCTAAAAGTGAATTCAGGAACTAGGAAATTCCAACAGAAACCTAATTCTGAGCAGAGGCAGCAGAGCAGACAAAGGTAGCATTTATTTTGTTTGTATTCATGGGAAGGGACTAGACAAACTATTTTTGCCATGACTTTACAAAAAATGCACTGGCTGTTCAAACAATGAACAAGGAAGCACACTTAGAATCCTTCCATTTAATCATACAAATCAAAGCCGACCAGGCACTTACTGACAAGGATTTCAAATTTAAGTAAGCAGTAAAAGTCATGCTTCCTTACTCATCACAGGCCCTGAAAAGGACTAATGCTCTGTGTTTCATGTAACTGTATTTCCTTAGGCCAAGAAAAGCACCAGAGCAGTATCTTAACTGTGCATATCAAGAGTCATCTGAACAAGGGTTATAAAGGATAACCTGGCTGGAAAATCAGTCCTCTTGTCAAGATATACACAGCTGCGTAACAGCAATTATTAATATAATTTAAAGATTTTTATGTGTAACTCCTTCACGTGGTAACAAAGAAATAGATCCTATAGACTACGGTACACAAAAATTCACTTTTAATTTCTTTTTGAAGGGACTATAATGGAGCACATTCTGCATTAGAGAAAGACAGAGATGATGAAGAGTTAAGCAAGTGGCTATGACCACTGGATGTGAAGCAAGAGAACAAAAGAAGTGAAAGAAGAAGAGTAGGGAGATAAACAGAAACAGGAATTGGAAGAGTAGTTTGAAGAAACAAACAAACATACATATGCAATTAGAACTGCATTAAAAAAAGTGAAAAAAAATGCTTTGAACTTAAGTAATGTAAATCCGTCTCTTATTCTGTTTGGGGTTTTATCCTCCTTTCATGGGTTATTCAAAAGCTGTGAGTAAGTAAAGGAACTGGTAGTTGCAGCCACAATAGCAAATGGTTTTTTGAGATTTTCGGTATCTCTATCTCTTATTCTGCTCTACCAAAGCCGGCCTCAAATGATTTGTCTGAAGTGCAATTATCCTGTAAAATATTTTGATATGGACAAAAATCTATAAAAGAAACTACCTGCTTAGTTTCCAAGTTGCAGAATAGGCTTTCCTTATGTTCTTCAACTCTTCTTTACATAGAAATTGTAAACCCCTGATATGTTATCCAAAACCTTACCAGACATGCAGGTGTTTCAAATACGGCCAGGTGGGAGACAAGATACATGACACTTAGTATGCTATATTTGAAAAGTTTGGTTTAGAAAGTGGAGTAGCATTTAAACATTTTTAAGATGTTGACAACTAGGACCTGAACCTGTCAGTTTTTCCACTACAGCAAAGTTTCATACAGTGAGACATACAACTTGTCCCTGTCCTAGACTTAGATCCCCACTGGTACATTCCATGCTTTATCCTGTGTTTATCAGGACTGTTGGACTGCCTACGGAGAATTCCAATTTTCAAGTCTTTAGAAAATATAAATAAAAGTTCTGCTATATTTAGCATGCATACTTAAGTAGGTAAACAATAAAATCAGTACATTAGAGCTTTTATCACTTCTGTTCTGGCTGTGTCTGCTGTTACACTGTTTTACTAAAACAATGAATGTTGAGCAGTATTGCAAGACATACAAAATAATAAGAAAAATAAATATTAATTAGAAAAACATGCACTGTTGCATCTAGGTTATAATAACATTTTACAATTTCTTTCACTTACTAAAAATAACTCCCCCAAAAGATCAAAGCAACATTAACAAATGTTTCTTAATTTAACTTGAAACTACAAGATAAAACTAAAATTTCTAAATTAGTTACTAGCAGTGTACATAAAGAAACTTTTCAATCTAAAAATGCTTCTTTCTCAAAAACTGAAAGGACTCAGGTGTTCCCAAATGTTACCATATAATGAACTTTATGTTCCAGACACAAGAGAAAAACAAATGTCAGTAATGCATAAATCAGACTAACAGAAGCTTGATTCCAGCACAAATGTAGTCAAAACTCCAGCTCTAAAATCAGACTTAGTGTTATCAGTTTGGATGTTAAACTAAAATGAAGTGGTTTTGGTTTTTTTAAAGAGAAAGAAACATTAAATTTAGGCTTAGAATAATTCTTGAGCCTAAGAGAAATTACAGGAATAAGCAGTTCAGATCTCTTACAGCCAAAGCAGAACCCTACTTCTAATATAGACTGCTAATGAACGTTGGCAATCAGCATGCTTATATGACAAGGTAAAGCAGTGGGAATGTTTTGAACACAGCTTGTCTACTAAGGGCACAAGTGTGTGTTTTAATTAATGTAGCATCACTTCGCCACTATTAGAAGTATCTGTCCTAGGACCAGTTGGCAACTGATGGAAATTCAGACCCTACCAGCAGTTATACAATTTGTTCATGTTTTATTTCCACAAGAAAGTAAACCTGCAGTTGAATGTTGTTCCAAGTTTAACACTGTTAGTCATTTTATAGACAAATTTAAAAAACATTAACATCTCTTTAAAAAAAATATATTCTCCCTGGAATTTTTTCCCTTTGAAACGATATGTCTACATTTCTGCAGTATATATATATAGGCATATGCAAAAATATTTTCATTTGGCAAAGTGGTTGAAAAATTGATCTTAATTAGCTTTTTCCTATGTTTTTCTACACATATATATGTAGGTATGTATGGTACTGCATTGCATTACATCCACTGACTGTGTTTTCTACAGGATGCTCACCAGACCAGCCATGAGTGAACAGTATTCCTTTACAGAGCAGTTATTCAACATTTTGCCTCTTTCTTACTGTTTAATGTACTGCCTTGGGCATATATACTGCAGAGCATGATTATTGAATTTTTTTTCTATAACAGGGCAGAATACTGCTACTAGAACAATAGAAGCAGAACTAGAACTAATACTATTACTAGAACACAAGTGGCTCATGAAAATCAGTTTGTATCCATACCCTGCAACAGAATTATCCTCACCTTCCAGAGGAAAAGACAAGGTACAACCATATCAACACCGTAAGCACCAGCTAACTCTCAGTGCTCTTATTCTCATTGTACTTCATATAGTATAGTAATTCAAAGTCTAGTGCGCTATTTTGTGGACATATGAAACATTACCACTTACATTTTGTAAGTCTCCACTCTTGATTCAGTTGCAAAGTTCATAGTACTCTTGAAGGTCTTATATCTTAACCAAATTGGGATTTTTTTACCCTCCCTAGATGAGCAGTAGAATACTTAATATGAAGGTAGCCTCCTATTTCTTCAAAGTATGAAGCTGCTAAACTTTAGCAGCTGTATGAAGCTGCTAAACTTTAAGAAAGGAGAAGGTATAATCTCCTTTATTCTTTGACATTGTTTAGTCTTCATCTTAGGTGTTTTAGCTCATTTCCCCACCCCCAGATCCACTTGAGACAGATATCCAAAATGGAAAATTTCAGTTCAAATTGTTTAAGATTAGCAAAAAATGCTCATAAAAGAGAAAAAATTTACGATGGGAAATACTGAGCACTATGTTATCACCTAAGCTAATGGCATGTCTATAACATAACCTTTCAAATATTCAAAGTTACATATGTAAATGTTTTAACAAGCTTGCCAATGAATTACATACCTTTTTCATGGTTTTGATAAGCAGAGTACACAGCTGCCAGAAGGCTGGAAAATAACCTGAAAAAAAGGAGTTTCCTGCCAAATTGTTTCAGCTGTACTGATGAGATCCAGTTTTGGGTGATGGGCTGGGGATTCTCACTATCTCATCTTAGGCCATTTGAGTGCAACACCACAACCTTTTTAGATCATTGCAGATTTGTAGCCTCTTTTTCTATTACCATACAACAGAATTTCTAGCTAAATGAATTCAGTAACTACAAACTCTGAATGTACCGGCTTATAGAAGAGCCCATTCTGATGGGGATGATACTCATATGAAACAGAAAACCACCTAATTTAAACCACATTTTAACTGTTCAGCATTTCTTCACCAAAATATTCATTACTCTCCATGTGTGTATGTGTATGTGCATATAAAAAAACCAGTCGTTGGCCCAATTCCTGTAGCTGAGCTCCCTAAACATACATATGGGTGGGCATGGCAGACAAGGGGGTGACTTTGCAGTGAAAGGTAAAAGAATCAATTCCAGGACAATTTACAATTACTGTAGGTATTACCTGGTGTTTACCTGTAACCAAAGGCTGGTACTACACATCTACTTGAAAGGGAGTAAGTTTAAATGTTTTATAGCAGCAGTAAATTAATGGTTAGTAAAATCATCTTTAAGAGGTGTACATAAAATAGCAGGTGCTTTCCAGATAAAGAAAAATTGTCCAAATTTAGTGAGTTTCCAACTGAGTGATATTTGCTTTAGTCTTTCATAGCATGATTGGGAATATACATATAATATCTCCAAACAAATAACACATATTTCTGTGAAAGTTATATTTCTGGATATGAGGCAAAGTATACGCTAGAAAAGTGTGCCAGTATAGTCAGTTCTAAGATCTAAAATAGAGGAAGATGAGGGCCTGAACATTAACTATACTATCATCAAGTCTCTGAAGCAATTGAATCCCAGAGCAGAAAAACAGTCATGCCTCTCATGCCTTGGAAAGAAATTCATAGCAAAAAAAGCATGGGGCAAGGGAAGTCAAAGGATTGCTCAGCCTGTTTCACATTTTTAATGGACTCCTTTACATGCAAAATCTCTTATAACCCCAAGTCATCTGCTCACATATGCCATATGTTCACACATCCAAAACCATTTCTGTGCCAAAGACTTGCAACAACGTCTTACAAAAATGATGAAGGGGATAGGGCACCCACCATCAGATGAAGGCCTTGAGCCCAGTGTGCTCAAAGTAGGGAACTTCAACACCTGTTTTCACAAAAAGAAAGCTCAGACCGCCAGGTCGTAGATAAAATTTCATATGTGGTCTTGTGACTGTTCCACCATACATTAGAAAATCCAAGATACTCAGAATCAGGGTGCCTGGAAGAGAGAGGGAGCCTGAATATGAAAACACAATGTTGGATTTAGGCTGGGGACATAGTCAGGAGGAAGCATCATTCAGACATCTTTGTAGAGAGTGGACAACACCACTGTTTTGTGCTTACCCAGAGGAGTTTGCACCCTGTCCACACCCAATCTTCTTTTGGGATGTAGGTGTTTTTAAAGGTTGAGACAAAAGCCGCTGCTGCTCTTGGATGGGACTTTTGTTGCATGCATCCCATTGTGTTAAGCTGAGAACGCAACACTGTCTATCTGCCAAGTGCAGGCTCATCATGATGGCCTGTTGCCAAGGATGAGCTGTTACAGAATCACAAGAGGGCTTTAACAAGAATGAAATAATAAAAAAAGAAGACAGATGGAAACTTAGCAATCTTAATCTTTACATTGCTGGGGTAGTAGCCTCTCAAAACACAGACATAAGCAGGTATGTCACTCCCAATCTGTTTTCTTTTGGAGGTAGCTGGATTTAGTGAGACCTGCTGCAGGCTTGAAAGACTCTTCTCACCCTGTCTGTGAAGCTGCTTTATGCAGCTACTGAAATAATCAGGGTTCATTTCATCAAGCAAGTTTAGACTATTTTTAAAAGCGTACTCGTATTTCAGTGCAGGAGCACAAAACAATTAAATGGAGCTTCATGATAAAGAAAAGCAATTTGCAACTTTAAATCTAGACTGACGACTAATATCTATAATATAAGGCATTCTAAAATCATTAAAAAACATCGTAATGCATTAAAGCTTTTCTTTGAGATGTGGCAAGCCACTGTACCTAAGATGTCATATGCCAAATTCTGTTGAAGGAAATAAAATCCATTATTTCACATCTTTGTTACAGAAAACTGTATTTTGGGTATAGTACAAGGCAACAGACCCCCCACCCCTCAGGCCTATGGAAGAAGCATGAAACCCTACCTTTAGACTTCATTACCAATGAATTATCTTTCCAGGGGATACAGATATAGATAAGTCACCAGTACCAGACTTAATATTCAAAACCATAAGAGTGAACACAAAAACATTTGGTATTGGTGACATAGCCCCTACCCTCAGAGTCACACAATGAGGCATCACCAGAGAGCAGTGAGTCTTCTTACCTCCCATAATGTAGCTGCATCAGGTTGTAGGTATCTTAACCTACTGGCATGCATTAACTATCAGGAAACTTTAAAAAATATTAATAATGCCTTCTGTCAAATGTCATTTAATCAAAACTGGGGCCTTCCTCATGAGCACACTGGTCCCCGGTAACTGCCAAGCAGGGAGCTTTCTGCAGGGTGTCACATACTGAGGATATCTAATGCAAAAAGGTGGAATTGTGGACCTGAATCATTTACAATGGCTAAGCTGAGCCTTTTTATGGAGTAGGGGATGTAAGCACACATAAAACAAAGTCCATATGTTTAAACTAAAAAATCCCTTCCATTCTTCATTTTACAATCAGGTTGTATTTTACAGCCTTATTTAGATTTATGAATAGTCAATTCTATATTTATAACTATTGTAAAAACTGAGCAGCTTATTGTTTTTGTAAACCTAACCTCTAATCTAAGCCAAGAAAAATAAAACTGAAAGCTTTCTAAAAAAGGAACATTTTTCTTACAGTGACAGAAAAGATAGAAAAATAAATGTCTAAAATGAAATGGGCTTTCCTGGTCAAGGGAAAGTACTGTCATGCGAAGAGAAAACATGGTTCTTAGTCAAGTTTGCCACCTGACCTTCTGTGAGGCTTCTAAGCCCTCAGGTCCTTCCTTCTACTTAGCCTGTTCTAATAACCACAGGGCACAAGAAATTATGCTGACTTCCTTCCCTCTGTGTCTTTATGGGAAAGATAATTTATCACTAGTAGCTATGACAAAGTCAAGAACTTACACCCTTGGAAAACAGTCTGTTCTGTAGCTGACCTGAAAGGCTTGGAAAAAGGGAAAGTGGATACTCTTGGTAATGCAAGTGCTAGACTGAACAGAAGGCTTGACTGAAAGATAAAAAACCACTCAATACACGTACAGTTCATTTAGTACAGCACATACCTCTTGTTCAAGACAGGAAGAAAATTCTCTTCCATGAGCTAGTACAGTGACACCATCACAATAGACACCTCCTATATTTAAATTGACAAAAGCTACATCAACTATCCTCTCTAGTATTCCAAAAGTTAAGAAAAAAAATAGGAATCTGGAAGGTATGTCAGTTCTGCAATTAATATAGGATACTGTTATGCTGGAAAAAGCACTAGAAACTTGTCATATAGATCATAAATTTACTGCTCTGAAGCCTACTCAGAATCCTTCGAAAGTCATGAGAAAAAACAGCAGAGAAGTCTGGTATAGACAGCAATTATTTGCAGCACCGCAAGGATGGAAAAGTTCCCTGAAAAGGCAGCACAACAGTTTTTCAGTAAAATTCAGCTACCAAAACTTAATATATACTAGGTAAACTGAAACTACAATGTTAAATATCTGAACCTCAGGAAAGGAATTTATAAACTTTTCTAAATCCCTGAAATTCAAAACTTAGCTTCAAAGATTTCCAAGAGCTCTGTCCATTTAGACTATCTCTCTCTACTAAAACCATACATCATATGTTCTAAACACCGCTGTTGCATTGCAATGAAAGTACAGGACACTAGTGGCTTGGAAGGACATCACGACATCTCAGTCATTCTACTTTTCCCAGGAGAAATGAGGCTTGCCTCCATTATGATCATACCACTTCCTATATCCCAGTGCTAATAACAGCACGAAAAAAAAAAAAAGGCATCAAAGCAGTGGGTACAGGCAAAAGAGAAGGGAAGGGAAAAGCAAGGAAGAAATTAAAATGCTGTAATATTTGAACTACTGGTGACCATTTTAGTCGGGGAGAGCAATAATGCAACATCCCTTTCTTCTAAAATTCATACTCTACTTACAGGTTCTCCTCAGTGTGTGGGCTGAAGAAAATGGTTAGGAAAATACAAAGAAGGTTGCAATGCACACACTACTCCCAGAACTTTTTAAAACCCAAATCTAACTAAATTTGGAACTGCAGGTCATCAGTCTAGACCTTTCCAAGGGTCAGAAGTCACTCAGGCTTTTTCTTTACAACTGTATTAGTTTCCTTAACAGCAACAGAGAAGGATTTACAACATGCAGAGGCCTCATAACTACAGTATCCAGACAACTCACCAGGGTGTTTCTGTCTCCCACTGTAGTTCATGTCAGAACCCTGCAATATCCCTAGCTGCAAACTGTAATAGTGATGGATGAGTTATGCAGCTGATACAGAAAATCAGAGTGCAGTTTGTGTTACTTCATCGTTCCTCAGATATTTAGCATAGCTTTCCCTCCCTTCCAATTCACAGAAAGGCAGATGGATATGTTTTCTTTGCTTTGATGTAAGAAAAGGACTGTCAGCTGTTTGCCTTTATTTAATAGTTGTTTCAAGAGCTTTTCAACAAAGAGAGAAACAAAAAAAGACAAAAAAGCAAAAGGAAACAATCTCTCCAAAAAGCGAACCACTGCAATATTTCCAAGCCAGAAGACACAATCTGATCAGGTCACTTATGATGGCATGGATTTCACTCTTGCCAGTGGGTCTTTTGACATATAGGTCAATGTTTCAGTAATGAGGTGACTGATAAAAGTATTTTTGTATCAAAAGTTTGGACACTAACCTCTCAACACCAGTAGGTTTTCTTGTGTTTTCGCTATGTAAGGAAGATCACTTCGTTGCTTCTTCTGGCATTACTAAATGTGGTTTTGGAATGAGGAATGCAAAATGGACATTTTTTTAATCAGAAACATACTCAGTAGCTGCATTACTGTTTGGTATTTTTAAGCAGTCTGCTTAGTGACAAAGAAATAACGCATCATTTACCCATCTGCATTGGACCTCAGTGGAGCTCTGGTGTGAGTGTTGTCCCATACTGCAGAAAGCAATATGAAGCAGGAGTGGAAATGCCAGAGGCCTCATATCTTTAGTAAGCCAAGTCCCCAGTGGATTAAGACCTATTCTTCTCCTTAAAGGATGAATGTACATATAAATCCCAATGTTTCCATAAAACATTTATAGTTTGAAATCAGCAGAGCAAACATAGGCCAATTGCAGGGATTTTATTGTGTTTGCCTTCTGTAGAAATGTGAAATCTCAATAATTTTTCTTTTACAAGAGCTTTTGCAACATGCACGTGTGCCTTGCTGAATTAGCAGTAGTACTGTCTGGAAAACATATGTAATTAAATTGACGTAGGGAAAGAAGAAAGACAGACCATTGTCTATTTTTTCTAAAAAAATTAATATCAATATATCCAAGAAATAGGAGCTAATGGATGCAGCTCTTATTAAACCATAGGCACAGAAAAAGGAGTGTCCTCCCATGTTGTGCTGCCAGAGCAGGACAGGGGGCAGTGTGAAAACATTTGAGAGGAAGTCCATGAAAAGCTAGTGGAATTACTTGGTGGGGGCTGAGCGAGGAACACTGGAGTCTGGAGGAGGCCACTGGAAGTTCTCCGCTGCAAGGCCAGCTCCTGGTGGGGCCATGTCCGAAGCCCATTTGATGGATGGAAATCGTGCTTCAAGCTTAGGGAACAGATGCAAGCCCCTCAGGAGATGAGAAGAACCACCAACCTCTGGATGTGCCTGGGGTTATCAGTCCTTTTCAGCTGGATAGCTGCAGCAAGACCAAGGGAATGCTTTCTTGAATGTTCTTTCTTGAATACTCTTTCTTGAGGAGCACTGCAGAGCTTGCTGTTCTTCTCTGTGGAGCCATGAGCAGCAGCCATAAGAAATGGGGTACAGAAAGATTGCCAGGGGTCTTAGTGCTTTGTAGCACCCACTGTTTTCCCACTGTGCATGGGAAGGATTCTTGCCCCCAGCATTGATCAGGCCAGGGGCATTTGGCAACTCTCAGAAGACCTTGAGATGGCTTCAGGTTGAGGGCTTGGCCATCTCCTGGGAGGCATGATCAACAGGCTGTGGGATGAGAAGTCAGGTCTTCCTCACACACTTAGGGAATAGCTGATTGTCACCCCTGGGGTCAGGAAGGAATTTTCCCCTGAGGCACATTGACACTAGACTCTGGGGGTTTTTTTGCCTTCTTCTGCAGCACGACCACTTATCAGGGCTCCTCTGGTCCATTTTGGCTACATTACTGCCCGTACCACAATGACAGGCTCTTCTGCCTTACAGCTACAGGGATGGAGGCTTTTTTTTCCCCATGGTGGACTAGCAAGTGTCTCCAGGATTTTTTCGCCATCCTCTGCAGCACTGAGCATGGCCCCTTGACAGGGCTCATTGGGACCATTTTGACTAAGTGCTTGCTGCTCATGCTCCATGAAGGAGGCCCTCCTGGCCCATATCAGGGGAGAAGAAGATTTCTAGACTTCTAGGGTGACTCCCGGGGCTTGCTGCTTCTCCACTGTGACACTGAACACAGAGAAGGTGCACTATGTTATGCCTAGAATTCTGCATGAAGAGCTATGATCCAGGTTTGAAGGCTCCATCCAGGAAAACATCTCTCTGCAGTGTGGGTCCCAGACCCATCCAGGAGATGGATCACATTTTTCTTGCAAGAAATAGAATAAATAGCCATAGGGTAGGCATTTAAAATTACACTTAGAAACCTCCATTCTTTAGTGGACATGGGGGGGAACATAGTTATGAAAGATGAGGAAAAGGCTGAGGTATTTAACACCTTCTTTACCTCAGTCTTCAACGGTAGGACAGGTCTCTCTGAGGACAGCTGGCTTCTGGAGCATGTAGATAGGAATATGAAGCTGAATAGTCCCCCCGTAATCAAGGAGGAAACAATCAGCAACCTGCTGAACCACTTGGATCCTCACAAGTCCATGCAATCAGATGGGATCCACCCAAGGGTGATGAGGGAGCTGGCGGAAGAGCTCGCCAAGCCGCTCTCCATCATTTACCAACAGTCCTGGCTCACTGGGGAGGTCCCAGATGATTGGAAGTTGGCAAATGTCACACCAATCCACAAAAAGGGCCGGAAGGAGAACTCAGAAAACTACAGGCCTGTCAGTCTGACCTCAGTGCCTGGCAAGGTTATGGAGCAGATCATCCTGGGTGCAATTACACAGCACCAACAGGATGGACAAGGGATCAGACCCAGCCAGCACGGGTTTAGGAAGGGCAGGTTCTGTCTGACCAATCTGATCTCCTTCTACGACCAGGTGACCCGCCTGGTGGATGAGCGGAAGGCTGTAGATGTGTCCATCTGGACTTCAGCAAAGCTTTTGACACTGTCTCCCATAATATACTCCTGAAAAAACTGGCAGCCCATGGCTTGCACAGGGGCACTCTGTGCTGGGTTAGGAACTGGCTTGAGGGCCGGGCCCAGAGAGTGGTGGTGAACGGAGCTGCATCCAGCTGGCAGCCGGTCACCAGTGCTGTCCCCCAGGGATCAGTGTTGGGCCCAGTTCTGTTTAATATCTTTATCGATGATTTAGATGAGGGGATTGAGTCCATCATCAGCAAATTCGCAGACGACACCAAGTTGGGAGGGAGTGTAGACCTGCTGGAAGGCAGGAGGGCTCTGCAGAGGGACCTGGATAGCCTGGAGAGTTGGACTGGTTCCAACGGGATGAGGTTCAACAAGGCCAAGTGCCGGGTCCTGCACTTTGGCCACAACAACCCCCTGCAGCGCTACAGGCTGGGGACAGAGTGGCTGAAGAGCAGCCAGACAGAGAGGAACTAGGGAGTTTGGATTGACAGGAAGCTGAACATGAGCCAGCAGTGTGCCCAGGTGGCCAAGAAGGCCAATGGCATCCTGGCCTGGATCAGGAACAGTGTGGCCAGCAGGACCAGGGAAGTGATTCTACCCCTGCACTCAGTGCTGGTGAGGCCTCACCTGGAGTACTGTGTCCAGTTCTGGGCCCCTCAGTTCAGGAAGGATATTGAGGTGCTGGAGCAGGTCCAGAGAAGACCAACAAGGCTGGTGAAGGGACTTGAACACAAGTCCTATGAGGAGAGGCTGAGGGAGCTGGAGTTGTTTAGCCTTGAGAAGAGAAGGCTCAGGGGAGACCTCATCGGTCTCTACAACTACCTGAGAGGAGGTTGTAGCCAGGTGGGGGTTGGTCTCTTCTCCCAGGCAATCAGCAGTAGGACAAGAGGACATGGCCTTAAGCTGCGCCAGGGGAGGTTTAGGTTAGATATTAGAAAGAAATTCTTTACAGAGAGGGTAATCAGCCATTGGAATGGGCTGCCCAGGGAAGTGGTGGATTCTCCGTCCCTGGAGGTTTTTAAGATGAGGCTGGACGTGGCACTTAGTGCCATGGTTTAGCAACTGTGGTGGTAGTGGATCAAGGGTTGGACTTGATGATCTCAGAGGTCCTTTCCAACCCGTCTGATTCTATGATTCTATGATATTCTTCATGTCATAAATATGGAAACAAAAAGAGTTGTCTTCTATTCAAGATTGAATTTCACATTAAAGAAAAAAATCCTCTACAAAGAAACTTCTCTTTTTGAGCAATATGACATTTTATGTATTTTTAGCTTGTATATTTTTACAGAAGCATATAGAGTGATTAGTGGTCTAAAGTTTGGATCAGCAGATTGATGAGAAGAGGGCAAAACATCCTTCAGCCATATCACCTCTTTCTTCAACTTTGAATTTATATTTAAAATTCTCCAAACTCTGTATCTTCTGTATTTATCCAAACAGAAAAAAATGTTGAGGCCAGAAAGTTCAGAAAAGAAGAAAGAATTATTTCTTGGACAAACATTTTTTCCCCCCTCCCACTGGGATTGTTATCATGGTATACCTCTTGTCAATTGCTACTCTGAAGACACATCAAGGGCTGAAATGGTATTCTGAGAAAAAAAGGAGGAATGAGGTACATTCTTATAAACACATTCCAGGTTTTCTAGTATATATGTGCAATATGTTCATGTTATCTGAGAATTAATCATAAAACAATTTATCAACATATCTGTTCATCTGTTTTCTCCCAAATATACAGCCCACTTAATTTTCTTAAGCTTGAAAGAACAAAACATTTAGCATTTAAGTGTAAAGGAAGCTAAGTGTTCCAACTGAAATGCAATATAAGTTAGCTGTAATTTCTGAAAGCGACAGTAATTTGAACAAAAAGAAGGAAGCTACTCAAATCTCTAAAGAAAAACCATGCATTTCAGCTGATTGCAGGGAAAATTTAAACTAACTTCCCAAGAAAACTGTTTTATTTTATTGCACAGGTGAAACAAAACCTAGATCTTTTGTTAGGAAAGGATGAACAACAGTATTGAAAGTTGTGTTGGCTGAGATTTAATCACTACAGACGGACAATAAAAGAATAGTTACATAAAGTGGTTCTACAGAAACATGGGAAAGGGAAATTTACTGAAAAAAAGTTTCCTTTCTTCGTATTTTCTTTGCTTAACTGGAGGCCACTGAACATCCTTCTCTGAGCATTATGAGATGTATATTTCTAGAAACTTTAAAGCCAGACTTACTGTCCTTCTCGTTTTGCCAGTCAGCATCCCAGGTGCATTGGTCTGTTTTCTATGCAGAGTTTTTCCTCTCCTGCCTTTTTTGTGTACTTCATTGCTCTTCCAAATGCTTACTGCAGCTTTTACCAGAACTTCTCTGTGACATCAGGACCCACCAGCCACAAGAATGGGGTACCCACCTGCTGACAGGTTCTGTGGATTCCCTGCAGAAGCTTCAAGGAAAGGAAAGAGAGCAGCACTTTGTTTTCATTTCCTCTTCAGTGGAACACGAGATGTGGGCCCAGCTCTCCTTGTTCTTTTTCACCACAGACAAATGTAGTACCATGTTCGTACATTTCTTTACGCCAAGCACCATGACCAGGAAATCGGCACTGCTGGCCACTGCTGAGGCTTTTACTGGTGGTCAGACATTGAACATGACAACTGTTCACTAACTCAGCCCAGTCCTCCTGTCCCTCCACAGAGCGACTTGGACTTTCTCCCTTTGCTCACAAGCGCACCACTGAGAGTCCTGTTCCATACCACGTTTCCCATCCCTCCCTTTCACATGGTCCATCTTGCCAGGCAGCTGTGGGCAACAGCTGCAGATGTGCTTCCCAGCTGTAGCACATGCACGTCCCACTGACAGACCTTCACCCTGATCTACCAAAGGAAGTGGGATGAAGACATTAGTGGTGTTTGTGGATTTGTGTGTGCTGAGTGTGTCTGCCTGTGCTGATCTGTGCAGTCAGGCATGTGCACATGCATATATGAGTGCCATATGGGTGTCTGTGTGTGTGTGTGTGTGTGTACCTATTGGGAACACACACTAAGCCTCACTACTGACAGGATGTGGCAGCCTGGAGCTGCAGCAGCCTCCCCTCTATCAAGCTGCCACATTCAGACTCCCCAAAACAGTCCCCTCTTGTTTGCTTTTCAGAAAGCATCAAAAGCCTTTCCTGGGTTTCTTCCTTTTGGGAATTTGTATATGACCAATAGCAACAGTGCTCTGCAGAGTAGCTCTTACTGACTTGTCCTGATGGGTTTCACAGCAGGACTCTGGGACAGCACTAGGAATGGCCTTGACAGAGTGTGTCACCTTCTCTGAAGGGAAGTCCCACGTTTCCGTTATTCCTCTGTGCTCTTCTGTGTGTGAGGATGAGCTTTGTTTCACAAAACCTAACAATGATATCTACAATACCACAATACCTTCTGGTCCCTGAAGACATTTTATCCATGAGTCCAGCACCTCCAAGTTCTTTGAAGTGTTGCAGAATTTCTTGAATTCTCTCATGCTTAGAGGATCATATATGGCAGTCTTTGCATCCTGCATTTCAAAAGATTAAATTTGACCCTTTATTATACAAGAAAAGTTTTCGTTGCTTGTTTTCTTACTATTTGGGTTTTGACTGATGCCAGAACAAGTTTTTAGTTAAAGTGGTGATCAGCACAGCCAAAGAATCCTGATGCCGAACAACAATGTCTGCTTAGAGCCTCAGTTCTCTGGGTAGATGGTTTGTGGAGAGAAAAAAAAAGTCTGGTACATGGTCAAACAGGGCCTTTAGTTTCTGTGAGCTAACTGCAGGGACTTGGGGCATATGTGAAGGGTTTCTAGTTTTTGGGAGTTTTAGCAGAGATGGATGGATTAACTCTTGATTGCTACTTCAGAAATGTATATTTTTGTCTATTGCCAGACAAGAATAGAATTATTTGAACAGAAATTGTTTGAAAAAGAAAGAAACATATCATGAAGTAAAAGACTGCATTTTATTTAAAGTAATATTTCCTTCTGTTGTTTAGTTTTGTCTAAATCTTAAATGACAGTGAGAAAAAATAAACAAGAATATATATTCTCCAGTACATTTTGTGCACTTTTGAGACTTTTTAAACTGTTCTGCTCTCTAAAAATAAAAAAAATAAATCACACACAGCAAGGAAAACTTCTAAAACTTTTAATTAAAATTTATTTTGAAAGTAAATCTGTAAAAATACCACAAATTTTTGACACACGTATTGGTTAGAATATTCTCCTTGCCCCAAATTCATGCAGGTTAGGAATCAGTCTCAATTTTAAATGGCTTCAGAAAATCATTATGTTGCTTTTACAGAAGCAATGTATGCTTCTGAACATCAGCAGTTTGACATTTATCTTGTATATGTCAGGCCCATGTTCTATGCTCCATAGGGTAAAGCACCCCCCTTTTATAGCTCCATTCTATTCAGTGTATATCCTATCTATAGGATAGGTCATCCAGAGTCTCCAGACAAAAGTCAGTGAGTGCTGGAATCCGCTCAGCTGAACCCCTTCACTTTAGGTAGACAGTGGGACTGGGCAAGGCCTCCTAGGCTTGTCCCATCTGGATCACCAGAAAAGTGCTGCCCTAAAACCAGGACTTGTTACCCTGTGTGCAGTAAATGGGTTATGGTTTCTTTCATATTTGTGCATAGATGGGTGCTAGTTGGTAAATCCACAAAGCCAGAACCCCAAGCAGAGAAGACAATCATTATTTACAAGCTGTTAATCTAATATATTCCACCTATCTAATAAACATTCAATGTTTGCTGCTCTACTACTGGTTACTTATAAAAAGGCTGATTGTGCAAAATATTATGTAATTCATTATCAGTTACAATGCATTATCAGGGGTCTTTCATTTGAGTCAGAGGTCCTTTGGTGGTCATGATCTTCCCCTGCCAGAATAATGTTTTACCCAGTTGGAACTGATTTCAACACAGTTGCTGAGTTAGTTTACTTAGCTTTTCTTATCTCAGGTATTTTTACCAAACATCCTTGTGGTCTGTACGTTCTGCATTCTTTGTGTCCAACTGACAGTAGCACTCTTCTTCCTAAGCTTTGTTAACCTCCCTCTGGGTCTGGCATCTTTGAAGCATATCAAGCCCTAAACCTTAACAAGCCAATTCTACTGACAAGCAATTTATCTTAGGATAATCAATGTTGCTCCTCAAATCCTGTCCCCAGACCTCTGCTACTGCTTTGCCCCAAGCAGGACTCTGCCTGTACCACTCCTGGCTCCTGCAAACTCTGGGCTCAGATCTCAGCCTCTTGCTGTGAGCAGGAGCCAGTCACCACAGCCCATCTGATGGGAACTTGTGGCTCCTACTGCCAGGGCTGCAGTTAAGAAGAAGATGGGATCACATCCAGGCTGTCTTCAGCCTCACCATCCCTAATCTGGCCGTGAACCTCGGCAGCCATACCTTCCAGAGGGGGAAGGTCCTTAAGACCCGTCAGGCTGAGTTATAATGAGCACTACACTTTTAGACTAACAAGAACAGAAGTCAGAGTACCTGGCTAATGAACAGGACAATGTTTGAGACATCCAGCTCATATAATATATAATATATTATTATTTTAGGACAAAAAATAATGGGTATAAATTGAAAGAGGGGAAGTTTAGATTAGATATTAGGAAGAAATTTTTTTCTCTGAGGGTGGTTAGACACTGGAACAGGTTGCCCTGGGTGTTTGTGGATGCCCCAACCTTGGCAGTGTTCAAAGCCAGGTAGGATAAAGCCTTGAGCAACTTGATCTAGAGAGAAGTGTCCCTGCCAATGGCAGGAAGTGTTGGGATTGAATGATCTTTATGGTCAGTTCCAACCCCTTACGATTCTATGATTCAACCTCCAAATCCCTGCCAGCCTCCTGTGATCTAAAGATGGACAGCTAAGCAGCATTGTAACCCTGATTAAAGTCAGGCTAGTGCCTCACAGGCCTCTTTTTATAAACCTTCCTTTAAAATACAACAAACGGACCCTGCTATTGAAAAACCTCTCACTTTCGCTACAGCAGCAGGATCTTACAGAAAGTCCTGTTCATTTCTCCATATCAGCTAATAAAATTTTGAAGAAGTTGTTTTCCTCTCTCATAGTACTAAACCCAGCTCCTTCCAGGTTAATATTTTCTTTAAGGCACAGTTAAAGAAACTTTTTCTAGGAACAAAGTAAAACATGGCAAGGCTAAGGCTGAATAATGCAGTCACCACTGTTATCACTTATCACTTCATCCATTGATTACTTACTCAGAGGCTGCATCTCTGGGATGTAATGATTTTCCATGCTAGCTCCAGCACATGAGATGGTATGTTGGACTGACATGAAACAGAGAAAGTATACTTTCCTACTCAAGTGTTTCAACATGGCAGTTAGATTTGCCAAATCCAGTGTCTCTTTCTTGAATGAACCTATAGCATAAGGTGAAGACGAGTGTGCTTCTTCGAATATTCTGCATGCTAATCTTTGTGGTAATAGTGACCAAGTTGGCAACTTCATAATCTCTGAGCCTTCAATAGAACAAGACACCTCTTAAAAACAAACAAACAAACAACAAAACAATAAACAATCCAAATCCTCAATTAAGCCTATGATTGCCATTCAAAGATCAGAAGCACCTCCTTGACAAACAGCTTAACAATGAATAAACTTGTCTCTCCACTGTGTCTTCAAGTATGAACTCCTAGACTTAAGGACAGAAGCCACTGTCTTCAAATTCAGAATCCTACACAACCTAGGATTCTTCCCACAACTACAGGACTTTTAAAATTGCCACAGATGTTATGGATTTATTTGGTCAGTGTCAGAATTTTCAGTCCTGATTTTGAGTATTTTGAGTTAGCAAAGAAAATTCCTTTGTGCAAGCTATTTCAAAGCATCAAAGACCAGCTCCAGAAAAGATTAATGAAATTTTAAAAGGGCCAACTGCAAAGATGGTATTATTATCATTACAAAGTATTCTGCTATGGATGATTCTAAAACTCATGTGCTTTAATACAGGTCGAATATAAATCAACAACCCCTCTATTTATCCTCTCAAGGAAGTAAAATGAAGTGTATGTTTCATTCTAGTACTTTACCCACCCTTTATCCTAGTTTAGAAAACAAGTGATAAAATGCTTCTGATACTGGAGCAGTCACAAAAATAAACCTCCCATAGCCAGTTTCTGCAGAGCAATACTGGCATCCAGTGGCCAATTAAGTAAATCCTTAGTGGCTGCAATCTGCAGAGATTGCTTGTCTTTACATATGACATGAGAAGACATATCTACAGTCTCAAATCAAACACAGTAGGACCATTCAGTTTCTCATAACTGCATATTGACTCCATTCATTGATGATCAAAGCAAGCTGTCAACAAGTTCAAAGAAAATCATTAAGTCGAGCCATATATTTTGTGCATTTGGTACAATCACAGGAGAACATTTCTAATCTTTTGAACACCAGAGGGGTTAGTTTGTGCTTTGGGGCCTTTCTGGTTTTATATCTTCACCTTTATCACTCCATCCAACAGTGACTCTTTCAACAGTTGTGATGACTAGCATTACACTTTCAATACTTTTTGTAGCCTCTAACTGAAACAAAGTTCAGATGCATCCCAACAGCATTGTATGGTGTGGTACCTACACCACCTCAATTAGCAATCATGAGACTGTAAGAAGCAACAGTTCTAGTTGTTCTAGTTGTGTGATTTAAGTACTCCATATTTAGAAACACAAATTAGCCAAGCATCAACTGTTTCCTGAGGGAACACCATGGAAACAGAGAGGCTCAGTGACCAGACATCCCTTGTCAACTCTCCCTATAAGCTGCCCAGTCAAAACTGGTGCTCTACAAAGCCAAGTTGAGTGCGTACAGATTCATCAGCTGAATAACAGGTCTGTATGTGAGCAACTACCCTCATCAGGTCATAACTAATCTTTAGATATGAAACAATACAACTGACTTTGGTCCCACCAGACCTCAGGTTGCTTTCTAGGATGGCAACTTTAACTTCCCTGCCATGAGAGCATGAAGGAATGCAACACAAGGATAATCCAAGTGGAGCTGGGCCTTAGCTAAAGCTGATGATCCCAGATGGCCCAGCCCCCCCAAAACCAGGGAGATGGCATTATCCCATTCTAGTGCTCTGAGAGCACTATTAGGTGCTGTTCAGTGTTGGTACCCACACTGACCTTCTAGCTAACTCTGCATTCAACCTGTGAGACAACTCAGCATCCGCTGGACTGAGAGGCCATCGCCTTTGGCTTGTTCTGCAGACCTCAGAAAAGATGCAACCAGGCCCACCAGCCCCCTGCCAACATGTACACTTCTGTACCACAACACCTGTGCTTTTCCTTACTGGGGGATTTTTCAGCATCACAGAATCTTCAGCAACAAAGAGTCAATGACAATTTTTAAAAAAAGCTTGACTGTATTAAATAAGTATCAAATTCAGAAGTAAACACAGACAGGCCAACTATTATGGGGCTACATAAGGAGTCAAACACAAGGAAAAATTCTTGACAAACTCTAGGCTAGGGCATGTCCAGTGAGCACAAATTTCTGTATTTAACAAATTTCTGTATTTAACAAAGGTGACAGAAATGCCTACAGAGCATCGGGATGGCAAGCTACGCCTCCATTACATGGACAGCCTCCCGTGGCAGCCCCCACCTGTCAGCTCTATAGAAGTTTTTTGAAACAAAAACCTGCAAAAGCTGAAAAATATTCATTTTCTGTTTTTTTAAAACTAGGAGAAATTCACTTTTCCCCCGTGTCCCACCAAAACTTAAAGATAGACACCCAACACAGAAAGAGTTTCAAAATATGTTAAGGGAATATTGATACAAGAAGTTTTGCAATGTTTTTTCACATACAATTGCTATATAGAGCACAGTGCATACAAGGACATATTTACTTTTCTGACCAGTCAGAATTATGTATATCTCTACAAAAGATGTAAGCACAAAAACACTGGTGACAGCAAAATTAAGTATCCTTAGTGAATTCAATAGAATTGTAGAACCATATAGAGTATTGCGAGTTGAAAGGCACCTATAGGGATTATGGTAGTCCAACCCCCTGCTCCTCACCAGACTGCCTAAAAATAAACCATATGACTAATAGCACTGTCCATCATACTTAACGATACCAAAGCAAGTCAAGAGGACCCACAAGAGAAGCCATGCTTTCTCAAACACAAGAGTGGGAGCTCAGCCAACAAGGCTGATTAGTTTCTCAAAGAGCAGAGAACATGTATGTCACAGGAGTCAAACAGTCCAGTAACTGAAGTATTCCTGACATGTCTGAAAGCAAAATACAAATGCCTTAAGCCTTCCCTAGGCTTAAGGCAAATAAAAATATTAGAAATATATTCTATACCTAATGGTTAGACAAGTGGCTTTGACTCTTAGAGTCTTAGGCCAGCTCCTCATGTCTTTGAATAGATATTTAATATAGCTCTGTGTTATTTGTATTGACTGCCTGACCCACAACTTCTACTGTTAATTAAGCACAGGAAACACAACACCAGAAGAACAATAAACAGAGGCAGAAGATTGTATGCATTGCTGTTACCTGTGTTAAAAAGGAATAGAGGCACAGGCTCAGTTAGTTTTTCTAACGGCAGTGACAAGTACCATGCCAGATCCCACTACGAATGCGCAGCCAGTTGGCTCTATTCAAGATAAGTACAGTTCCTGCTTTTTGCCCTCGTCCTGAAGAGTATAAGCACGTCGTTACATACTTAATCCTTACAGAGAGCCTTCCCAGTATCTGCTTTGGAAGCAGCAGTTTTGTAGCTTTGCTTCTCTGTAAATTTTGCTTTTGGCACAAAATACCTAGGTCCCATGCTGTAACATGATATATGCCTTGGCTAAACGATCTTATTATTTGTCAATAAACCATGCACAGCTCCTGCCGACCTGAATTTACAAGCAGACTGACATCAGATTTTCAAGTCATTATAATGTCACGGTATGTTGATTCAATCTCTTCCATGCCACATCTTTAGCTTATCTTTTCTCACAGAAGTTAGAAATTGAAGAGATGGACCGGATCCCTTGTCGCAGTTCAGGATAGAATCATTCCCCACATTCACATATTCAAGGACAGGTTATTTTGGTTGTTCCTTAAAAAAACAACCAAACAAAACAAACTGAATATTTTAAGCTGATTAGGAAAATGCCTATAAACTTGCTATTTGTCCTAAATCAGTGCATCTTCTTGACAAATACCAGCATAACGGCCAGCTAGCGTAATTCAGCCACTTCCTTTCAGAGGAAGGACTTTAGTAAGCCACAGTGACGTAGTCTGCAATAACAAGTTGCTTGTGTTTTTCCTTGTTGTGTTGGATGCCTCACATTTTCCTAGTATCTTGCAGAACCAAATCCATCTGGAAGCCTTTCCAGTTCTCAAATTTCAATGTGAACATGATATGGCATCCTCTGTCATAAAATCAACTTGAGTAAAATTCAATTAGACATTAATAAGTAATGGTTAACCATGCAAGCATGGTTCAAGCATCATTTCCAAAATAACTAGTTTAAAACTTAACATTACAACATCTACAGAGTTATGTCTCTTTGTACATGTTCTGAATCAAAAGGCAAAGAGAAATATAGCTAGCATATCCTACTGAAATTTTATGGAATATCAAATTGCATCAGACACCCTTCTAAGCGAAACCAAGCTAAATCACACTAACACATTGGGATTGTGTTGCTCATACTGCAGCTGAAAAGCTCCACATTTCCCAGACAAGACAGGGCATGACATTTTCCCAATGCACATTCTCCAAAAACCACCCAGAACACCTCTGTTTTGTCACTCAAGACATGCAGAGGAACACAGAGAAGTGTCTTACACATACTTTGTCTGCACACTTGCAATTGCAAAGGACTAAAACAGCATTTAAGTGCTCAGTCATTTATTTAAACACTCCCTTGCAACTACTGAAACATTTATAAACATAATAAAAATAATAAAAAACCCAACCAACCAAAAACCTCATCAGCATGAAATGTTTTTCTTATTTTTGTTTACAAGCATACCCACAAAGTGTATGCTTGTAAATACCCATGATGCCAGAGTTACGCTTTTCTGCTTTAACATTTTCACCCAGAAACCCCTTCAGAGTCTCCTTTTCCACTTCTGCCAGGCATCTTCTCCTGATAGAAATGGCAACCCAGTTGCTCCATCTGTTGCTGCCCTTTAGCAGCGTAATAGCGGCAGAAGCTGACACAAATTTCTACAAAGAGGACCATAAAACCTTTGTATTGATGTAATTATAGAGACTCAAAGAAAGGTCATGGTGACTGGAGGAGATTCCCAATACTGTAAAAGTCAAATGTTGTTCTCATCTTAGAGAAGGGTATCAAAAGATTCTTGAGAGCCACAGGCCAGTCAATCAAACTTCAGTCGATGACAGGGCTATTGAACAAAATCCAACTGGCAGTCATGTAGCAGGGACATCCCTCAAAGAATGATGACATGGTCAATAACACTTGATGTCATTGCTAAAAACCAGGATGGAGGCAGAGTGCACTCTCAGCATTCTCAGTAGGTATATCATACCAAATTGGAAGCAACCAATACATTGGAGAAGGCTGCTACTCACAGGAGCCTGTACAAGCTTGAAAAATGAGCTGGCAAGGAAGTTTGAGAAGTTTAACAAACACAAGTGTCAAGCCCTGCACATGGGATGGAATAACCCCACACAACAGTACAGGTCAGGGGCTGATAAGCCAGAAAGTATCTATGCAGAGAAAATCTAGGTGTGTTGATAGACAGCAAGTTAAAAATGGTCAGCAGTGTGCCCTTCCTTGCAGCAAAGAAAAGCAACTATATACCATAATGGCTAATGGAATAATTTCTTCCCTTTAATTTGCTATTTGCAAGAGCACACGTAAAATAGTGTGTCCAGTTTTGTGGTAGAAAAAAAACCCAAATCAAAATACAAAAAACTAAGAACTTGCACATCCAGTTACAAAGAATTTATACTGATACTCTGTTCATTTCTCCTTTTCAGATTTCATTTTCTTACTTTATCATATTTTAAGACATTAATCAAAGGGAAAGGAAATGCTTTCTGTTTCCTAAAGTATACAAAAAATGAGGGGGAAAAATAAGCTTTATTTTCCCTGAAGTCTCATGCCTGCCATGGTAGTTGAGGATGTCTCAAGCACCTGTGATGAATTAGGAGCTTCCATTCCCCAGATACATCAGCACAGAGCTGTTACAAGTGTAGATAAAATAAAATATATGTTTAAAATCTGATAAATTTATGAAGTGATAAATAAATCTTTCCATTCTGTTTCCATTCCAATATATACAGGGCTGTGTATATTACCCTCTGTTTTCCAGCTATGCTTCTACAGTTGCATTTTACCACAGGAAAATCATTCCTTATACAGGAACATTCAAATAAGATAGTTTGAGCTTTTACCCCATACAAGGATTGGTAGCTTTGAGGCTTTTTTCTTCATGTCACTGCTTTTAGTTGGTCTAGTGTTTTACCTTTTCTAAAGTGTATTTTTCAATAATCATTGACAGCCCAACTCATCTCAGTTTTGCAGAAGGAAGCCATTTGTTTGTTTAACTATTTATGATGAAAGTGAATGGCAATAAGTCCTTTAAAAATAAAAATATGAAGGACTGAAAAACCCTTTTTAACAAAACAATAGAATTTCAGTTTCCCCTCCACACTTGCCTCAATAATTTTAAAGCAACTGCACTAGAGAACAATCAATAAACAACTTTTTAATTAGCTTCTCATGTTACTGTCTTTTACTCTATCCAAGAACATTGTCCAATATTCACAATAAAGATATACAGTAAATACAGAGCTTGCTATATCTTTCTGCCCAGTCTCCCAGTTTGTGAAATGAACACTATGGAGTTGTATTAGGTTCTTGGGTTTCTTTCAGCCTCCTTGCTCAAATCACGTGAGCTGGTTTGGTGATACAGATGTTAAAACTCTGGGAATAATTTCATCAGTTCTACACTGAAACGTCAAACTTCTTTAACAGAAAAGAGGGAGGAAGTGCGGAGAGGAAAATAAACATTCCTGTGCTGGCCTCCATCTTCTCCTCTTTTCTGCTCAATGATCTCTATCCCAACAGATGAATGGATTCAGTCAAGCACAGTAACTATTCTCTCTGGATGCCATAACTAGCAATTTTGGTTCCTTGTGCTTTTCCAAAAAATGTGAATTAACATTTTAATTTCATGCAAGTCAGGTGACAGAATATGATCTCACTCCTAAAAGGTATGTTCCAATTTCTGTCACTGCACTATCATAAACACTCTGAGCAAATTGCTATCGAAACAATCACACCTCTGAGCTGCTAAGTCAGAACCTCTTCATATATCCTCCAAAATGACACAACAGATAAAAACTGAATCTTATTACTGTGAGCAACTTCTCTGTTACAGAATAAAAGATGAGAAACTTAAAAGCAAGCCTGAAATACATAGCAACATTACATCACATCCCTAAATGCTTATTTAAGGCCTACTATTTAAGTGATATCCTACTTGCAGGATCCTTCTTTTCTTTTTCATCTTCAGTAAAGATTTTGTGATAGTCCAAATCCACTAACACTTTTACAAAGCCACAAACATCTATTCTTAACTGTGAGCTCATTGATGAAAGGAAGCTGTGACAGTGGGCAGGATACTACTGCCCTGTTCTTGTCCTTCCATGGACTTTCCCTAAAGAGTCCTGACAGTTCTGTGGCTCCAGGAATTGAAATCACAGTAACAAACATGATTGCTGTAGGTAGTACTTGCAGTTCAAATTTTATGGTCTACAATCCTGACACATTCATCTTTCCGGTACAAACGGTAAGTTTGAAGTAGTTCCTTCCTTCAGGAATTCTCAAACCAGCAATTTTCATTATATTCCAAAAGCTTTGCACCAGTTTACTTAAACTGATAGTGCTGTCTAAGCTTTATAGTTACAGAACATGCAAGCAAAAATAAATGGTCTGCCTGAGACAAGCCGCTTCCTTTATGAAAGGTCACTGTTACTATGGCTCTTTGCTTCATCTGTGTTGCAATTCAACCCAAGACTGAGAGACCGAAATAAGAAAAGATGGCAAAGACCATTAGCTCACAGGTAAAGGCAGGTTCACTCTTTACTTGCTGTCATTACAGGAGGAATTTGCCCGTGTTGCACAAAAATAAGAGCAGCTCAACATTCTGTCTGTACCATTCCACAAGTCATGGCACTTTGAGCAAACCATGTTTTGTTCTGCCTTTCACATTATTAGACCAAACCAGGAACCCATATGCAACACCCACATTATTGAACTGAACAGCTTTCAAAATGCCACCAGGATGTACAGCAGCAAAAGAAATCAGACTACTTGCTTTCAGTGTAGAGCGCCACCACCTCCCACAAGAGAATTTTACGTCTTTGGAGTATGGTCTCCTTTTAAGATCATAATAAATATCACAGTCAAGTCTAGCTATGTAAAGCATACCCAACCATATAAATTATGAAGCACCAAAGCACAGTTTCCCTTTAAATAAATGACCTCAACTTGTGACTGGGACTGTAATTAATTTTTTCTCTTCCAACAGTTTGAAAAATGTATCCAGTGTCAGGCTCCCTCTGTATAGCCTCAAATATAATTAGTGGAGCTCTTACTTTGATTAAACTATTTCCTAAGCCTTTTTTAATAATATTTACCACACCCTGCCATCTACTTGGCATTGCGAAAAGGAGCTTTACACAGACTCTACACCGAGGTCTCCCCTCTTTCAGACCAGCAGTCAGAGTCAGATGCATGCCTTTCTAAACTCACAATCATATCCCATACTCAAGAAGGGAAAGAAAAAAAGCTTTTCAACATAAGACTTGCAATTTTTTCCGTATGCTGGCTCCAGAAAGAGCTTGCAAATAATTCAACACATTTGATAGGGGCATAGTTTTTGCTTAAGAAGGCTCTGCCAGTAAGGTGCTGCCATATTCTGCTCTATTACACAGCATTACTTGTACTCTATCAACCCTCACCTCAGGAAGTCTTCCATCATCCCCATATCACCATGGGCCAATCAGAGCTCAAATCAGTCCGACAGTTTAATTACCGAGGTAGCCTCATCTCCTCAGATGGTAAGATTGACAGAGAGATAGACAACAGGTTAGCAAAGGCATAGAGTGCTTTTGGAAAACTCCATAAAAGAGTATGGCATAATAAGCACTTGAAGAAAAGCACCAAGATCAGTGTTTACAGAGCCACAGTGCTGTCTACTCTCTTATATGGTTCCGAATCATGGGTCATCTACCACCACCACCTGCATCTCCTAGAACGGTCATATTGATCAACATAACTGGTCTACTCTGGCCTCAAATCGGGAGGCCTCCATCTATAATGGGAGACCTCCATTATAGATGGAGACACCATCTATAACGCTGCTGCTTCCTTTGAGAACACATGGAGGATCACTCTTGAGGAGAAAAGACAACGCAGAAAGAATCGTGTCTTGCGGAATATACCACCTAAGGAGTCTTTCTGCTGTGCCTTTTGCAATCGGACATGTCTATCTCATATTTGCCTCATTAGCCACCAGTGTGCTTGTAACAAATGTGGATAGATCCTTTCCCAAATCTTCGTTCGCGAAGACTAGCCATGATCATGATGATGACTTGTACTCATCTATTGTGTCACCTCAGGGAAAGCCTGTACTCATAGAACCAGAGCTGAGGTCTCTTTCAGGGCCGTTGTTTGATTTTTTTTTTAAAAAAAATCAGCTACAACTTTATAAATTAACTAAACTAACAACTACTAAAGCAGCTACTTGCCACTCAGTGACTAATTTAGTATGCTGTCCCTAAAGCAGCTCAGGACTGGTAAGTCAGCAATTATTATGGGTTCAGTAGGCAAGATTACACATTTCTGTTCACAGAGAAGTAGTTAAATAATAGCTTTTCAGTAATGAAAAGCTATCAAGATCTCAAAAGCCTGCTTTTTAATTAATTAAACTATAATAGGGAAAATAAGAAGTTTCTTGTTCATTGTTTCGTGACCGTGACAAGAGGACTTTCTGTGCTGCTGCTCATTAGTCCTGAAGCATCTTCCGCAGCTGCCTCACAGGCTAAGAAATACTTCTTGAAAGCCTTCATCTGGGGAGGTGTCCTGCCAGACATCCTATCAGCAGAGGCTCTTCCTGCAGCAATTCAAGAGCCCTAGAGGTAGGACCCATTTGAGGATAATTAAAAGCAGGAACCTCTCCATTGTTCTATCTATATTTCTTCTCTAGTTATGTTTTTAAGGTTAATTTACCCTAGGTGGTAACCCACCTCCTACTGTCCTCCCACAACTTACACTTATGTCATAGCACTAACACAACTCCATTTGCAGCAGTATTGACTTTAATTCCTACTTAAAAGAAAATACATTTTCTTAAAGACAATACTGATAAAATGGACTGAAATGGACCTATTTGCCACCACAGTTCCCACATTTGGAAATACACTGCAGCATATAGAGAGTTACCTTCTACCTGGAAATCTCAGGTTTCAATGCGGGCTACCTACTGTGGTGGTTTGACCCACCACAAAAATTGAAAATCCAATTTTCAGGCTTCCCCCACCCCTTCCCACAATTTTATCTCAACACCAAAGAGAAACTTTCAGGCAAGAGGCTTCTATAGGGGAAAGGGAAAGTATATATACATTTATTCAACACAATAAATACTGTGCGAGCTAAAAGCAACTATATATATAATATTATGCGCTTCTATCAGTCCTTTTAAGCTTCTCCTTCAATTCAGTCCAGGAAA
The DNA here is from genome assembly GCF_003945725.1 of Corapipo altera. Lineage (NCBI taxonomy): Eukaryota > Metazoa > Chordata > Aves > Passeriformes > Pipridae > Corapipo > Corapipo altera. The sequence continues at coordinate 691,087 of NW_020884957.1, read as the reverse complement.
AGCCCTTCAGGGCTGATAGGTATGCAGTCTCTCTCTCCCCCACCAACCTCCAGCTGTTTGCTGAAGTATTTTTTTCCTCACAGAGTCCAAGAAGAGAGCTCTGAATCCTTTGTCCTTGGTTCCGTGCCATCTCTGCTGTGTGATTCTCTCTCTCTCATACCTCAGTTCTGTGCTGCTGTAGTTTAGTCAGCTTATCATACATATGCGTCCTGGAATCTTCATTCCTCCTCCGAGTTTTTGGTTGCCCTCCATTTAAATCACTGCAAGGACATCCTCCGGGCCTTTCTCTTGGTCTGTCTCCAGTTTTGCCTGGGGTTATCTCCCTGGCACCGGGCTGCATTCACCCCATCCACTTTGGCTCTGCTCCAATGCCGAGCCTCCCCTCCCTTTACAGTGAGAGGGAAAAAAAAGAAGCCCCGATCCGCAGTCTAGCTGCAAAAGGGGGTGGGGGGAAAGAGGGCTTGGCTGCAAGGCCTACCTCTCTCTCTCCCGCTTACCTTATGTTGTGAGTCTCTTTCCTCACAACAAACACACTCACTCCAATGCTGCCTTCAACCCTGGCTTAGGCAGAGTTGTGGGCCGCAGGGCCCCCCTTCCTCCTGGAGGGGAAAGAAAGGGGCCCTGCCACCCCTGGCCTTCTTTCACACACACACACACACACACAGTATCAGACACAACAGCAACCAGACAGACTGACTGCCAACAACTTCCGCCGGTTGTGTATATATGATTTTTCACCAGGAGCGAACAAGATGAGCAGTGATTGGCCCTCCAGGGAAAACTGTCCTGACACCCAATCACCTCTAGGACCCCTGGCTTCCAGGGGGGGCAATCTCAAACCATGACACCTACATTGTCTTACAGTACAAGTTTTACTGCTATTGCACCTGAGCCAGCACAACTATGCTAAGATATGATGTCAAACGTTGTACTCAGAGAGCTTCAACCCCTCTAATCCCATTAGTTCTTCATTCTCTACTGATGGAAGTCCAATGGGGAGTGCAAGTATGAAGAGAAAGTGGGCAAAGTTGCAAACAATCACTATCCTCAAGCTTTACAAATCATAACAGACCAAGATAAATAATCTTTTCTATATCATCTCCTTGCAGCTGGCCAGCTGCTCCACAGCTGATTTTTTTATTTCTCAGAACAGGTGGAACGTCTTGTTGATGGAATTGTTATAGCAGGTTGACTGGTCCACTTGGTATTGCAAGTCAACAAATTAGGAACTTTTGTTTAATTCATATCCCATTTGGTTGCTTAACAAGAGACTCCTCTAATTCAGCATTATGGCAGTGATAAGAACAGGTCACTGACTATCTGGCTATCTTGCCAAGCCCTCAAACCAACACCCTTGATACAGCAAAAATTACTTCAGAAATTCAAATAAGATACAAAAATTTGTCCTGAGAGCAGAAATTCAGTTTAGACCATCTAACAAACTTTAATCCAGGAAGTTTATTTCTATGAATATTTTTTTTTGCCTTTAAACACAAGGTTTTCAGAAATAGGTACGATGACAGCCCTATGACTCATCAAATATAGTACTGTTTTAAAAAATTAGGAAATATTGCCCTCCTAAGAGCTGAAAATACGGTAAAATTTACTAAAAGACCAAAGCAAATGTGATTCCCAAAGTACACGAGCATTTCAGATTCTTCTATTGGAAAAGTTGACATAGTATATAGGAGTATAGTAAATACAAAATGTGTATGAGGAACATTTAGATACTATAAAAGTAGCATATCAACATGTGAACAAAGAAATACAGAAAGGAGGAGAATCACATTTAAGGAGACAAAGCTAAATTTCAGACATGTTTAGGCATTGTCTGTTGGGATGTCTCAAGTACCCACAGAACGCTGCAATGGAACTAGGAGATTTAATTAGCTCTCTAGTTCTAAAGAAATAGAAAAAGTATAGAAATTACAATACTGGAAGAAACATAAGTTACAGATAGATTTTTCAACTCTGAGGTTTCCATTTCAAACTTCACTCAGTTCAGTCACTAAGCACTGCAGAAGAAGATGTCCTGAATCCATTCTTTAGGTTTGTGTCCATCCAAGGCACTTATTACAGTATTAATCCCACTCAGATATGTGCTTATTAATCAGACGGCCTAGGTAAACAGCACCTGATCAGATACAGTGTTTGAACCACCCACAGCGAGCCTTCCACAGGAGACTTGCTCACAAAAAAATGATATAAGCAGAACAAAAGCTTCTTTGGAAGAAAAGCAAAGAGCTGAACAAGACATCAGTCTTACCACACCAATATCGAGCTTATGTTACATTAGCAAGACTAGCATGAAGGCAAAGCAGAGGAAAAAAATTGAACATTTCTACATGATAGGAAAACACTTGTCTAACATCAAATACAGCAAAAGCAAGTTCATCAGCCAATTTCAGTTGTCAATAATATAAAACTATACTGTGTGGTCCAAAACCACAAACAGAGAATGAAAAAAATCCAGGGAACTGGAGTTTGTTTTGTTTTGTTTTTTTTTTCAAGAAAAATTACCTTTCCCTAAAGGTTTTGTGTAAGAGTTGCACTTCCCAAACTCCCTCTACAGTCAGAAATCAGATTATATATTTAGAAACATATATACACTTGAATAATTAAAAAGTATCATATCACCATGGAAGAGATTTTGCTAGTCATACAGGGCTGAGATTATTAGGGCAATTAATTACATGATACTCTTGACAGCAAAGAGATAAGACCCCAAACTGCTAACCCATACATTTATTGTGTAGAGTCATTTGTCAACATCAGAACACACCCCATGTGCAATACAACTCTACAAGTAAAATTATTTTAGAACAATTAATTGACTGATATGTTTGATGGTGCTTTAGTCTGAACAAGAGCCTTAGCTCCTTATTTGTCCTTAGATTCTGTTTTGTTATCTCAAAAATATTTTCTCATGATCAAATTTACTCTTTAATGCCCATGTTTTTGTTTTTTTTAAGTAATTCCTTGGACAGCAGTAGTCTTTAATCATTGGCAAGGAAAAAAAAAATTGTTAACTATGTTCAGAGGTATGCATCTGCAGCATAAAACAATCTATGAATTATGGCCAGGAACCCTTGGCAGCAAAACTGCTGAGACTATTAATTATAACTTTTGTTTTCATTGGCAGAAGCTACTAAAAAGTTAAAATATGTGGTGCACTTTGATATCAGGGGGAGCACAGGGAATGATGCCAACTTCAACTCAGCCCAATCTAAAATAATGTTTCAGAAGAAAGAAAAGCACTTATCCACAGATAATGCAGGGGCTCTATTTAGTTTAAGATTGATCATTTAAAAATTCACTAGTATTACAAATTTAGGCTAGCAAAACTGGAAGGTTAATATTGATTTCCATCAGTTCTGCTTTCAACTTTTATTATTTTTCAAGGTTAAAGCACTTCTAGATTTTCAGCCAAAAGTATCAAAACGCAGTAGTTTCAAGAAGACTGCTTCTACTTTTCTACTGCATAATTTTTGAGAAATGCTGGAGGCCAGAGAAGACAATTAATGTCACTTGTACATAAAAAATACCTATTTTTAAAACGTAATTTCTTAGCTATTGCCATCTATCATTAACATAACAGGGATGTGTGCTGTAATAGAGAAAGACTGAAAACAGAGACTTCAATAATGCACATGACACCAGGCACGCATTCAGCTACCTTCTGCAAGAAGTGCTTGTGTACGATATTACACACACTGGCTACTGGATAAATGCCAGTAAAACTAAGAAAAGGTGTGTGTGAGCTGGAAGAGTGGGAGGGAAATGGAAAAGAAGGTGAGATCTCCAACAGGGACAAAGAAACCATCCTGTCAGCTGCAAAAACCCATGCTAGCCCCTCGTATAAGTTTTTTTTCCAGGGATAGTTTGATTTAAAGCACTGGCCTTGCTAAAAAAAAAATTCTTTTACCGTCCAAACTTTCTCTTTTTAGACCATTTTTACCATTTTACTCATTAGAGGTCTTTAAAAAACATATGATATCCTGACCCCAACCGCTATGACTGTCATCATTTTCTTCATCAAAAAACCAAGAAAGCATTGGCTTCACTAATTTGCCTCCTGTTAAGTTTGAAGCCAACAAATATAGAACCTATGTTGCAGAAAAAAAGCACATCTTTCCACATTTCACTTTTGGAATGTCAAATGTCAGTTCAAAATTCAACCAGTACCATAAATTTTAGAAATTGCAGGCCAATTTTCTCCATCTGCACTGTGCTTAGGGGCCATGAGCAACATTAAGAGAATCAAAAGCATAACTGAAGCTGATGTACTGAACAGACACTTGAGACATTAGTGTTCATGCATTAAGCCCAGAAAAGGCTGCTCCAACAAAATGTCTAAGTATGGCACATAAAGCTTATTCTAGAAAATCAGGAAAATCCTGTCTGAAAGACAGGCATCCAGTCTTGAATGAGCAGTTCTGTTGGTACAAAAGTCACCAGTACCCTTTCATCACTTTTTCCAAAGGTTAATTTCTTCCACTGTTAAAAGAGTCTTTTCAGTCTGCAGTAGTATGGCTTTATTTTCCAGTCGCTGCAACGTATCGTATCTTTTCCTACTATGTACATATACTTTGTTTTTAACTAGTAAGTCACCCTTAATTGCTTTTAGGAGCAAAAGCAACTGAAGCTCCTCAGGACTTCCACAGAATCGCCATGTCTGTTTAGACTGACTCCACAGCACAGTAGGATGCAGCATCCCACTAGGCATTGTACAAGTCATCAAAGAACATCATGTAATCGCTTGTTCTCCATTCCCTTCAGGGGCTTTTAGTAGATCCTCAGCATTCACCAGCTAATGATTTTCAGGATCAGACTAATTTCCTCCTCTCTAAAGATCTAGCAAAGTCTTGTTAAAGGTCACTGCCAGCCATTTTGCTGCTTTGAATACAGCTGGTTATAAGCTGGTAATTACTTGGTGTGCTCTACTTAGGAAGACTCAGGAGGTTCAGAGGTTGTTTCCTAAATCCAGGAGCTGTATATGAGAATTTTATTGTCCAATTCTCTTGGTCAAGGGAAGTTTTCAGACTGCTAGGGAAGGGGGTATTTGGGAGAAGGGAAGCAGAAGGTGGGACTTCCCCAGAGGAGCCTGTGGTTCAATTAAAAAGCAAGGAATACATGAGGGCCATCTGAGAGTTAGCAAGAAACTTCCACGGGCCTGGTCAGGGTTATGAAAAGTTTACTGTAGCTCAGAAAGCCACAGCATTGCTACCCCAAAACCAACAAGCAGAGTCTAAGCAAGGAGTTATGTGGTTATGCTCACAGCACTACCTCATTGCACTAATGTGTTGGGTTTTTGCTAGTTTTTTTGGGGGGGGTAGGTTGAGGTATTTGGGGCAGGGGGTGGGAATTCTTTCTCCCCAGTGAAGAGGACATCACATACTTGGCAAGAACTTCAGCATAGCACCCATTATCCCCCTTTCTCCTGCTTCTGCAAAGACACTTCCACACCACATTGGAGAAAGAATAGCTGAAAACGGTACAAGAACAGAATCTGCAAATGGCATCACTCAAACTCGTCTGCAAACACAGTTTTTAAGCTAACCACTGCTGTCATAGCAGTTTTTCTCTTATTTTCCAGGATAAATGGGAAAGACTTAAAGAGAACAAGAAGAATTGAGAAAATTGTACAGTCCAAGGGAAGAGTTTCCTATATCCACACTTTCATCCCAAGATTCAATAGTAATGCTCTGATTGAGCAAAAAATTGCTGTATTTAGTTGCATGTACAGTACTGGAACACCTCAGAGAGAGTATATTGAGAAAACTGCACTTGCTAAGGGCAGAGTATACTACAGAAATACATACTACAAGTACAAAAAAAATTAAAATGCTATTTTATCTAAAAGCATATATTCAAACATTTATCCTATACCTTTTAGAGCATTCCTTGAGGAAGGTGCAAGGACAACTGCAAATATGCTTGATCTTCTCCAATCTGGTGAAAAAAACTAGTACTTCGGAATAGTCGTAGGTGGTAGATTAAGAGATGAGGCAGAAATACCAAAATCCAATCTGAAATTGGGTGGGAATTGTGGGGGTCTTAAGGGGGGAGAGGGGGAGATGTCTGTGCATGCACTTCTTGGTACTCTCTAGGACAAGACAGTAAACATCTGCTGGCTACCGTAAGACATCCAATCTTAAAGATGATTCTTTAAGAGTCTACTTCTTGGGAGGAATGCTGCATTTACGATGTAGATACAGGTAGAGTTTCACAGGTTCTTCTGAGCCTTGTAGCACATACAAAAAACCCCACTTATCAATAATTTGGTCCTTTTTCTGCTTTCATATGCAACACTGACATTTAGTGCCAGTAGCTACAGATGAACAACATGGAAGCTTTGAACAACCAGGAATAAACCAGCTATTCTTAAATGAGAAAATAATTAAGTCAATTATAAAGTGTTCATCCATTTGACCAAGGATGTAGTGCACTTGCACTAAGAGTTGAAAATCCACTTAGCCAAGGCAATCCTTCACACATTTTTGTTCTGACTTCAAATTTTTGACACTGCAGCTTTAAAGAGAGGCCTTGACAAAGAAACCATGCAGCAAAACTGGCTTAAGTGGGGATTTATGTGGTGATGAGACCACACTTGCTGGTTTTCCTTGAGTGGTTGACAATAATTCTCCTCCCTCTCTGGGTTTGGCACTCATGGGGTCCCTGTGGTGGGTCCAAAGAAATGGTCTCACACTGAGACCTCTAGTAGTTTACAATGAAAAAACGTCTTCATCCTGGAGACTGTCCAAAGATAACTGCATAGCCAGTAATATTTTATTTCCTTTATTCACTCTTGGAACTTCTGCATTAGACTTTGGCAAGGTGACATCATATTTAATTTTGCAACATGCAGTCAAAAACTGCACTATTAAAAATTATGAACAGTTAACAGGTTATGACTCTTGCACCTTGAAGGCATCAAAATTCTTAGAAGTCATACCCCAGCATCAAACGCCAACCCGGACAACCAGACAAACACTTAGACTGAGAGTAAACAAAATGGACGTTTAATTAAAAAATGAAGTCTAGTTACACTTGTGAAATATGGACTGAACTGTGGAGAGCTGTTTGATTTTTCATTTATTGGGCATGTCCCTCATATTATGCCATTATAAATGTAAAATGCTATTTCTGTAGAAAGGATACCAAATGAACCCAAACTTGGCATAGTATCACCTGATACCATGTATTTGATTTCAACATCAAAATCAGTTACAACATAATTTCAGTGTTTGGAGGTTTTTTTAATTTAATTGCTCTAAAAAGATATGTGAGCCTAAGACATACCAGGCTTTATCAAGAAAGAAGTCATGTCCATTAGCCTTTCTGTTTAATGCAGGACTGATACTTTGCTAGACGTTAACACCTGCCTCACTAAGCACAGAAGCAACACTGCCATCTGATGGTAGTCTCTGGGCAATACAAAATTTGGCAGCTTTCCACCACTTAACGTTTCATAAGTAGCATTTCAGCGAAGAATAAAACAAACAAAACAAAACAAACAAAAAAATCCCAACAACAAACCCCCCACCCCCCAATTCAAACAGGAACCCACAACAACCCCCCACAAACCAAAACCCAAAGATGTTTGGACAGCAGTTTTACTTCAGGGAGACACTGAGGCAGACTTCAGTAGTTATCCTAGGTTTTCCTGGACATCAGAGAATTCAGATTTATTGAACACAGTAGAAGATACTTGAAAAGCATCTAAATTCTCCATCCATGAGGTTTCTCTCTCTCTCATCCCCCCTAGAAAGAAGACTAGGAAGGCCATTAAATCTGACTCTGCCTTAATCATTGCTGTTATCCACTTTAACTGCTTGCTACTTAAGTCTGTGGCCTTAAAAGCAACATCTTGAATTTCCTCTAAGTGTTCCTTCCTGGGAAAATAGTTGGCTGCACTGGTCACCATTCCCTGAGGGGGTGTTCAATAGCCTCTTTTCACAGTTCACATTACAAAAATAAATCAGCTTCCTCACTTGACTGTTCACCACCTCCAGAAAGAATCTGTTGTCATAATTACGAAGGTACAAAATGAAACAGTGAATGTTTGGATTCCTAAGCCTCTCGGTGTCTCAGTAAGCAAGTCCACCTCTAAACAAGCATTCAGGAAAACATACTGAATGGTAGATCACATTACTGAGTGATCTGGTTTATCAACTACACTCAGATATAATAATAATAGATATGCTTAAAATTAAAATCATACATATAAAATTAACTATACATATTTACCACCAATATTGATGTCCTCTAAAATAAAAGGTAAACTCCAGTTGTGGTGATTATGGAAGTTATAAAAATATGTAATGTATAATGTAAATTACAGAGTTGCCAAGTATGCATGCAAACAATGGTGAAGATTTGCTTATAGTTTGCTAAAGTTCTGTTTAAGGCAAGTAATAAATGGCAGTCATATGGCAACAACTGAGGTCTGTAATTTTAAATTACTTCATCATTACTGTAAGAAAACAGTCTTCAGTTTTACAATGCTTTTACCTCTTCACTGTTAGACCAGTAAAACTTTGGCATAATTTCTTAGCAGTCTTTCTCACATATTTTGTAGGAAAACTGGTTTAGGATATACTTGGAACCATACATGTAATACGATATGATAACAACAGAGTAACACAACTATTAACACGACAGTTTTGATTCTAGCACAAATGTGCAAAGTAAACCGTCCTTCCACCTTTCAGTTTTCAAGAGACTGCAGTTCTTACTCCTCAAGAAGCAATATTAGAGATACAAAAGAAAAATTGCTGGTTTGCATACTTTGGAAAAAATAGATTTAATTAGTAGGGCAAATTCTTATCAATCAACTAGACTTCCAAGCTCTCATTAACTTGTAAAATTCTTACCAGTTCCTTTCATTTAGAAAGTGATTCAGAATGTTTTTTATTTTTACAATGTATTTTGGTGATAGGATATGAAACTTGAGTGCAATTCCAAAGTTAAATAGGCATAAACAGGTTGGAAGTACACATCAGCAAGCTGGGAAGCAAAGAGATCTTCAAAACTCTTAGCCACAGTGGCTGTAGAAGCCAATTTATGTTGTATAATACTAAAGTTTTGTGTTACTGAAGATTTGTTTTCTTTGCGTACAAAGTACTCCAAAGGCAAGACAAACATACACAGTAATCTTAAAAGCAGAAAAGCCTGCAACTAAATAGCATAGTAAAAGCTGATGCTTTTCTCATGTTTTATTGTTTATAAAACTTACTAATTTTCCAGTCTAGCAGATCATGCAAATAACTGAAATTATTCAGAGATATTTTCACCTCAACCTCTATGGCAGAACTATAACGAATTTCAAAAAAAATTCCTTGGAAAAGTCTTCAGCATCCTGCATCAGAATCTTCTATGACTGGTTTTTCCCAGAAGAATTTATACTAGTGCTTTACTTTTCCTATCTATAGTAGTAAGCTGCTGTCCTTCAAAAGCAAGTGAGATTGAAATTAGACTGAATAGTTGATCCCATTTCTACAACAAACCTCAGCTGAGACAGACATGAAAATTACATCTTGTCCTAATAGGCATTCTGATTTCAGCTGTCAGAGATTTGAGCAGGTGTTAAGTAAACTGAAGTACGTATTTACTAGTTACTAGAGATTTTCTTTACATTTTTGCCTTTTGATTTAATGTCTGCACCTGCTAGACACATTTGTTATAATATTCCAGAAAGGAAGGTATAGAATAAACTACAAAACATTCTGCAAATATTCTCTTTGCTTGGAAGTTTTCTCTTTTTTCCAGAAAGAGTGGGGGAAAAAAACCTAATGTGAAGCAGGATGGCTTTTTGGCACTATGACTTCTATTCATTAAGAGCCAGCTCTACTTAACCAGTACCAAGTCACAAAGCAGATTCACCTATACTAACTCTGCAGGAATGAAAAGAGGGGAATTAAAGACTTTTGATCCCATTTCAATTTCTACATTGCCTTGGCAAGAGAACTCTGCTGAGTTAACACTTTTCTGCTTCACAAAAAGACATAACCAAACAGGTGTGAAATCAGAATGTCTCTATTTTAGATAACCCACAAGAAGTGTTGCTGTTGACAGCACTTCAATCCCAAATCTATGGCTGGATTCTCCTCACAACATCACAGACAGCCAGACGTGGGCAAGATGTAAATGGAAAGTACAACACAGTTAAGGACCTGAATGTGGCACCTGAGGCACATGAGACTCTGTGTTTTCATAAGGAACTATGTTATTGCTGTGGTCTACAAGTCTTATTGCCATTATTGCATTTGGCAGTGAAAGCATGTAGTTATTAGCAAAGGACAAAAACTTGTCTGGTTTTCGTTCTGAAGGCTCAGTACTCAGTGTCAGCTAGATACAAGTCTGTGTCCCAAACTGCCACATCTTTCACATCAGAGTCTCACGCATGTTTTTTGGAGCACTCCATTGAAAGGAACTGCCACTCTTTTTCCCAACCACTCCTACAAAATAGCCTGTATGCAGTCATGCAATCCGTTCCACAGTGTCTTAATCACTCTAAAGTCATCACAGCCCTGCACCAGCATACCGAGTCCTGCGTCTTGTTTGTTCCCCAATGTTGCTTACACTTGTGCAAGTGCTTCGAGTTGGTCTCTTGTGACCAGTTTTATCTTACCTGAGAGCTCTCTTCCCTCACCTTGCTCCATGTATTTGACACCCCTAACTTCTGTTCCTTTTCTGTTGGAGAGCTGTTGTCACCCCATATCTGCTTGAAAGCCCTTCACGCCATGTTGTCAAGTCCATAGGTAAAGGCAGTTTTATCTCATTTTGTCAGATGGATCCCATCTGTCATTCCTTCAAAAGGGACATAGAGTCACAAAAGCCAAAGCGCCTTGTGCAAATCCAGCCACACCGCTACTTGTTAATTTGCAAGGCATCCATTCCTACACAGCATGCGCGGAACTGGGCCCACCCTTTAATCCTAAGGTTCATCTGCTTGCAATCAGACATGTCTATCTCATATTGGCCTCATTAGCCACCAGCATGCTTGTAACAAATGTGGATAGAGCCTTTCCCAAATCTTTGTTCGCGAAGCCCAGCCATGATGATTCCTACACAAGTCTTCCCCTTCACCCATGGAACTGAGGACAACTTGAGCTGTCACATCTTCCACCTTTTCCCCGCAGAGTTTCACAGTCCCTCTTAATTAGTTCTAGGTGTCACTTGATGGTGTCATTAGTGCCCTGCAGGCAATCAGTAAAGCGTAACAATCTGAAGGTCTAATGAATTTTAGCAGGCCTCTGTAACACCCTGGACCTGGGCCCCAGCAGGCTACAAACCTCTTGTAACAGCATGTCTGAATGGCAGTCGTGTGTTTCTATCCAGTGTGAAAATGAATCTCCAGCCACTAATGCCTATTACTTCCTCTTGGTACCAGTGCTCTGCTCAGGCCCAGCTGGATCTGATATCTGCCTTAATGAAGTTTGTTCTCATGCATTGGCTATTAGGGCACAATACCCAGATCAAAGAGAAGAAAGAACCTTCTCCTGCTGCTGAGCCAGAAGCTTCCAGCCTCTCACTTCTTGGAAGTGGCTACCCACCACTCCTTCAAGTTAGTTGTGGACTGCACCCCCAGGTTCTTTTCCACTGGGCTGCTTTCCAGCCACTCTTCCCCAAGCCTGTAGTGCTGCACGGCATTGTTGTGACCCAAGTGCTGAACCCAGCACCCTTCCTACCCTCCAGCATGTCAACACTCATGTCCAACTTAGTGCCATCTGTGAACTTACTGAGGGTGCACTTGATCCCATCATCCAGGTCATTGATGAATATATTAAACAGGATTGGCCCCAGTAGTAAGCCTTAGGGAACACCACTAGTGACCAGCCAGTGGTACCACTCACCACTGCTCTCTGAGCTCAGTCATCCAGCCAGTTTTTAATCCAGCAAAGAGTGTACCTGTACAAACTGTGGGCTGTCAGCTTCTCCAGGAGAATGACAGTATTGAAGGCCTTACTGAAGTCCAGGTAGACAACATCCACAGCCTTTCTCTCATCCACTGGGCGGGTCACCTGATCATAGAAGGTTAGTCTAGCAAGACACGCCTTTCTTAAAGCCATTCTGTCTGGGCCTGATCCCCTGGTGATATGTACTATACTACGGACTGATTTACATTATCCAAATTGAGTGATATTATCACGGCTCTTTGCCCAAATGCAGAAACCTATAAGAGGCTAATAATACTTTTTTCTTCTAAATATATTCTCTAGGAAAAATTACCATGTATCTCAGTGGGAATCTTGGAGTTTGCAAGAGAGCAATTTTATACCCTTTGGATTTGATTCCTTTGCCATTGTAAGATGTGCCCACATTGATTGCTACTGCATCAATAAATTCTGCTCTACAACTACAAAGATAAATGTTTCTTTATCTATCTCTTTTTATACACACACACAGAGACACATATACACATTGTCCAAGATCATAGAATCATAGAATCAGCTGGGTTGGAAGGGACCTCAGAGATCATCAAGTCCAACCCTTGATCCACTACTGCTGCGGTTACTAGACTACGGCGCTAAGTGCCACATCCAGTTTCATCTTAAAAATCTCCAGGGACGGAGAATCCACCACTTCCCTGGGCCATTCCAATGTCTGACCACCCTCTCTGTAAAGAAATTCTTTCTAATATCTAACCTAAATCTCCCCTGGCACAACTTGAGACCATGCCCTGTTGTCTTGCTGATAGTTGCCTGGGAAAAGAGACCAACCCCCACCTGGCTACAACCTCCTTTCAGGGAGTTGTAGAGAGTGATGAGGTCTCCCCTGAGCCTCCTCTTCTCCAGGCTGAACAGCCCCAGCTCCCTCAGCCTCTCCTTTGTTTGCTTAACAAATGTTGACAAATGTCTTTCCCTTATTTCGTCTGTGTGAAAAGAAGCATCTCACAGTTCACTCATCTGATCCTAATGTCACCTCAGAGTAAAGTTCATGCCAAACAAAGAGTAATCGCAGAATAATAAGTATACACAAGCTTAGACATTAGAAATCATTTGGAACTGTAAGAAGAGCAAAGCAATAGATTCATTTGGCTGGGGAGGTTTTAGAGCCTATATCACATGGGATTTTTAGAGCTCATTTGAAAAAGATCCGTCAGGAACGTACCTGGTAATTTGTTTTGGTTTGGTGGACTGGGCAGAGGAAAACAGGATGACTGCTCAAAATCTCTGCCAGCCCTGCTTTCTAATGCCCCTGTAGAAGTCAACACTGAACACTATGATTTTTTAACAAAAATATGTCATATGTCAAGCTATTTACTACTTTAAATATGCTTCATGAACCCCCTGTGCATAGTGATTCCAAAGGTCTGAACCATATAGAGAGCACTTAAAATAGGACACAGGGGCAGCTTCTAAATTGATGTCACTAGAAAAGCAGCTCCATAACTGCCCTGGTCAACCCTTGTGGACCTTTTCCCCCCACACCCAGTAAAGGCCTGCTCATAGTCCTCAGCGCTAATTATATGCAGCCACTGAGGAGACAGATGTTGCCCATCCCTGGGAGCAGCAGAGCTTCACAGACCGTATTATTCTGCCATTTCCTTAAATGTACAGTTCTTGTAAGAGTTCAAAGGGCACCTGGGGACACAACATGCAGGTACAGGTACAGCACATTGATACAGGAGGCCAATCCCAAAGGTTTGGCATAGGCTGATACCCTCAGCACCACACAGCTCTGGAGCATGCTGCAGAGTAAGCACACATGGCTCTGGGCATTAGAGCCTCTTACACAACTGAGGAGCAAGGATTGCCTAGAGCTCCTTTTTCTCCCAGCTCTTCTGTTCTGTGCCCACGCCCATCCCTCTGCCCCACTGCATTACCCTTTAAGATGCAAAACACCCTTGGATACATAACAAGCTTTTTTCCTTCTTCTACAACAGCAGCAATGATGAGGGCAGGGCCTTAAATTCCCAAAAGCCTTCTACTGCACTAGGAAGACAGAAGCAACATAAAAGTAACACCTTAGTATGCCACAAACCCCATCAGTAGTTGCCATTCCCCAAGAGATTAATATTCCAAGAACCAGTGAACAGGAGGCTGCATGAAAGTATGCACAGAGGGACTACAAAACTGGAAAGCAGAGTAGGCCCACCTTTCTTCAGGCACCTATCATGGTATTGAGCTCTGGCTTATGCAATTTCTACATTATCAGTCTATGTGCCTGACAATTTGTCCTCAACTGTCAAGAGAGGTTCTTGACAGAGCACAGCAGAAACCCCCTTGCTCGTGCCGTTCATCAGTCAATGATCAATTTCACAGAACTGCCCAAACTTGTCCCATCACAAAAAGAGAAACTTCATATTCCAGATTTTTTTCCCTGCTCTGTAAAATCCAGTGACCTGGAATGTATAACTGGATAGCTAATAATGCCTCTTAGTGAAAACCAAAGTCTATTCCAAACACTTAAAGGGTACATGTGAGAATGAAGTAAATTCAGAATGATTTATCACAGGAAAAAAACATTAAGCTGCTTGTAAAACATAACGTGGATAAAATTTAGGCAGGCAGGCTCCAGCCTTTGCAGGAGCAGGCTCAGCCCACAGAGGCTACAGCACCAGCCGCATCTCGACAGCCTGTGCAGCGGAGGTGTCTGTCCCTCACTGCCCCAGTGAGGACCTCTGGAGGATCCACCACCACACTGCTGTCATTGCTTGGCAGCACCAAACCCCATCCTCACACAGAAAATGAATCAGTGCTGGGATCACTGTGGATCAGCCCTGAAAGCAGCAACAGGAAGCAAGGAAAGCCTGGGATGAAAGCCCACTGGACCAGCAGCAGTGAAGTCTCTCCTCCATGCTGAGAGGGAAAATCGCTCACGCTTCTTATCTGAGGAGATCTCTTGGGCACTGGCATGTGTAAACAACTGCTTCTGATAAGTTAATGCAACATACAATCATCGAACATGAAAACATGTACGTTCACGTAGAAGTATCTTCCCGAGATTTTTTCCATTTTGACCAAGATTTTAAATAAACACCCTAATCTTGTTCAGTCAAATAACTCAACAGTGACATCGGTATGAGTCTGAGCAGTATCATTGCTAGTGGGAGAGTCGTGAAACCTATGTGTATGAAAGCAAAAGCCGTGCTTTGCAGACCATGTGATACAGTCTCAGATAAGTACATTGCACAATTTCCTACTGTGCTCCCCTCAGGTTCTTCTAAAATATTTTTCCCCAAATTCAACTGACATATAAAATATAAATGGTATTAAATACACAGATTTCAAATAATATTATTATCTGAACATCCTAGTTTAATGTTATTAAATTACATAATACCGCATACTATTCAGCAGGGTAAGCCCTGTGCTGCTACACTTAGATTCTCTGTTATGAAATACCTAGGCAGCCACTCTGCTCCAGGGCTGCAACAACACATGTAAATTCACAATTTAATTTTAACAGTCTTTCAGGACAGCAGTTGCTTAAGCTCTGGTAACAGGCAACTTGCCTACCGAACTGGAAAATTCCAGTGTTGGTTGAAATGTTTCAAAACATGCTTGATATATTTTCTATGCTGATGATCAATTGTGCTTCTTGATGCTCATCACTTTAGAGTGGCAGTGGGGAGGGAAGCATTACAGTTTTGATCCATATCCCCACCACGTGTGTAAAGCCATACCATGATGGTAGTTCTGGTCTGGTCACCTCTATTTCCCTCAGTGACAGCACGATGTGCTATCCTGAGTAGGAGTCAGGCATCATTCAGGGTCCATTCCTAACACAATTCCCTCCTCTGGGACTATAAGGAAGGCTTTGTCTGTCTGTCGGCTAAGTGACTGGTCAGCACTAAACATGGTCAGTCTTCCATGCCTAAATCTTTGTTCCATCACTGAGTATAGCTTAAGGTCTGAAGCTTGATTTAGAGAAGAGGCAGAAGACGTATGGTACGAGAGCATGGACCTGCCGTTCTGCTTCTGTGGCCGGCCTGCAGAAGAAGGTGGGACTGGAAATGTGTCAGTCCAATTCACTGCCTCTATTCCCCCTAAACACAGGGTGCCTACCTTAGCTATGGCACAATAGCGGTGAGAAAGTGGAACTTGATTACCTATAACATGTTATTACCACAGCATCTGCAATAGCTTTAGTCTGTGCCAGTAGCACTCCCCCAAGTCACTCTCATGTGTAGTTCAAGAGTTAGGAAGGAACAGGGATCACTCCTGATAATAAGTCTGCACAGAGCCATCCTGTTTGGGAGGGTGAGACAGCCATTGCATGGAAGTAAGCCTCAAGTCCAGGAGCAGTATAAGGCATGTTTTTCCTAATGTTTAGCCTAAACCTCCCCAGACATAGCTTCTTACCATTCCCCAAGCTGCAGGAATTTCCCTCCCATAGGCACAGCCCAGAAATTGTGCCAGTCCTTGTTACATTTCACTGTAAGTTTTCTGCAGAAGTCAAAAAGGAAAACTGCATGGATAATAACAAAACCAGACTCAAAACACAACTGTATAAAAGCAAAGTGTCCAGCCTCCCTCAAAAGCATATCTGTGCATGTGTGTGTAAGCACAGGTGTATGCAGATTGTGTATGCTTTGGAATAAAGCTTCAACGTGCTGCCTCCACTGGAAGTGCTTGTCTGGGATAACTGCACTGTGAGAGGCAGAGGCAGGGCTATCTGTCTCGAAAATGATATCATCAGTCTTGTTGTCACTGCAAAAGCTAGGTAAGGCCACACTGGGAGATTCCTCAGAGGGTTGTCTAGACATAAGCTGTGCAGTTCTTGGAGATGCATGCAGCTGGAAAATGGAGTAGTGCAGCAATTATAGCTGGAAGACTGCTGCTTGGCAACTAAATCACAACAGAATCAGAAGGGAGAAAATTGTTTCAGTCAATCAGTGTAAAGAGGAATGCTGTGAACATGCTCTTGGTTAGTTATTTTTACCTAGCACTGATTCAGTTACTTCTACCTACTGTGAAAAAGAGAAGCATGCAAGTTTTCCTGAAGCCAAGTCTTGATATGATTTCAAATGTGGCCAGATGGCAGCAGCCAGCACACACCCAGGGCCGGGAAAGAACCTCCTCAGTTACATCAGTACTGCCACTCGCTTATGTGGATCTTCCACACTTCAGAAGGGGAAAAGGCTTTAAAATAAATAAACTAACAAGTGTGTACAAATACTTGGGCCTCAAATGAGCGAGGAACCTCACCGACCTTGCTTTGGGCCTCATGCACAACCCTTTTTGGATTTTTTGCAGGCACAGCAGCTCAGAGCTAGGCAGGAGAGGTTTCACATATGCACTCACTCCAGAAGAGCGATGTGGAAGAACACACCTGAGCTGCACAGTCCACTAACCAGCTCGTGGCTCTGGAACAGTGGCCACATGTTACTCTTGTCACATGTAAATCACTTGAAAAGACTCATGTTCCACTCGTGGCACCCAAAACATCATTTGGGATCCCCCAAGGCTTCTCATGCTTGGGACCTGCGAGACAAGGGTGCTGTTATAAACCTATCTGAAACCACTGTCTTCCACACCCAAGACAATACAGTGAATGAATTATTCATTACAATGTTACCTTCTTCTTCTTACGGGCAACCACAGAACCTGACACCCAGGGTTTTAATTAAATGGGATGTAAAGCAGGTTGTTCATTTTTTTGATTGATTGGTTGGTTTGTTTTTTAATTAAGAAACAAAATTTCTTCTTGGTTTGACTTTGGTCTGCTTCAGTTGAAAACAGCTGCAATGATAGGAGGTAGAGTGCTCGGGACTTAAATTTATCCGTGTTTCACACAGTCCTGGTAACATCTCATTGTTTATTCCTATAAGCTTAAATGAATAATGCAAACTTCTGAAACTCATTTTCTTCTGTATTTTTCAAGTTTGTTCTGAAAACCCTTCTACAGTCAACTGTATGTGAAGGCATCAATATCAAAGAGCAAATCCCACAGCACCTCATGCCTCTTCAACCACTCATCTACCCTGTGGAGCTTTCACCTGAACTCCCTGCCTCCCAAACAAAGTAAGGACAAAATTTGATGCTAGTGCCTAAAAATCTGTGGCATCCAAATAATTTCTCTGAAGTTGTGTAATCTCTTAAATATTACCTCATCTACTCAACATCATTTAGCTTCTCTTGACAGGAATAACACATTCTCATTTGACATAAAGAAGGAAAGATTCAGGTATATAAGCTGCACATCTTAGCACGGCTACAGGCACTTCTATAGGCCAAACACTTGTGGAAATGTTTAAGATGCATAAATTCTGTCACAAAAGAAAATTAAGTACCAAGGTCACTTTTGGTATGACCATGATGCCTGACTAGGAAGCAGGGATGTACCAATTCCTGTGGTGGGACCACTCCGGGTGAGCACATTGTCAGTTGTTTCAACAAAACTTCATTGGTGTGATGTA
Organism: Corapipo altera; assembly: GCF_003945725.1. Classification (NCBI taxonomy): domain Eukaryota; kingdom Metazoa; phylum Chordata; class Aves; order Passeriformes; family Pipridae; genus Corapipo; species Corapipo altera. The sequence goes on along the minus strand of NW_020884957.1, from coordinate 672,717 downwards.
AGACGGGGAGAGCAGAGGGGCATGGACATGGTAACACTTTGCCCATGTGCAAAAGGCTGTTGCAGGCAGGATAGGGGCAATCTGTCTTTCATGTCCACTTGAAGAAACAGGAAGAGCATATGAATAGGATAGAGACACGTTAGGATAGCTGCTGCTGGAAGTCTGCTAGTGCATATTACACGGCTTGCTTCAAGAATAACTGTGCTGGCCATGGGGAGGAAAAAGGGACCGGAAAACCCCTTGAGATGAGCCCTTATGACCCTACATCCCCTACTGTGACCAAATAAAAGAGCCCCTCTCTTCAGGTGCAGCACTAGGCTAACGTGGCTACGCTGGCTTTGGCCGCTGGGCTACGTGCATCCAACTGCTGAGGGTAAACCCAAACCAGAGGGCTGGATGTTCTCACTGATTTTTGCCTTCAAAAATCTCCCACAACATTTGAAGGTACCCCACAAAATTGCCACAACCAATGTCTATGCAAAAACATTAAACCAGATCAATTTATTGCTATGATCTCTCTTTGACTTCACTTCCTTCCTCAATATTAATTCTTAAAGGAAACCAGTGACTGTGATGTTTATAAAGAGTGAACCGCACTGTGTTCCCTGGCTGGGCCACACTGAAGTTTCTAAGATGCAATCCCACAGGGACACATCCTCTTCTTTGTCTCACACTGTGCTCTCTGAAGGCAGGAGGAAGACCCATTCACCCAGTCCCTGCCCTACCCCTTCCTGTGGCTACCTTGCTCAGCCTCAGACCAGCAGCTCTGAGGAAGAGCCCCTCTCCCAGTTGCTTTCCTCCAGCAGAGCTGGAGGCTAAGGAGTACATATGCCATGGAGGAGCTCTAGGAATGTATTTGTGGGTGAAGGCAGGAGGCAACAGGGTGATGGGGAGGCACATCAACCTGTTCTGGGAAGCCAAAAGGTCTTCTCATGGCTCTGGTTATCCCCATTTTGTAGCCACTCAGTCCTATATTCCTCACATACTCACCATTCCCAGAGAAACTGTAGCAAAGCCCGCTGGTATTTCTAAAAATTGAATGGTTAGAAATGCACAAAAAATAGAATTCCTGTTTTTAAAATAAAAGCTGACTCATCTCTAATATGAAGCATGCAGCTAAGTGCCTCCAGAACACTTCACAAAGGAAGATGAGGACTTCAAAAGAATTTCACCTTCAGTGCTAGTCTAAAGTTTATATCCACACTAATCAGATCCTGTAATCCTCATTATCAATCATGGAGATCATGATTGATCATTACTGCTCCATATGACCAGTAGCAATAGTCTGGAGGTCTATATCTTTCAAAGGGAGATGCATTTGATGATTTATACCCTGACTTAAAGTTGACTGCAGTTCATAGGAACTAGCACCATTTTCATTGTTACAGATCAAGCAGTTATTGAGTAAGGATTGCAAGACTAAGCATGTGATAAATTCACTCCCCTGGGAATCAAATACCAGGCCTCATATTTAATCAAGTTATCAGAGAAACTGAGACACATGAAGATCTGTTTTAATGAATATCTGTTCAGTGACTATCTGCATCCAAAATGTAGAAATCTTAAAGAATATTTTTAACCCACTCAGTGCCTAGGATGAAATTCTTTGAGATAGAGCATTAGTCTTATAGCCTTCTGGTCTTATCATAAAAAAATCCAAACCAAACCAAAACAGAAATAGGGGGAGAATAAGCTATTTCTTATGGAGGAAAATAGATCAACATTTAAAGATATGCAACTAAAACATACCTGTAGGTATATCACTATATGAACTTTGGACAGAAAAGTATTTATTCCTTAAGTCATAAAGCAGCTACTTATTTTCTAGAGACTTAGCACATTTGCATTACAGAGATACACAGCAATGCATATACTATTGCCTTTTCATGATGTCTCTTCATCTTTTTCCACTCTCCAGACCATATTCCAGAAAAATTTACTCACTCCTTCTGCAGAGCCATCTGCCCAACTGTAAAATGGACCATTTTGTTGTTGTTTTGTGGCTTCCAGAATTTTACTTCCCTCCCTCACAAGACTTAAAGGCACCATAATCTACAATCTAACACATTTAGATTCAGTGAAACTCTATGTTACTGCACACTAAAGTAATAATGAGAAATGTAATTAAAGTCACTACTATAATAACACCTTATCGGAATGCACAATAAAGATAAACTTGCTTATTCCAGAGACAAAGGGCTTACTGCATAGGAAGCAGTTTGTTCTGATGGATTTTTTGATGTGCAACTGGTATCTTTGTTAAGTGGAGAGGTGAGGAAGGGCATGGTACATACTGTCACATTTTCTTTCAGCTGCCAAGGGCAGAACAATTAAAAATAAAGGGGGCTTCAGGATCGAAGAAATGGAAAAAGTTACACTGCCTAGTGAACAGGCTGAGGGAAAAAGTTTTTTAAAAGATCTTAATTAGTAAATATTTAGAAAGCACAGATGCTGAATAAACACCTCATTTAGCTATAGACTTCAGCAGAACAATTACTGTATGAAAAAAAGCAAAAGACTCAAAAGAAAAATAAAACTAGGTTGGTGGCGTATAAACCCACTTCAGATCTTGAACTCAGATCTGATAGCACATAGGATCCCTGCATCCTCACTTTGGATCTGTTATAAATTCAATAGAAACCAAACTTATAAGCTATAGCAGCACTGGTAAAAGTCTGTTGAGTAGTCTCTTGGAGACAGAATAACCTTCATGGTCAGGTAAGGCAGTCCATTCTCACACTTACCATTTTCTTCACTATTTCAAAAAGGTCATCACACACTTAGTAAAAATCTACTCAGCTGCCCAAGACCTACCTCCTGTCAGCAGCTACTGCTAAATATCCTTGAGGTCACCACTGAATGTGACTGCTACGGGTGCTGCTGCTTCCTCATCAGCACAGTCACTGACACAGCAATAGCTCAGGGACTGTCTAGACTGACTGTCACAGATTCCCATCACATCTCTTTGATGAACACATTTTCTCTAAGGCACAAGAATCCTTGACATCTGAATGTCTTTTGAAGACAGTTTAACATCCATTTGGAGAAATCAAAAGACTTATATTGAACACTATAAATAGTAACTCTGGTTCACAAGTAGGATTTTAGCTTTTTTTAACTCTCCTCTTCAACAGAAAGAATAGCTCAGGAGGATGGTATATATCAATACCATAATTTAAAAATACACAAGAGAAGTGATAATTCAAGGGACCAATTCCATTTTCTTTTCCTATGTGAAATTTGATCAAAACCAGGAAGTATCTGAATTTGATGCACTTGTCTTTTTAACTTCCAGCTTGTATTAAACTGGAACTTCAGACATATCTTAATGATCCCCACCCACGGTCCTCAACTACAAGACAAAAGAAGTTTTTCTTTGATCATACACAAAATTTGATCTGCAACGAGGTAACTCAGTGTTTAGAGTCAAAACACGTCTCAACAAATAAATACTGCTTGGCCAGCTGTACACACCTCAGGTCCCCCTGTAAATGGTTACTATTGCATGACTGGGGTAGAGAAGAAACAGGACTTGCTTGAATAAGACATCCCCTGAGTGCAGCACAGCATCTTAAGTGAAAGGTCACCAAAAATACACTTCCTGCATACACATGCACATGGGGATTTTTGAATGAATAAGATTTGTTAAAGGGATACTTGACTGTGGGTGGAACAAAAGCACATGATTTACACTACAATAGGATTTCTGCTAACACCAGAAAAACATTTTCAGTTCTCAGCTGTGACCTGGGCCTAACCTCATCATCTCCTTCAGTAGCTCAGATCTATTCCAATTTCTGTGCATAGGGGACATTTCAGAGTTTGTGTATTGGTATTTCAGCCCTGTAAGAAGTTTTTGCAAATCTATTTCCATATAGTATCCTCTCTTTGATGGGAGGACATGGAAGCTAAAGAAAATGGCGAAGAAATCACTGAACTTCAGCATCCTGAAAAACTTCAGTTCAAGCGTCTTGAACAGAACAAGCCCTGCAGAATGAAAGGCTTTGTAAACCCCCTGCCACAGACACACTTTCCAGTCACAAAAAAGTTTCAGGGAAATGAACCCATTGTCTGGTTTACCTTGGCTTCTGATGCCAGCTAGAAGCCAAATTCAATCAGGCATACATTTAGTAAACTTTCCCACATGGTTTTGCTCTGCATTTCCAGTACATACTCAGCTGTTGCTGTAAAAAGGATTTATTATATTTAAGAGTTCACACTCACTTAGCTGCAATAAATTATGTAAGCTAGTATTTATGCTGTTTCTTACAGAAAGCATGGCACACTTTGCATTTCTCTTTATGCTGTTTCTGTTTGCACAATCACATCCATGATAATATATTCTCCCAGGTAACCAACAATAGGACAAGGGGACATGGGCTCAAGCTCTGCCAGGGGAGGTTTAGGTTAGATGTTAGGAAGAAATTCTTTACAGAGAGGGTAATCAGGCATTGGAACGGCCTACCCAGAGAGTTGGTGGATTCACCATCCCTGGAGGTTTTTGAGAAGAGATTGGAGGTGGCCCTTAGTGCCATGATACAGTAATTGGAGTTGGATCAGGGGTTGGACTTGATGATCTTGGAGGTCTTTTCCAACCCAATCTATTCTATGATTCTATGATTCTATATGAAGAAGAGTAATGCAAACAAGTTACTTTCTCTGTCCCTTGTACACCTGATGCCACCGAATACTCCAGCTACGGCCACACAGGGATATATTCCCCCTTTACCTCTGACCAGGCACACTGCACTCCCCAGCGGCAGTAGCCGTGCAGGGAGAAACACTAGAGGGCAACAAATCCCCTTCAATAAGCTTAAGGGAGCCCGAAGGCGTGTGTAACACTTGCTTTTGCCAGCAATATTATCCTTCCTTGATTGCACGTCGTAGTTCAGATCTCATGCAAACCAAGATGCATATCATACCATGTTGGCCACGCCAGAGGAGTATATGTGTGCTCATTGAATGACAACTGCTTTCCTTCCCATCAACCCTTATCCCATTACCATTCCTTCTTCTCATTAAAGGGTCAACTACGTCTTTCAAAGATTTTCAAAATTTAATCTTTTCCATGTGGTGCACTTGTTTATCACCTTTGCAATAGTAAAGTACCCATCCATAACTGGAAATAATTGCTTTAACGGTAGAGAGGATTAAGTCTTGACAATGGAGAGGGGAGTTCGGCTGATTCCTTACAGGATTCTGCTAATACTAGTGATTAATCTTACAGATTTATTATTTTTGATAGACAAATTCACCCTTATCTCTAATATGTTCTTCCCACAAACTGTTTGACTGCTTCCCAATAATAATCCTGCACAGAACAAACGTAATAGCCTCCTGCTTATATATGAACATACTGTTTTCCAAAAACAGTGGGAAAAAAGGAGAGCACTTAAGCATGTCACTTACCTATAAATTTGCATGTGAAATTAGATAAAGAAGAAAAATAATTAGAAAAACAAGTTGTATGCAAGCCTTCCCTTTTACTGTTTGCTAAATTTGTCCAAGGTTATTAGGGAGAATAGTTTTGCCGCTTGAAAATTTTCATATCAGTTGAACAGGATAAATCACATTCTACTGGCAAGACCATCCCTTGGATGTTTGATAATTTAAGTTTAGCAGGTTCTATCAGTGCTTAAGAAGCGTAACAGTTCCCAGATGGGGCAGAGGGAGATGTAGCAGGACCTTTCAGGGTTCATAATCATAGGTAAGCATAGTAGCATCAGTTCAGAACTGCCTGAATTAAGAACCAAAGTTATAGACGAAGGAAGAAGATGTGAAGCAGAATGAACTATGCCTGGGTTTAGTACAAAAAAATCCCCCTGAAACAAATATCCTATTCTAACAAAGTACAAAGGGGTGAGCACAGGCCTGAAGTAGAAGGCTTTGAGCCTGACCAGAAGTGGAGTCTCTACTCCCTGAGAAAATACAGGTAAAATGACTTTTGAAATACAAAGCTGCGGTGACTTCTACCAACTTGAAAACAATACACAGCTGCTTGTATCAACTTGGACCAATGCTCTTCTGGCTGAGTCTTAAGATACCCTTCTGACTAACACCTTACAATGGGAAGTCAACATGCCCATGTCTTGCTATCAGACAACCACTGATATAGTGGCCCTGATCACAGAAGACTTCTGTTACCATGTCAATCACTTCATTAGTTCCAGCAGCAGAGATATTTTTCTGGGGAGATACTGCAGTTTAGAAAGTGGCTCCATATGGATATCAGAGCACTACTCTATGGCAACATTTACTTTTCCTTTAAGGCTTCAGAAAATTTGTCCATAAATTCTACAATAATGATTTCAAGATGCAAAAAGGAAGGAGAAGCAGGGAAAGGAAAACAACCATGTTCGATTACCCAATAGCACCCTTCTTGTGTCTTCCCCCTGCTAATCCAGAATACTTCTGTTTTGTCAAAGCACAGGTAGACTTGCAGTTGAGACTAATATGAGCTATGTAACTGAAGGCAGCTGTTTTCTACAGGTCCCCTTCCCTTTCTGGTGAAGTAAGATGAAGAAGGTGATGAAAAAGCAGCCTGCTGGTTCAAAGCAGTTAAGCAGCTAAGTTTGGTGAGACAAAACCAAACCCTCTGTTTCTGTGACTCATAGAATGCGGCCAAGTAACAAGTCAAGCTTTTCAAAGGCAATTGCTGATTGAATACATCAGATTTTCTAAAGTGCCTGGTGTTATTGAGGTTGGAGTCATTAAAAAGCCAAATGCCTACAATTGTGATGAGAGACAACAGATGCTCTTTAGCATGGATATTTATAGCACTCCATGGATTCTTGAAAAAAAACCAAACCAAAACAAAAACCTCAAAAACCAAAACACAAACCCACAATCAACCAACCAAAAAAGCCCTAGATCCCCATCCCCTCCAAGAAACCTCAAAACACACCCTATAGAAAAACAACAACAACCACCAACCCCCCCCCCAAAAAAACCAAACAAAAACCAAAACCAAAAAACACAAACAAAAACCAAACACCAAACCAAACCCAATCAGGTTCTCCCTGGTTTTTCCCTACCAGAAAAATATTAAATTGTGAGTACCTGTTTTGCCTATCTTCTTTTCTTCTTGGCCTCTCTGCTCACCTCCATTTCCCACCGACCTTGTCTAACTCAGAAGTACTGCCTAAAGCAATTATTTAAGAAACATGCATCTGCTAACCTTCTAAAAATCCATGGTAAAATTAACTTGGTCCAGACTCTGCTGTGAAGTTGGGTTGTTTCAATAAAATACAAAATATTAGTAGCTGTTCATTTAACATTTCCTCTTCAACAAAGTGATGGAAGCAAGCATCTCAAGTAGGATGGGGGAGCCACGCTGTGATCTCATCTGCAAAGACTGCACGTGACAGTGAGCAAAATTTTAAATCTGGTTTGTCTCCAATGTCTTATTATTTTGCCTTACAAATTCATTAAAGGTTTTTAATGGAATATTTGTGCAATATGTATTTGCCACTAAACATTATAGGAATGGATGAAATGTTGATGAGGATCTTAATATTTCTAACATAAGGTGTGCTTCATTATATAGCCAGGCTTGATACTAGTTCAGAAAAACACTTACAAGAGAAAATATATTTCTGTATTTTGGTGTGACATGCTCACGCAAAGGCAATGACAGTCTTCTTCTTGATGGGATTCAGTCCCTACACAAAGAGCAGAGAGAAGCATGGACTGTGAGGAATATGCAAAAGCAGCTACCTAGCATAAGAGCTCTGGGATGTGGACAGGCTTGATTTTTGCATAGGTCTCCTGGAGTCGGAGATCAGCCCAGGTTGTGGTGCTTATGTTCTATTTCTTGTGTACAGGTTCTGGTAATATTTACAAAAAAAAAAAAAGATAATATCATTAAGACAGTTGTGTGTCCATCCTCCCGTCTCCCCCACCCTCCAACCCTTTTTTTTTTCCTACCTTTTTTTAACTTCTCCTCTCAGGCTTATCTAAGCCCTCTCACCCTTGTGGATCTTGAATACAAAAGCTATTCTTAATTAACCTAATCTCATTATAAGCCTCAAGACAGAAGCAAAGAGAACACATCTTTGCATACAAAGCTCTTGTCCTGGCCCACCAGACTAGGAGCTGTGCATATTCTATATCCAGCTTTGTGATAAAGCTTATCCACACACACAGAGGGACAATGTCAGTGGGGGACCCCAAAAAATTCCCTGCCCAGCTACTCCCAGGCTCATCCCAGGAGCCATCAGCCCGTCTCTATAAGTTGCAGAAGAGCCTCACCCCCACTGTCCAGGTATTGACTTATCACGAAGGGTCAACAGGAGCATGTCTTCAGGAGTATCAGACACATTATGGGATGCAAGGGAAGAGCATTTTGAGATTGCACAAGACTGAGTGTGGGTTTTTGTGAGGGATGGAGGGAAGCATGGAAAAACGGATAAGGGAATCAAAAGGGCTGATCACATGTCAGCAAGTGGCTTGTCAGGATACTTGTCTGGCCCTGTCCTGCACCTGTCTAGCAGAGTCTGTCCCATCTTCCCAATAAACTCTGTTTTTATGAGGAGAGGGAACCTCTCTGTTCTGAGTGTATGTGTGTGTGTATGTGTATGTATGTGCACAGGGCTCCAGCTACCAGCAACTGGAGAGCGGGTCTGTAAGTGAGCATGCAATTGCCAGCAAATACCAAGGATGGCTTCCTTGTAGGTAGGTAGGTGAAGCACACTGGGAGCCAACAGACTGCCTATTTCCAAGAGTGAGACCACTGGAGGAGCTGGCTATGGAAGGGTCAGTGGAATCCTAGCCAGTTGCTAGGGCTTGGAGGTCGATCAGAGACCCCCATCTTGTTCTGTGTCTGTCTAATGGCAAGACCATGGGCACTTCCCTGAAACTGGGAAGACTGGGGTCCAGGGGCAGCTACCTGGTAGGCTGCATGCCTAAACCCTGCTGCTGGAAAGGTCCATGTGGTACATATGTGTTTGTACACATAATTATATAATTGTAATAATTAATGGTAATTATTTGCAGTAATTCTATAATTAATAGTAGTTAATATACATTAATGACACAACATATAATTAATATATTGATAATATATAATAAATGAGATGTGTGTGTGTATACATGTAGATTGATAGAGAGAGACATATTATTATGCATTATTGTTTCACACTAGGAGACCTTCATCTTGTTCAGCCAACGAAGAGAACAAGATGAGGCCACTGATGCCATTTGTGTGCCTGCCTGTGTTGATCCGCATGGTCAGCCAGGTACATGTGTGTTGTATATGTGCAGGTTGGTGCATGCATGTGTGTATGTGCATGCACATTCACTTGCTGAGAATACACACTCAGCCCCACCATTGGTTGGAACCAGGGGTACAGAGCTGCAGCAACCTCTCCTCTGTTGGGCTACTGGACCCAGCCCCCCCTCCTCCCCTCAACATACAGAATATATTTAGAATTCTCTATGTATTCTAGATATTCTTATAACTCTGTAAAAAAAAACCAACTAGCCATAACATCACATTCAAGAAGAGCTTCTATTCCCAGGGTCACCGACCACTTAGAAAAATTTTGGCTTTTTCAATGGCTATGCAGGACTAGACACTCTTCTCTGTACCAACACCCACTGTAGCTCATATGCCCCATGAGGCTTGCAGGAAGACAACAACTACAACGTAAGCTAATGGTATCTGTCAAAAAAAATCCATTGATATCTGAAACTTTCGAAGCAACAAACTTCAAATTGGCAACTACCCATATGGATTACTATGAAGGGTTTGGTCTCAAACACAAAGCACTGAAAAGTGAAAAAAAAAGCCATACATTTTGTTACATAGGAGAGGAAAAAGCAGAAACAATACTTTGCCCAAAAAGGTTTGGATTTTGATTAACTATATTTCAGGCAAACCAATCAGATAAGGTAAATTATTAGAGAAACACACCAACAATTCCCAGAGAGCCTAACACACCTGGATGACCACTATCAATAGCCTTATCAAGAAGGCTGATAGAAAGTACTGACCTTGCTTTCAGCCAAGTGACCAACTACTGCTTCTTTAATCAACTACAGTTCTGCCACTCACAGCAGTGCTATGCCTGGGCTTTCCAGGAAGGGTTAAGGTTCTGTACATGACCATATTTTTTCCTCACCCTTGCCAAGACAGTGAAGACAGACCTCAAAAAAAACCAACCAAAAGCAGAAAAACGTCCCATAAAGTTTTCAGACAAATTTTCACATACTACATAAATTTTTCTTCGCCATCACTGCAGGAAAAAGAATTTCCAACCTGCACACCAGGAAACTAATTAAACTCCTCAGTTCTTTACCAATAATCAAAGTAGTACAAAACAAGACACTAGCTAACCTAAAGACAGAATTAATTACTAAAATGCTTCTCAGTTAGAACTCAAGAAAGAAAAAAATATTCCCTGCTGGTAAATTCTTACTTCCTAGGTAGCACATTGTGATCATGGTAAGTAAGAAAATCCACCAGCAAGACAGGAAGGAACCTCAAACCCAGTTTTCTTTCTTCACACAATGTGGAAGAAAATAAATAGTGGCAACTCTGCTCATGCTTTGCTATTATCACCTCCTCTCCAAGTGATGTAACTAGTATATATTTTCCAAATCACATACAACCATATTGGTCACAGTCCTGATAAATTAAAATAGTTCCTAGCTTCTCAGAAATCCAATAGCAAAATTAAGATATTTGATTTCCATTTTTCCATTCAGTGACATATGGTGAGAATGTGTGCAGTGTAGCCACCTGATGTGTACCAGCCACTCATTTGCATTAAATGCTTTCTCTTTGAAGAAACCTTTTGGCCTGAACACAGAGTCCCTCATTGCCTGAGATAAACTCCTTCCTTACAAACTACAGACAGTAGACACTTTTTAAACCTCACTACTTGCCTTCTCTGGTAAGAAATATTTTTCTCCTGCCTCTTTCATCCACTGGTCAGATTTCCTCCTATCTTTCATCAGGCTCAAGAAACAGAGATTAGGGAAAACTTTCCATAGCTGCTGAAAGGCTTAAAGAGAAGCAATGGAATGGAAAATTCTGTCACAGGAGAAAAAAAAAACTCCAACAGAAAAAAACACCATTAAAACCAAAACCCACCTGACATATTGTTTTTGTAGCAAAGAGATTTGGTTCCACTACAGACACTGCCAACATTAGCTAGAGTTAGATCTCCTAGATACACCTCCAAAATTAAAAAAAAAAAAAAGCCCCAAACCCATGCTCTGATACTGCTCCAGCCCAACAGATTCTCCCCAGCTGCAGGAAAACAGTGCTAATGGGCTGATCTTGGTCTTTGTATTTTACCTGTTAAATATTAGAGTTTTACTGTGTTCCTTTGCCTGTCTGTTCTCCTCTTGCCAGTTCTCCAAGCAAACAGATTTAAAGCCTGTATGGATCAGATCTCAGAATATTAAGCTATGGGGCATTCAGAGTCAGCCCTTTTCTTCCCAGGAGAGAGAGAAAGCAGTTGCAAGTCTGTTGTCTCGGGATGAAATGCTATATAGGATGACAAAGTCAAACATCACAATCTAAACCTGTGGGAAGAATCCAGCTGAAGCAAAATTAGGTTGAAGGAATCCACTTCTTTTTCAGGAATTTAAGACTATGGTATTGATCTGTCTCAATAAGAGTCATATGCCAAGGCCAGACTGTGTTTTGATTTGAAGGATAAAACAACAGAAAAAGCAGAAGACTGGTATGCCATGGAAGGAACCGATCAGCACAGAGATCGCTGCATCTCAGGACAATGCAGCCACAGCATAGGCATGAAGTTGCCTCAGAAATACTTATTTTAAGCCTCAGGATTTGCAATAGAGACCACTAAAAATGTAGCCAATGCTTTAGGCTTGGTAAAGTTTTGAGCCACTGGAAGAGCAGGTTTTAGCTGCTCCTGGGAACAAGCCAGGAAAAATATGGTATCATACATTCCAAGAAGCATCATATGCGACTGAGCAGCTGCATTTTCCACAAGGCACAGGCAGGATGTATCCTTATCAAAAACCACAGGACCTGAGTAGATGAGGTTTAGATCTCCCACATTTGAAATTGGCACATCCTAAAGGATTTAAAGTGTCATAGGAAGTAGATCAGCTCTGGTGTGCCTAGGACTGTCTACGTTGCTTAAGATCTGTCCCTTGGGTTTCACTCCCAGAATGATTGTTTCAGTGCAAAGGCCTGCCTGCCTCATCTTCTTACCTCCTTTTTCTTGCTTAGCTGAAAATCACAATTACCTAGCCAGAAGAACATTTGTTTTGAGCCCAGAAAGACCCATTTCCTCCAAACACATCCAGAATTTCAAACAGTGCCTCTCTGTAGAGCAACACACTCACACAGATGCAGGGGTAATTTGAGTACAGCATACAGTTGATGCAGACTGATTATTTTAGGTAACTTTTCCCTTCTCCCTCATTTCATGATCCATCACAAGGGTATCATTGTGCCTCAACATGACCAGGGACAATATCTCAGGGAGCTTTTGGTTAAAAGGGAAATCAATCCATGCTGATAGAAGGACTTAGGCTCAAAGGAACCAGACCAGTCGAATTTAGCCACTAGGCTGCTACCAAAGTCACAATATTTTCATAGAAGAAAAGTGCAAAAAACTTGTGAAGAGGAATGAGGAAGAACTAGCAGACACTTTTTGCAGTCATCTTCCTTCAGTTTTGGCAGGCTCTAAGAACTGCAGAACTACCTTACCAGGAAGAGCAGGCTACTCATGTGCTGACCAGCATGATCAAGTGGAAGGTGTCTCTGCCCACTCCAAGGGTGTTGGATTTAGATCATCTTTAAGGTCCCTTCCAATGAAAACCGTTCTATGACTCTGTGATCCTTGTTCTAGTTGACTAAAGGGGCAGAGCTCTGAATTTAACATAATCTAAAACAACAGCGGAAAAACTGAGCCAGGCCTTGGGCCTGGTAACTTCTTATCTCTTTCTTGAACAGCTTAAACTAAAGTTATTTATTAAAAATAAAAAGCAACAAACAACAAACCACACCAAACCAAAACACAGGCCTGCCCCCTCCCCCCTTGCTATCACTTGCTTATTAATTCCTATGGGAAATAAAATATCAGTTTGTAGGACTAGAATTTTCCTGGTATGTGTTTGAGTCTTAAAGAGCAGGGTCTAAGCCCTCAAATCCTAGAAAGGTATCCTGAGTCTGAACGGAGATCCAGCCCAATGCCAAACCCTCCAGGGCCCATACCAAACCTAGCAAGCATGTATCAGGCAACAACAGACATACCTGCACTAGTGACAATTACATTATTTGTACACTACTCTAGTACCCTACATCAATCTTTAAAGAAATTAATCCTTAATTTCTATTAAAGATTATAGTATTGAGTCAGACTATTGGCTTGCCAAAACCTCTCCAAGAAGTCAGTCATTTCATAGCTGCAGTTTTGTATGGTCTCTAGTTTTTCAAAGATTTCACAGCCCTCAGAGGAATATCAGGGTGTTTACATTGTAGCTTAATTAAGTTAATTCCATAAATAACATGGAAGGATGCTTTTATCTTAGAATAAAAATGCTCATTTCTAAATGTTCATTACAGATAGAAAAAATGAAGTACAACACATGCCTAGGTGGCCATATCATGCATTTTCATGGCAGAAATAAGTTTTAACTTGTATTACATGTTTTGAAGCATCTGAAATGCAAAGTGCCAACAGTGTGGGACTTGTTTTGAAATTTCACATTTTTAAAAGGTTGGTTATGACAGCAAAACTTTTTACCACTAACTCTGTCATTCATTATGTGCGGTCACCACAATCATAATTGCAAGGAGTTGTTTTTCAGGACTAGTGAGCAAGCATATTTATTGGTGTATCAGAAATAGCTTATTTTTCACAGTTGTAATCAGAAGGACTCCAAATGGAAGATGAGCATTACCATGTGGGAGGCTGGGGATACAGAATAGAAACGTGAAAACCAGCATTAAATTTATTCTTTTTGTTAGCTACCATACAAACTGTTTACAAGAAAACCTCATCATCTTTCTATGTCTTTCATCACTGTCACTGAATGTTGACCTGCATGTGCCCTCTCTTTCTTTCTCCATTCAGCTCCTACGCTTCCAGCTATGTGTTAAGCTAGCCAAGTGGCAGTATCAACAAATAAAATAGAGCAGCAGGGGTATTTTTCCACAAGAAGGACACAGGTAGTACCAAGAATGTATTGGTATTTAAAACTCACATGGAATAAGGCTGTTTTTAGCCAAGCTCTCCTGAGGCATGAAGGTTGACACTAGCATAATCTAAAACATATTTAACATCACAATTATTACTAGGATTTGGTAGACAGACTGGGACTGAATTTCTGAGTCACTGTGGTGGCTCACATCATCGTCTAAGTTCTTCCAGTGCACTGGGTTCAAAACAGTTTGAAAATGATGATGCCTTCAGTGCACAGATCTCCTTTATGGCAGATGAACCGTACATTTGCTCCCACACATGTATACAGACAGGAAACTAAATATGTAATTACCCCATTTGCAAGTGTGACATATGTGCACACATCTTTGAGGACACACCCTTTCAAGCTCCATTCTGTATTCCCCCAAATTTAAGCCAGTTTCTTTCCTCCCACAGACACCCGTCCTGCTTGCCAAATAAAATTCTGGAAAAAAACAAGAAATGAGTAGCAGTGGTCATTCTGGCTGTTTATGATTCAAAATGTTTTTTGCTCAATTAGTGCTTTATGTAGGTTCAAAAAAAAAAAAGGCACCAAAAAAGATGATAACAGGAAGAGAAAAGCAAAAGTCAACCTTTTTTTCTGGAAGTCAGTTACTCAAAGAGGAAAAAAAATGCAAACCAGTATTTAAGAGGAAAAAAAATCCAGGGAAGCAGCCCATTCAGTGATGATGTTTTACTGTTACAGCTTATTTTAGGACAAGTCTGCTGGAAAGTAGCAGAGATGAATAACTTGTTTCTTAAGTTGTATGAATGGTAGATGATTAAAAATAAAAAAAAACCAAACCTAACAACAAAACCAACAAGCACCTCTTGATTATCTTCCAAGCAAGATCGTATACAGCAAGATTGAGGAATGAGAGAAACTACTTGCACACTAAAATTACAATATTACCTGCTATAGCAGCCCATCAGGCATTTTAGTTTTAAGCTACTCCAGCGACAGCCAGAGATAACAACTCATAGAAATACCAGTATCAGGCATAAAGAATAAACCAACAATTGGTGAAGTAACACTAAACTGAAACAACTGTTTTTCGACAAACCGGAAAAAAGGCAGAGGACTAAAAAAAAGGTATGAAAAAAGCTGACATTAAAGATAAACCAGTTAAGTTTTATAAGAGGATTAGTAAAATGCTAGAAAAAAAATAATTAAAAAAAAATCACAAATGTAAGAAAATGAGAATTTAGGCTCTTTTCCCCCGTCCCTAAACAGAGATCATTACAAAGAGTAACATTTTTTTTCCTACCACACCTTGGCTAATGTTGAGAGTTAAGAGACTTGTGCAGGACACCTCTGGGTGACCATCCACTCCCCTCCCCTCCCCTCTGAAGGCAGCAGCATAGCCAAGCTCTGAGTGCCCTCAGGCCAAGGTCACACAGGGCTGGCTGGAGCAGAGTCTACTGCCACCTCCTTGGCCTATGGCCTACAGATCAGGATGCCCAGGACCAACTTCTGAAGTGCCCAGCTCTTACAAACCCTGGGCCTTGGTGACACTCATGTGCTGGTTCCAGCAAGTGTAAACAGATGAAGCTGGAGTCTCTGCCCCTGCCCCGAGGCAGGAGATTATGCCCTGCCTGGCTCCCCACCATGTGCCACAAGCACCTCCAGCAAGCAGACAGGCACCAGTTATCCCCTTACATGAAACTCAGTGGCACTCAAGTGTTTTGTTTCATTTTTGTTTGGGAAGAGTGTGGTAGGACACTTCAGTTGAACAAGATAGCGGAAATATTTAAAGTATACAGTAAGAAAATTAACCCTAACTTTACCTACAGGAGAGTCATGCCGAGGCAAAATGCTACTGAGGGAAAAGTCAATCAGAGAGCCCAAGCAAGCCTACGCTAGCGTGCAAGTGAGCACAGATACTAACCTGGGAACCATTCTCAATGCAAGAGCTGTAGATTCACATAGGCAGAGATTTGAACCATGCATCGAAACACAGAGCTTCTGCCGCAGGGCATCGGCTCACATCTTGAGGTGATCCTTCTAACATCCAGCCCCAAACGCTACCTTCAGTCATGAACTGACACATGGTCTTTCAAATTATTATTATTGCTGTTGTTTTTATTACGATTATGATTATTCAGTTTATGATCCAGTATTGGGAGAGAGGCTGTAAAGTTGAAGACTGCCTTCTAGATGTAGACTGGACCACAGTGCAACATTAGACTCTCCTCCAAGATGAAGGATCCCAGGCACGAGCATACCTTTAACAAAGCAGTGACAACGCAACACTGGATTCTGACCTGTACTCTGAATATTCCTGTGATCTTTACAGATCAGATATCAAACCAACAATTTAAAGAAGCCTAAGTCCCAAATAGCTATAATCACCTGTTAGAGCATGATAACCTTCTCTCCAGCTTTTCTATCTTCATGCACACATACGTAAGTAAACACAGTGAACCTGAAGCATGTAATTAACTTGTATTCTGTGCAGCTCTATTTTTTTTTAATTTTACTGCTCATTATTCACCATGCACACATTATTACAAATGAAGCAACAACTAGACCTGTTCAAGAGGAAGTGGGTTGTGATTTGCTACCAAAAAACATCCCTCAGAGTGCTAATTGGCTCAAACAAACATTTTTTTCCTTACCCACAAAGAACCTTTTTGAAGCACATTGAGGACTGGCTGCTGCCTTGGGACCAGAACACGAGAGCCAGCCCATAGCTCCAGCCAGGCAGCAGGGCAGGCTGGTGGGTAGCCCTAGCTCTAGGCTTCAGGCATCTCCCTGGGGGTGGGCTAAGGCTAGGCTAGGCCACCAGTCCACAGGTCAGGAACTGTCCATGACCAGGCAGGGGCGTAACAGACTCTTGTGGAGCAGCTCAGGCAGGAGTAAGGCCCTGGAGTTGAACTGAAATGGAGCTCATGGGCCATAGGCAAATGGTGGCCCCAGATGAGGTTGCTTAAGGCCACTGGGGACTATTAGTACCCCCAAGGTCCCAGAGAAAGAACTGTTTGTAGAGTCAAAACAAGTCTCGTGAATAAAGGAACCATCCTCCTGCAGCCTCTTTCAGAGGTTAAAGGCACATAACATAAATGCCATTTTCAAAGCTCCTCTTGAGATTCTGGGAAAAAAGTTAGTAAGAGCCTTTTCTTCTCCCTCCTCATGTGTCCTTATTTCACAAAAAGGCCAAAGAGGTAACATCAAACTTACACTGAAGTTTCTGTAGGAGAAGTATGTAATTAAATAGGTCTCTGGATGGATCAATTTCAAACACATGGTTTTCCACTGGATGGCATGAAGACTGGACAAGCACCTGCTCTTCTTACAGTGCTCATTAGCAAACTGTCTGACCCTTAGAATTAATACCTTCATGATGAGTTTTGGGGCTTTACCACAGAGGTTACAGGAGCCTCACCCCAATTTCATCAGTCTACGTGTACATAGTAGTTACCTTTCATCAAGATACTAAACCAAATTACTGGTTCTCCTTTTTGTCTATCAAATATATATTTAGCACTATTTTTTTTCAGCTGTATGAAGTTGACCAGCCTATACTTATCTTTCCAAAGAAAAACGTCCTCCAGGCAGCTCAAAATCTGGAAGTTTATGATATGCCAGAGGAAGACAGAAATCATAGCTTCTAAGTATTATGCCACATTAGCTGTAAGGAAAAGAGAATCATTATGGCTATTTTATACAGACGAGATGGAAAGGCAGCAGCCACAGCACTTGCTACCACATGGCTATTTCAGGACTGCAGATGCTTGGCCTTACCAGCCCCAGGAACCAGCTGTAAAAAAAGGATCCCCAGGAAAGCATTTACTTCTCTTCCCAATGAGAAACCCTGTAACACAGAGACTTAGAAGCAGCAAGAAAGTTATCTGTGGTGTTCTGCAGAAAGATACTACTTCCTTTAAACTTCAAAGGACTCTGGGTTTGTACACCAGAAGCTGGAGAGTACTCTTATAGAGTCTGACATTTTAAACAGAAAGTAGTGGGGCAGATTTTCCATAAGAAAGGGTTAAAGAGCACTGACCCAGTCTAAACACAGTGCACTAAATGGCCCAGGCGATGTGATGGCTGAGGCTATAAAAAGCTGCAGCCATGTGGTAGAAGGAAAAATACTTAAAAGGTAATTTTTCTTTTCCTGCCGGCTAGAGAGGATGGGAAGGGCAGTAAAGAAATCTCCCCTAGGCTGTAAAAGACTGCACTGTTATGCAGAAAACAAAGGTATGAAGATAACTGTGAAAGCACTTGAAGCCAACTTTCTTACTGAAAGTTAGGTATTTGGTAAGTGATGGGGGTTCCAATGCTCTATTTGGAGCAGGAAAATGCGAAAGTAAGAGTGGAAGAAAGGTGATGATGTGTGTTTACTTAAACTGCCTATAAAATGGGGAAGAGAGAATGGGAGAGAAACCTCTGACAGGTTAACTAGAAGGTAATTACCACCATACACCTCTCTCCTTGAAGGATGGTGCCACCACCCTAGTTGTATTAACTCAATGATTCTTTAACCTTCTCTTTGTCCTGTGGTAACTCGTACTGAGACCAATGAAGAACTTGCCCTTCAAGGCTTCTGCATGGCACTGTTTGTGAAGCCCATTACCAAAAAATGCAACCTCTACACCAATTACTTCATTCATTGATCGCAGGAGGTAAAAAGATGTTACTTACTGGGTTTGAAAATGACAATCCAAAAGCACTATAAACTTAAAGAAAAATGGCTCACAACTGTTCTACCTGTACTGGAATTTAGGTACTTTTGAGTAATAATGCAAAACTTGGCTTTGCAAATTAAAAGTCCTCCTTCATACTCAGAACTCATGAAAAAGAGCTTTTGTTTATACGACAGAGGGTTTTTCAACTTGCTCAAAATCCCAATGAAAAATGAGTTAAGCATTTTTAAAGGGAAAAATAATAAAATACTAGCTATATATTTATGGTACTTAGGTGTGAGACCCAAATTAATTTCAACAACAATTTATTTAATCTGAACTCTCTCATCCCACATGTTACTTAAGTGCAGTGCATCCTCTCTATGACAGGGCTGAACTGTCTAATATCTCATTCCCTACTGAGAATGTGAAAACCTTCACAGGGTGCATTTGTAAAATATCTCCTTTATAAATATAACATTTCTCTGGAAACAAAAATAATCTGTCAGATTCCTTGACCATCTGATGAATCCTGAGGCACTTTTTATGTGCACTGTTTTTAACTTAGAAGATTAGTTTGCCCCTGTGTGGCTGAGCCAGCGGACTGTAGACTACAACTACTGCTGCAGCCTCTTGGGAAGAGTGCTTACAGCAGTGAGCTCAGCTTTAAAGCTAAATACCCATCATTCAGGCAATGGACAGTCTGATATTCAAAATCACAGTTATTATTAATAATATAGTATATACCTCTCTCTATATATATATACACATATACACACACGTATATCTATCTATCTATATACACACCTATATATATATATACACACACCTACATCTATCTATATATACACCTATACATATAGAATATACCTAAGGTGCTGGGTAGAAGACCAATCCTGACATAGGGATGCCCATGTATAGCAGGTTGCATAAATTTAACTTAGAACCTCACCAAAAGCTTTTATGTCTTGGTGAGCCTGACTATTGCTTGCAAGACAAACAGGCTGAATTAAAATATTTGAAGGTATTTTCTTGGCACATGAGAAACTGTGAGGTTTAAGAAGGACTTCTTAAGTGAGATTCTTTGACTATGAGGTTCTATGGCCTTCTGGTAAATAAGTTGTGTGTATATATATGTATGCATGTATATGTACACACACTCATATACATAAAGGGGTAGACAGAAAAAGCAGAAACAGCCTATCCTAGGGACACACTTGCATACCTTGTCTACTGCAAATCAGTGGGCATTGCTTGAATTACTGAAAGAACAAAACAATGATTTGTACATCTGCTGTAATGATTTGTTTTGAAGGCTGCATTCTAGCTAAAAGGGGAACTGGGGACAAAGAACAGTAGATTATATCACTTGTTACTTCTCCAGCAGGAACCAACTCACAATGCTACATACATCTGCCAACCCAATAGCAGATGCGCCAAATCATCAGTTAGGGTTATTAGAGGTTTGTCTTACCTAGGCTCTCTAATACATGCCACCTGCTTTTGGAAAGACCACCTGATAACACAAGGTTAAGGTGCAGAGGCCTCTCAGAAGACAGGGGCAGTCACTGGCTAAACCTGGACCTGCCCCAGTACTTACCACTGACAATGGCACCAAAGTGAGCAGGGAGCAATCCTTACCTGTAACATGCCTGCAGTCTCCAACGACTCTCAGCTCAGACACACTTCCTGAACAATACTTAATAACAGAGGATAGTGTTCTCTTCCACAAATTTGTCCAGTTTCCCCTTGAATGTACTTGAAACACAAGATCAATAACATCCTGTGGTAGGGTCTTCTACTGCTTAACAAGTAGTTTTGAATCTGACAACTGCCAGTTTTATTGAATATTCCCTATTTCTGCATCAGAAGGGTCACTAAGCGATCAAAAGTCACTCACATTGTCTGTGACATTTGAAGTATTACATATGAGATCTGCTTCTCTCCCTTCCAGCCTGACGAGATCTATTGAGATGGTTTCTCATACAAAAGTCATTGCATAACTCTAACCTTTTTTTCTTCAGTTTCATTATTGCTTTTGGAGGTAGACTTGGGGGAGGATTAAGTGGAAAAGAGGAGTACAGTATCATAACAATGTGTCAGATGCATGTGTCAGATATAGGTGTACTATGAATTTATGCAGTACTCCGGTGCTGTCTGTTCTGGACTCCGACCACTACAGTGTATTGAGCTGATAGTAAGACAGGTGACTACAACAAAATCATAGAATCATGGAATGGCTTGGGTTGGAAGGGACTTTAAAGCTGATATAGTTCCAACACCCCTGCCATGGTCAAGGACACTTTTCACTAGACCAGGTTGCTCAAAGCCCTGTTCAGCCTGTCCTTGTCTATATACCATTCCTCAGAAACACGCAAGGACAAACAATGCTGTATGTGCAAGGTGGGACTTGTTCCCTTCACCTACTCCTTGAACGTCATTTCATATCTGTCTACAAAGAATTTCAACAACTTTTCAGTACCACAAAGTTCTTCAACAACTATTTACAGCCTGTTTCAGTTATTACACTCTGAATACCATAGTATCTGCAGCAAACAGCTAAAAGGGTAGCTTTTTATAATACTGGTACTGGTCAACAGTCTGGGTGTCAAACTACTTACCTTCAAGTATGCTCACTCCTGGCCATATACAAGAAACCTAATTAAACAGCTCTGGTCTCCTGACCACTTCTAAATATTTAAGTGTACTGAAGGATAAGAAATGCTGTGCCCACTTCTGTTCATGCTGAAAGTTGAGAGTTTCTACACAAATAGAGCAACAAAGAGGCTTTGACTCAAAGAGTTTGTTCCCCTTTCTTTTGGAGTGACATAGACAGCACTTTGGATGCTGACTAATTTTGTTTTTCCAATCAAAACGTCCCCTCTTGTATATATCACTGAGGTATAAATAGAGCCATACAAACAGTGATTGTTAACACATTAACTACTCCAAGATGAATTTCTAAGCTGACTAGTTTATGGTTATCAGATCACTGCACATTGACTTGCCTTAGAAAGCAACAGAGACAAGAAAACTGGGTTTTTAAATATGTGTTTTTAACCAGTAATAAGGAAGATGATTAGTTTAAGATCCTAGTGAATGTATGGCCCCCCTGCAAATGCAAAGCTATCACCGTATACAGTGGAGTCCTTCTGGGACAAAACCAGCCTTGGAAAGCACTTGAAATATGTGTTGTGATAACTTAAAAATCTTCTTTAGATACACACTGTGAATTAGTGAACTGATTTAAGCTATCTAATGCTCACATAGGAAACATTCAGTTCTTGTATCTCAGTCCAGCATGGTTAGCCTTCACTGTTACGCGGTAAGCCTAAAATCTGCAGGCAGTTTTTTGACCACTAGACAGTGCTACCCCAATGACAAATGGTTTAATTTTCACACACTGATTGCTTTGAAAAGGTTTTCTTAAGCAGCTTAATAGCAGTTGTCTCATGGACACTTCTTCAGGTGTAAGACAGATGTGTATGAACATCTCTACATACACACTACAGGGAATGACCACTTCTTTACCTAATCTGTTGCAGCTAAATAACAACAAATATTAAAACAATGATGATGTCTCCTAACGTATTTTCTGAAAAGCAGAGTATCATAGAGTATCAAAGGCATCTTCATGCATACTCTGACTCTACTTTTGACTCCAGCAAGAGTGAAATTGAAGTTGAGCCCAATATTAATGCTCTGGCATGGTCCATATTAAAAGGTGTTCATAAAAATGGGGCATAATCCATTGGAAACTCAACAATCACATTGTTGTTGCATCACTTATTAGCAGTACCCTGCAGTTCTTACTCCCATGGTGTTTTTTCAGTCTACTGTTAGATTTGGTCTTGTTTCATTGCATCATTGCAGAAACAAGGCTCCAGCAGAGTTCCGTGCAGAAGATCTTGCTGAACAAATAAAACTGTTCCTTGTATGCAGAAAACAGGAGAAACCAATGCTATCTACTTGAATCAAGACAATTGTAGCTATAGGTGACTTAGGTGACGTTATTGCCTTGTGGTACTCACTAGAGATGTCTACAAACGACTGCTAAATAAATTAATGTTGTGTCCTGGGGGCTTCAAACAGCAAATTTTTCACCCCAAGGAAACAAAAGACTGTCTCAATGCATGTGGACACCATTAGGAAACACCAAGGAGCATGGGAAAAAATTTACCTCATCTTCATACCTCTTTTTTAAGAGACCAGACATAAGGGAGTCAAAGTTAGTCCCTTTGTCAGGCATAAGGCAATAACCCATAATCAAATTGAAAGCAATAGCTTTTAAATGTATAACTGCATGAGTTAAGTGGCAGCTCAGAAACCTGTGTTTATTAGAATGTAGCTGCCCTGTCAGTTTCAGATACATTGAACTGAAGCAATTTTTTAGCATCATTATTTTGGCCAACTTAGGGAAGATCTTGCAATAGAAATACTGACAGTAGTAACTGCTGTATAGGGATGACTGCCAGCCTCACAAGATGAATCATCTCTGTCTTCTCAAGAAACAGCAGCAGAGACAAAACTCAGAATTTGATTCCACAATACACATTACTTCTAATATGCAGGTCAGAGATCAACTTGCCTAAGGAAATATGGTGCAAATATGCACTCTCCTCTCTGCAACAGAACTTGTCCACATCATTTATCCTCCAAATCAAAAGACAGATAAGCGAAGTGCTGCCTTTCCCATTGCAGTCACCTTCAGAGATTTCTCCTGTCATGTCAGAGTTATGTGGGCATTTGCTTAAAGGATAAATCACTGCAGTCCATGCAAGGAGGAAGGGCAAAAGCACTGCTTCCTTATTTGCCTCAGTCTCAGCAACAAAAGACTTTATCAATTATTTATGCAGCTGCCATTACTTCTGCTCTTTATTCCCTAGATTGAAATACCTCTCTGGAACAGCAGCAATTTGTAGATTAGATAAGACTGAGCTTGAAAGTTAGCCAAGAGCCATAGGTTGACCTGAGAAGTAAATCGTTCAGACTTGGCAAGGAGGATGGAGCAAAGAATATGGCAATGACTGCCACTGGCTTTGCATCACATCATAAACGTGCTAGCCTGATCCATGTGAATAGTGACACTCACAATTAGACAACTAGCACAACAGAAGTACCTATGCAGTTTGCAGATTCATAAGTTACAAAGAAATGTGCCAGTCAGCTCCCAGTGCTAAGAATCCAGGCAATATATTTGGCTTGAGTTTGCTCTTTCATCTTCAGAAGAAATTTCTTATTTTCATAAGAAATATAATTAAAACAAAATCAGGTTTTTTTAAAACTAGTTCTACAAGCATGGCCTCATTTCCAACCTGTGTTACTTATGCAAGATTTTCTAAATTACCTCAGAAGCAAAGAAAAGGAGGAAGAGGGATTTTAGACTCATTTTAATAATACCCACATCTCTGGAAATCTCTCTCTTTGAGTCTCTGAATTTTATACTGAACCTGTTATGCTTTTAAGGCCTCAGAAACATCATTTGCCCATATTTTTAGAGGTTTTGCATGCTGTCTTTAATATAGTGAAAACATGATATTTTTAAAAAATACCCAGGAAATAATTTCTCACTCTTCCTTTCCTATTCTTTACAGTTTGAAAAATCTTGTTAATCATATAGGACCATTTTATCTCCTTTTTCCACTAAATAAGACATTAAGACAACTAAATTTAGAGCCTGAAAGTTCTGAAATGAGAGGGAAAACACCAAGAAGGCTAATTACTCTCATGACACAGACAGCTGTTGTGCAGTGGTTAATTATGGAGAAAACAGTGATGGCACCATGCCTAAGACTGAATCAAGTATTTGGCTTCAAAAGTGGGGATTTTTTACATGAAGTTCCTGAAATTTTAATATTTATGTAATATACAAGCAAGCTTTGCTTTCATGATAAACCAAAAGGATCTGTGTGGAAGTCTCACCATCTTAGAGATTTTTTTTAATGGTAACTTCTCTCCATGTTGGACAGCGGAAAAAGCACATTTTTTCTGTCTTCTGGTCCACTCTGCATCATTATACTCTACTAAGAAGTTGTTTTCCTATCAAACAGGCAACATGGAAGCATACCAGAGATGAATTGTATCTCTGCCTTAGATCCACTGCATCCTGCAAACATGCATTTTCCAATGCTAAACACTTAGATAAATTGGCCAGATAACATATATTTACTAGAAACACTCAGATGACGCACAGCTTTTTGTTGACAGAGCATTACTACTACACCCAATGATTTAGTATTTGCAGAAGACCAATTACAAGATGAGGGAAGGCCGGTTGAAACTGAAGCTGAGGTAGGAGAAGTAATAATCACACCACAGCAGCTATATTTTAAAAGGCCATCTGCAGTTTCTGGCTTACAGCTGGAGTAGATCACTCTTCCTTTCTGACTGCATGAGTATCTCTCAGGGAGAAGGAAGGAGGGGGCCAGGGAGGAGGAAGTTCTGGGTGCATAGTAGACAAAGTCTCACATTCAGTCCGTTAAATAAATATCTGACACAAACCTCATCCCCACTTCTTTGCTCTCTCTCTTCTAGAAAACTGCATATAATACTTAAATTAAAAAAAAAAAAAAAAAAAAACCGCAAGGCAATCCATTGCATTTCTGCCTCCACAAGGGGGCAGAAAAAAAATCATGGCAGATATTAGGTGGCCTGATAGAAGGTAATGAACAGATATGCAGGGCAACATGCAAAGGAAAAGAACACAGAAGAAGACAAATAAATTGGAATGCTCACTAAGTGGTCTGCATTCATATAAAATTATTTCAATCATTAATTCTACTACAAAACATTAGGCAGAAATTAAACACAGAAGGACTTTTAGCTAAGTATCAATCTGTTGCAGAGAATAAGTAAAGCCAAAACAGACATGTATTTTAAATTCGTATCTGTTGAATTGCTTTTACTTCACTCAGGTTTGGTCCAAATAGATCTGTCTTTAGCTTATATCCCAGAGATTTTTTTATATTTATTCAAATGGATCTGTCTTTAGCTTGTATCCCAGAGAGTTTTTTATAAATTTCAAGGTGTTAATATGGCTACTACTTTAAAGTTACTTTTATTATTAACATCCCATGTAACTAAAACTAGAAAAGGCCTATACTTCTCCAAAAGATTCATCTGAAGCATCAAGTACCACAGACTAAGTGTACAACTATTAGCCTTCACCCCCATATAACTTAGAGAAATATTAAAAAAACACCAAACGAAAGCAGACTCATTTCAAACACCAAAGCACAAGCACTGGACATCTTGACTTGTCACTCTTTGGTTACAGCTTAAACACTGAATTAGTCACTATCACTTCAAAATTATTTTGTTAAAGAGCTTTAATCACGATCTTGTAACCAGTAGCTTTCACTGGGACTTTACCCAGTAGCATAAGTAAAACATCAGCAAAATAGAGTCCAACCTCATTTGGTTATAGCAGCATTCAGCCTTAAGAAATAAGGAGAGAGAAAAGACAGAAATAATTCTCTTTAAACCCTCAGTAGAACAGTGGGTATTCCTGGAACTGCCAGCAAAGGTGAAGGGCTGCGACTGCAGTGCATCTATTTAGTTTCACATCGTTTGCGAGTCTGCACTTTCTTCTTGCATAGAGAAAGCAGGAGCTCATAGACTAATTTCTTGGAGTTGCAGAGCCCAAGACCAGCAAGAATAACAGCTCTGGGTTCTCAGTGTCTTGAGGAAATGCTCCATTTAATGTTGAGAATTCCTCCAGTGCCAAAGCTTGTTATACAACTGTTAGTACATCTCCCCCTCCCCAAAGAGTCAGAGCTTGTATCTATCCTACTAGAGCTCAAGAGTAGCTACTTATTTCAAGCTGCCACTTATGACAACTTTACAAGACCATGGTGACGTGAATTAGGAAGGTTCTCCCTCTTCTCTACTTTCCTGCTGGTAGTTATTTCTTCCTACAGAGAGGGAAGGGTTTGGGATGGATCGAAAATGCCCATGAAGTATTACTGCAGGCAGCACTTTGTTTAACTTTTGCACGCCCTGAGGATTACCGATGGACATTTTGCATTCCACTTTGAGGAGAGAACACTCTGTATTAATGATGTTGCTGTAAATTAACCATTGTTATGACTTCAGTGGATTTAAATTCAGGACCTATTCATCTGTGAGGACTTCGGTGCTGTGGTTTCAGCTGCCCATTAGAATAGCAGTCCCTTCAGAAAACCTTAAAAGACAGCTTTTTCTTCCCTTTTTCATTTAATTCCAGTTATTATGTGCATTGACAATAGCCTTTCTATGCTGTTTGTTTATAGAAAGTGATATTACTGCCTTTGAAAAAACAGGAGGAGGAATCTGTGGAAATAAATGTGCCATGGCAGGGGACCACTTTGGAGTAAGGCTCCTTCACACAGGACGAGCAGCTGTACAGGGAGCTCGCTAAGGGACAGAGTCCTTCACAACTGCAAACCACTGGCAGGAAGCAGCCTCTGTGTAAGGAAGTGATTAGGTATTTATATCCTCCATTGTGGCCAGTAAACAGAATTAGTGTGACTTGGACCAAGTTTTAATTATACAGGAGCTTAATGATCTAAGCTGTTGTGGGAGGAGAGCGTGGGGTAAGAAAATGAAGGGTCAACGAAGTGCATCTGTCTGTTTTCTCTCCTTCCCTCTTCAGAAATGGCATTTACAAAGCTGCTTTTCTGGGTTTTTCAAGGTGGGGTTTTTTCCTCCTTTAAGTTCAAGAAATATTAGATTCATGACTGGCAGCAGATGCTTGGTCATATTTCAAAGTACAACTCCTTACCAGTCTGTAAATCACTAGGCTTAAAACATCAGCAACCTCATTTCTCAACACACATCCTCAAACCTGCTAGGCAGGTGAGAAAATCCTCTCTGAATGGCACCTGCCCACACTTTGTGAGCTGACAAAGTTACTCTGCTGCCTTTACCAACAGCACAGTTTGACTGTCTTAGTAAAGATCCAGCAGCACTGATTCTATTACTGGCTGCTCTAATTAGAATTCTCAGGGAGAGTGGATTGGTTCCTACCTGCCTGAAAGGAAACTAATCTCCTGTATACCTAACTTCAGGAACTGTAATAGGATTGCATTTGACTCCTTATTTTTCCTAATTTCTCACAAATTAGAATAAAACCATAGCAAATTGTATTGAATATTGCTGTTTCATTCCAGATAGCAAAAAAAGCTCTGAAAAACATGCAGGTTCAGTCTGTTCATTTGAATGTTTTGATCCTTTCTGATTTTGTTTTGCATAGAGGGAACACTGCGTGAAAATACCCAACACTTATCTTGCCTAGGGATTCCCCTCAGCTCAGCTGTTGCAGCCAGCATGAGAGTGAAATAAGAACAATTGCACTATAAAACTCATGTTTTGCATTCCTAAATGCAGTTAAAGTCTCAGCTAAGGCCTTGGCTGGTCTTCCTAGGCAAACAGATGGCCTATACATGTTCAAATCTTGCAAAAGTTAATTTACAGGGATTTCATTAGCCCCTGCCATTCATTTTTAGTCTGGAAATAAGTAAAGAGAATTGGAATACATGCTAAAATAGATAAACTCAGAGACTTCCGTTTTCAATCACAAATACTGATATTTCCCTTTTTCATCATTCAAGTGCTGATTGCTACACCAGCCAACTTCAAGTGCTGATTGCTACACCAACTTTACTTCAAACTGACTCCATCACTGTCATAAACAAAAATAGGGCCATCACATTAAAAAAATAGGGACGTGGCATGCACTAATTCCACAAAAATAAAATGGTTTTATGCAAGTATTTTGCAATCCCCTGGAAAAAAAGCAAAGGTTATCAACACCATTATCCTCCTAGTGATGCTGAAAAGCACCTAACAGTCAAGGTAGTCTAAGACGTAGCTTTAATACAAAGAATCTATTTTATTTGTGAACTGAGTATTCAGATGTCTCTAAACAGAAAAGTACAGCACAAGAAATTGTGATTTACTGCCATCCTCTTCTATCAGTGGAGCTCATTATGATTCTGACTAATAAGCCTCCCTGTCAGCAGGGGTAAACCACTGCTTTGTCAGCTCAATTGCCACTCACCTGACCAGAGCACAGTCCCGCAATCAATCATCTCTGTCAGGTCAGAGGCACCATGTTAACAGATTGAGGGGGATGAGTTGTATCAATTTGCCCCATGAATGCTCAATTAAAGAAATTTCAAAATAGAACTGAATTACTGGTCACCTGTGTTTGTGCTGAGAGGACACACACTTAAGTACTTGCAAGCAGCATGCAGAGCACAGATGTGTAGGAAAGGCATTGATGCATAGCTTAGGTAAAGGTTACACAGATTTAACAGCTGCAATTACAAAGCAGCTTTTCAAGCAGTTAAGTGCTCCTCACCCTGTGCTGAGACTGCAGAACACTGCTTTATGTTTCCTACACTTCTATTGAAATCAATTTATCAAAGGTGTGAT
Source organism: Corapipo altera (assembly GCF_003945725.1). Lineage (NCBI taxonomy): Eukaryota > Metazoa > Chordata > Aves > Passeriformes > Pipridae > Corapipo > Corapipo altera. The sequence goes on along the minus strand of NW_020884957.1, from coordinate 643,504 downwards.
TTTCTTTTCAAAACGGCTTGCTACTAGTTTACAGCCTAAACAGTAGTATCAGCCTATATGGTTAAAGCAACCTCTGAACTGAAGTAGCATTTTTTTAGTGTAAAGAGGTTGATAAGAAAGCAAAATAAAACAGTTATACTATCAAGCAGGTAGTATTAAGTGGATTATTCTGTAGTCGCATTTAAGGGATGATGGCTGGGTTCAAGTACGAAGTGAAGAAAAATCAGGTTACCACACTTGAAATCACAGTCCCATACTTCATTGTCTGTGAGTCAGCTACCACAGAAACTCATGTCTTGTTCAGTGCAATGAAGTTTGACACAGCAAAAACCTGTTTCTCTATGCCCAAAGATAAGAAAAGATGAAATATCGAAAATTAATCAGAGAGAGAGTTTTGTTCTGCAAGAAGCTACCTACCATTTTGAGCCAAACTTCTGCAGTTTATAATTTTGAACTAGACATCTATTGCAATTAAAATGGCTTTCCTTTAGGCTATACTGTTGATAAACATAATTTGTGAATGTGCTAAGGATTGTTTGTGCGGATTCCAATTTCTTCACAAGCTAAAGCAACTGAAGGGATCATCACTTATTCACCTGGAATAAATGCTACACTGGGAAGTCATCCTTCAGTTTTTCGAGGAAAAGAAATTCTTTAGAAAACACACAATTTACAGATTACCTCCTTTCATAATGGACAGAGACGTACCTTCTTAAAGAAGAGAGAAGTTGTTATATGTATTTACACAGAAATCATACAACAAAAAGTGATGTTTCCCATTCCAAATGTCAATTATTCTCTTAATGGCACAGTAAAAATATGGTCTATAACTGATGTTCTTTACTCCCTGACAATCTCATGTAAGGCCATGCATTGGCATATCTTATATACTAAGTCTACTGTGCCTACTGATCACGTGCACCAAGAACAGGGTTTTTCATTCTTGCATGTAACACTGATAGTTCAAATCTGGAGGGCAGTGCTTCAACACAAAGCAGCCAGCAATGTGTACATCTGGGATTTACTATATTTCATTATTCCCATTCAACTTTAGTGAACAACAGTTTAAAAGGTTTCACTCACATGGAAAAAACACCAGTATGAAAGAGCTAGAGAGCTACAAAATGGATTGCTTCCTAACATGGAAAGAGTTTTTACAAACAGACAACCCCAGAGTGAGTTATTTAACTCTGCAATAGTAAGCAATGGTTGACCAATATTTCCAAACTATCAATATGGAGTCAAAATGAAGGCTTTAATTAACACATTTATAAGGTTCTAGTCCTTCATACAAATGCAAACAACATGCATTGAACTTGTATAAAAGAAAACATACTTGTGTGTTCTGTGGCTTCTGGCTAGAATACTTCTACATGTACTCACTTCACAGTCCAGCAAGTGTGACTGGAACACAGACAGCTTATTTTAAATTAAGTTGAACTAATAGTTAGGAGGGAAGGAGAAAGAACTTAGCAGAAAACAGCATTTGCCTACAAATAACTTTTTAAACATGCAAAGCTGTTCAAGAAGCTTAAAAAATAGCAAAGAGTCACTCAACTTTCAATGTTGAATAAGGAAGAAAAACCAAAGGCCATTTGAAGAGAGTTCCTCTGCCATTTTCCGGTACAATTATGCTATTTGCAATGAAGTGGAAAACTCTGTAGTACATAATGAGACAGGAGACTTAAAAAATGTGACTATGTTTTCAAAATCCCAATCAGAATTATTTTAGGCAGTATTTTTAATGCAAGAAATAGAGATTAAAAGTAGGCTAGTGTAAAGATTACAAAGGATGAGAAGTCAAAAAAATTGGTATGTTTTTCAGAATGAAGCAATTTCTCTAGTTTCAAGAGTTTTATTGTGACACTTCAAAAAAAACTATTACTGCTTTTCAGGAGAACAGATGCGAGAATATTAAGTATTTGAATTTCTTTCACAGAAACTCTTCATCAAGCTGACACTTCACTCTCCTAAACTGTTTACTCCAAACAACACACAAAAGTTACTTTATCTCTCTGGTAAGGCCACCTGACCTGCAGGGCCAGACACCTAGAGCCAACAGGAAAAATGGGCATGGCATAGATTAAAACACAAAACAGCAAAAGAGGGTAGCATGAGAAACAGGACATCGCTGCAAGCATGGCTTACTTCTGGAGAAGAAGCACCCACTCAGATCATTCCAAGCCAGTGAAACATAAAGACATAAGCTAGCATTAAACTATGCACTGTCAATGGCACTGCACATTCATCACGTTGCACAGGATTCACAGAATCAGGGAGGCTGCCCTGCCCATCAAGTGTTTACACTGCAGGTTTTTTTCCATGAAGCTGAGGGAGTTCTAGAAACTCCTAGAGTCGAGTCAGGAGGACCAAAATCACCATGAGTACTACCCATATAGTGTGAGTCTATTCATATCAGCAGAACAGTATTTTCCAGGGAAGGAGTTTCAGACAGTTAGTCATTGCCGATAGTGCGGGGTTAACAGGCTAATTACCACACTATTTCTGGACAGCAATTTTCCATCTCCTTGCAGAACCCTGTAATGAGACAGCTGGCATTATTTTTAAGGTACCCAAGGTGCAAGGAGATAGCAGTTATGTGCTGTCCCTACAAGCACAACAAATATCACAGGGGCCTTAAAAATGGTGATTAAGCAAGAACAGAGTAAAGTTCCATAAAGTTTCCTGTTCAGAGGATAAATGGCAATCTTATAATATTTTAAAGAGAGTTTCTTGATTGGCAATCTGTGTTCTCAGAATGAATCCCTGCTTTTGACAATCATGGTTTGAGAATTTCATAATATAAGGGAAAAAAATGACAAGTTGGAAAAAAAATGAACATGATATGTTAAACAACTCATTGTCAATCAGATACCAATCCAACTGTAGAGTCAACTTGATAAAAGTAACAAACCAGCAAAACTTCACAGATGAAAAAATGAATCATTGTATTTTAACACTTGGCAGCATGGAAAAGAGGCCATTTGACTTTCGTTTGGTTAAATAATCCAGACATTTGTGTAGTTTCTCCTTTATTTTAAAGGATATGAACTATCATACAAGATATACAGTGAAATACCTCACTGAATTGGATACCCAACTTCTGACAAGTTGGTAAGATTCATTTCTCTTCCCTGAGAGCTGTTCAGTGCTTCTTGCCACCATCTTTTTCCAACTCCACCAGTTCTCTGCTGAGTGCTTACTCACAAGTATCTATCAGGTTCATAACTGTACAGCATCCTAAATGTAGCATGTGAATTGAAGTATGTGTGCATCAGTCAAATACTAACATTATTTTAAACTCCTTGTCCAGCTGTTACCACACAAGGATAAGGAGGCCAGCCAGCAAAAAGATAAGAAAATGTCACATGGGCTTTCTTATAAAGCTGCAATTTTAAGAACAAAAAAATCCACAAAACTGCTTGGCTCACATCTACAGGAATGTGAACCCATTTACAGAAGGCTTTGACCTGACTCATGGAGAGCATTTATCCACCAATGAGGCCAGGTTTTTCCACTTCAGCTGCTTGCAACTCAACCAACAGCTTCTTACCAAGGGAAATAGGAGTTTCTTCCATCCCCTCTGTGACACGTTGCAGCAGCAGCTCAAGGTCACATTTAGTGTCTTAGCTTTATAGGATAAAACACTCTCCCCTTCAGTCATACCAGGATATCTTCAGATACAGGAATCCAGGTTCTTCCTTTCCTTCCTTCCACCAGCCTACTGTAAGATGGCAATTCTACTTTTTCCTCTACACACACACCTCCCTCATGAATTTTAAAAGGTTCTTAAGAAATAAGAAATATCCAAACTAAACAAGAAGTTTGATCTTTGCTCAGCTAGGGTTCTGCAAATTGTAGAAATTTGCTTTCATAAGTCATCTTCAACTCATAATGAAACACCCTGCATTTTTTTTCTACTTGTGACGTTTAAGGAGAATGTTAGCAGCATGATGAAAGGAGACTTTAATGAAAAGGCATCAAAAAGATCTCTGAAATTTAGCAATTACTTGACTATGGCAAGAAGAGGCTTTGTTAAGAATTCAGTATATTAAAATAAGAAGCATATCTTACATGTGCTGTTTTCATGTACTGGTGGTTCCATTATGGAGGAAGGGACAACCAGGATAACAAAGGAACAACGAGAATCCATTACCTTTAAACATTCTGGAGCACATTACAGGATAGCCCCAGTCTTTCAGGGCCCTGAGTGCACTAATACATCCTAAATAGCCTCAGGTGAGGCTGCTCCCACACCGTTGAGCCCAGAAGTCTATTCAAGCTCAGCCCTGGGCCTCCACTCCTTGCCTGGGTTATGACAGATGAGTGCTGTTCTCCACAGCCATGGCTGGCCATGAAAGACCCTTGACTTAGGCCCTGACCTACAGGTTGGCTTCCTGGCCTAGCCTTATTGCTACAGACCTGCTGGCTGATCACTGGACCTAATCTTAATCCTGACTTCCTGGTTTGACCTTCAATCTGCCTATGGCTTGATATTGTCTTGTGATCTGAACTCTTGGTAGGACTTCATAACCATCTACAGATCTGTCCTGCTTTTAGCTGCTTCTGGGAACTGAGGGATGGGTCAGGACTAGAGAGGCCCTGTCCTGGTAGTCCATGGATCACACCTGACTTTCATCTCCCCACCCTTTAGGGAGCAACATGATCTGTGCATAGTCTGTGTGCACAACACAGGATGATCAGTAGATGCAAAGCCTACTTTTAGAAAGGCAAGCAAAAGATGATTTCCTGCCAGAATACTCTCTTTTGGGAGAGCAAAAAAACCCCAAAGACTGAGAGTCCTTTGCCTGCACGTTTCTGTTGTTTCAATTCAAGTTCAGCATTCCCCTAGTTCATCACGTCTAATCTTTGTGTGTATTATATAGGTTTAGCTTAATTTTTTCAAGACAGCAACCATCTGAAATACTAAATAACCTGAAGCTCATGACACCCAAAATCACACTCATTCATGTTCAGTTCAACGCTCAAACCCTGGTTTAGTCCAAGACCATATTATCTATAGTGCAATAAAGGTAACTTGCTGTAACTTACATAGCATAATTTTGGCTGACCCATTCCTGGGATTAGACCTTCCTGCCCTACACCAGAATTAAAACAAATTATTTTACCAACCACTCCACTGGAAAAGAAAGTCAGTGGATGAGAATTACTAGAATTTAACCTTATTTGGAGAAGCCAAAGAAAAGTAATGTGTGCAGCTGATTTTAGATGAAGCTGTGGTACTAGCTGCTTTTCACTTCTGTTGTTGAAAAAGTGCACAAAAAACCTGGGGATAGACATTTCCCCCGCAAGTGAAGAGAAGAGAATCATGAGAATGGAAATAAATAGAACTCATATGCAGTTAACAGCTTTATCACTCTAAAGGAGAATTAGTGAACAACTTCTTTCAAAACACTGAAGGGAGAGTTTCTTCTACATCATTTCACAAAGATCATTTGTTATAACCAGAAATAAGATTTTCATAATATGTCAGATCATAAGTCACTGTCTTACTAGTACAACTAGTACAACTGCCAAAAGACCTTGACTTGTACAAAATGACCATATGGGAGTTTTATATAAGGGACATAAATCTGAAAACTATATTATTTTCCTAAAACAAGGAAAACTTATTTGTACAGTTAGAACTACAATGGATTCCAGATAAAGAAAACAATTGTAATTTTTGGAAGTACATTTCAGGTTATATTCAAGAAGGAGGACAACTTGCAGTGCAATCATGTAAAAGTAACTCAAAATAATTTTTTTAATCAGTTTACCCTTTCCTAAGGGGAGATTGTAATGCCTAACTGCTTAGGGACTTTGTAGTGGGCCTTGTTAGACAGTTTAAGAAAGTATTACTAATACTTGCATGATAGTTGGACAAATGCAATTTATTGCTCACTACAACTTTAAAACAAAGGCCCTCTTTTTATGGGAAACAAACAACAACAACAACAACAACAACAACAAAACCTAACAAAAACTATTTCTACCCAGATGAAACATGCAAACTAGATATTTTCACAACATACTTTGAACTATAGTACAAGATAAAAAACATTAATTTACAAAAAAAAAAAAAAAAGCTATATGCAGCAAAGCTACATACCAAACTATTAATTTTAAGGTAAAAATACAAAATTTCTAAAAACTTATTATGTAGATTGTTTTGTAAATAGACTGCTTTTTAGATCAATGACCTCTATTCTTTTTACCCTCAGGTTATGAAGCTTATTGCAGAAATAAAAAATATTATTTTGTACAATCTTTTCCTGCACTAATTTAAACTTGATTACACAATATGATGAAGTCACACTCGTGTTTTCCAAAAGAAGGCAGGAAAGACCTGACTACAACAGAAAGACTCTTGGGATGTAAGGGGCACAGGGGCAACATAATTACCTATCACTTAAATACTGCAAGAAAAACAGGGGTAGTGAAGAGAAAAAACAGGGGTAGTGAAGAGGAAAAACAGGGGTAGTGAAGAGGAAAAATAGGGGTAGAGAAGAGGAAAAACAGGGGTAGAGAAGAGAATGTAGAGTGAAAGAAACAAGGCTTCTGTTCACCAGTGAAGGAGAGAGCAATCTTTTGTTTCTTGTGTAATCTGTCAAGTAAGAAATGTTTGATTTGGGCAAGAACCAGCAGTAGTGCTACTGATCGGTGTCAAATCACCTTGTAGACCTAGAGTAAGCTTAGAATGAGACTTCTTGTAAACTTAAAAACAAAGGACCATATGTCTCTAAACATCAAAACACTGAGGTTCATCACACTACCAAAGGAACTTACAGTAATTAAACTGCAAGAAGCACATCTTTAGGACACACTTCTTAATCCACCTTATCTCTACTATAAACCTGGAGCTCTTGTTCAAATTCTATTTTGATCCCTGTAAGTTTTCTGCCTTCTTCTGTCTGCTATTACTTAATTCTGCTTTATCATACTACTTCTGGTACAGTATGAGAAATATCCTTTGATGTTCTTGACTTTACTCCACCATTTTCTAGATTCTAAACAGAGACAAGTTTCATCTTGTACTGTAAGGCAAATAGCCATGCTATGTAGGTAGTCATATAGCCAGCACCTCTCTTTTTTAACACTTTTCTCAGTTGCCAAAAGAATTAAGCTACATCTTCAATATTGAGTTCTTCCTTGACCTGCATACCTTTACAGTTTATATTGACTCAAAATCAATTCTATAATTTCTAAAAAGCAGGAGGAGTCTTTCTTCCTGATTTAACAGAAAAAGAAAACTATTTTTTAAAATCATAGTTGGTGCTTTCCAGCAAGATTTGAGGTCTGCTGCAATGGGAGTACAGTCACAGGGGTAAAAGGAATGCACAGTCACTGTGAAATCCAGGCAGAATACCTTTATTCTAGTCATAATCCATGCATTCAGAGCAGATTACTTAACTGTAAACCTCATATCTCCCCAAAGATATTATCTGCACTATGTACAGTGAACCTTTCATAGACATATCTAGTGATTCTACTTGTTCCCTGGAAATAAGAATGATGAGCAGTCAGAAGACGCAGTTTCAGGGAAAATCACGCTGAGGTTGAGTGATCTTGCTTCAGGCAACTGAATACTGGTGCTGGAAAAGGAATTGATGTGCCCATCTCTGACACAGCCCCCATGGGAAGTGGGACATTCTTGTAAGATAGAAATTTCAAAAGTGTTAATTCCAGACACTCACAGGACACCCTTCAGTCTGGCTTAAAATTCTCAACATACCGATCTACAAATGAATTTGTAGAGAAAGAGCCATGCTTTGAACATATCACATAGTATATATGGGCTCTTTAACATTCAGATTTTAAAGGCATCTCAGATCAGATATTCCAAGTATCAAAGAGCTTAGTTCAAGTTACCAAAGACCTTTGACTTTAATTTCTCTGTGTTTGGATCACCTTTAAAGTTACAACAATGCCCTTCACACAGCTCATACAAGTATCTATAAGAATTAATTTTCATAGAACACTGTTCAAAGTACTTGTAAGAAATGTTCACAAAGATCCTGCCAGCAGATGTTGCACACTAGGCTGTAAATGGGGTCTAGCATTATGAAGGGAATGGGAATAAGAGAACCTCCGGCAGCTATGCAACATCTTCATATGAGTCCTGAATTTCCCAAACACACCTCAACATCTTGCTGTATGCCCAAGATTCTCCTATCTGCTCGTGGCTACTGGGAGACAGAGCTATCTCCCTTTGCCCCACCATGCCAGCTCCTCACTCAGGCCTCACAGGAGCATGAGGAGAAGAGCTTGCAAAGTCTGTCAAGACACTTAGATACCTTGCAGTGTTATTTCCCATAATTTATCTGGCTACTGGAGCTTCTTTTCTCAAAGAGGGATATTTTTTTTCTTTTCTTTTCTTTTTTTCTTCTTTTTTTTTTTTTTTTTTTTGTGACTTACTGGCATTTTTCTGGGTGAAAGTGTTTTATTGTGGACATTATGTGTCAATGTACATGAACAAAATACATGATTTGGTCAATAATACAAGATAAATAAATGCAGTTTTCATTACTGTGTCAGACACAACAGTATTTAGCCACTTTGGGATTATAGCAGTCTTGGGAGGGCTGATTTTGCCTCAGAATGAAAAATAGAATGTGGTGATCTAAATAAAGATTGCATCGATGAACACAATCAAGGAACCAAACTAAAACTGTTGACAGGAATGGAAAAAGACTGCCCTACACCTCTATTCCTACCCCAATGACTTCACTTACTGTAACGTTTCAGACAGTTTGACTGCCATAAACTTTTACACACACACAGAAAAGTTATCACAGGAGTCAAAGGAAGCAAAAGTTACAAATAATGGATTACACTAGATGTTTTCACTTGGTCCTCGCAGAGGCTCAGGACTATGAAGCTTCTTTTATAGATAAATTCCTCCTTTAATCCATTTAATTGTTTTTATATAAAATACTGCATTTTCAAAAAGATTTAAACTCATGGTAGGCTGCCTTAACTTGCCCTGCCAGTGCTTTCATCAGATGGGAAATCCAGAAGAAGCAGGACCTTGTCATTTCTCCTTTACAGAGCTGGTGTACCATTAAGACTAACCAGACAGCCACTCCTCAGTATCAGACCTATGGCCAGGGTTTGCCACAGAAAGAGTTCAGTCACTGCAAACAGGCTCTGGGTGAATATCTTCTCATAGAATGAAAGTCTGGCCTGTAAAAGATAATGGGGGGGGAATTTATGTAGTGAAGCTTCAGATTCAATCATCTCAGTCTCCCCTTCAAGTAAGGAATTATTTTCCTTTTGACAGATGTCTCCAGCTTTGAGGACTCTCATCAAGTAAAAAGCTAAACATAAACCCCATTCAGGTGGAATTACAAGCAAAAACTTTTCCCAGACAGTGAACAACTTTCTCTAGTGAATATTTTGCTGCCCTTTCAGATAGAGTTAATATAAATTCTTCAGTGCAGTTGCAAATGCAACACACCAAAATTCTCAGAGTAAAAAAAAAAAAAAGTTGCATGTTTCTAAAGCACAAAGAGCCCATTGTATTATGTTTTCACAGACTTTATGTGTATTACTGTTAAAATTTTCCCTTCATACAGGAGATTCCAGTCCCACAGTCTTACCACTGCTGTTTGAACGGAAGCCCCAGTCTTACTCAGCGTGAGCTGTTTGGTTGTGTTCAGAGGAATAAATCTAACAGGATAACATTGCTCCTTGTAGATTTACTTTATATTTTCAATAAAATAACACATCTTATTTCTGATTCATTAGACAGTAAAATACAATGAAAACAGAGCTTCAGATTTAAGTACCTTTTGCTGTATTTTTAAAATTATTATTCTATTATGAAATATATCTTATCTGTCTTCCTTCCCTACCAAATACTTTTTCGTATTTATCGTTTCTACAACAAACATAGGCAAAATCAAATAATTTTTTTTTCATTATAAAGGAATATCAGATTGACAGGTTTTAAGCCTGAGGCCTTTGTTTTTAAGCCACTACAAGGGTTCTGTTCATTAAGGTATATTAGTCACATGCCTCAAATCAGCAGTGTAGGGGGGTGTCTGTAACTCTCTTCCTGCTCCATACACAAATAGGGTTTCAGTGCAGCCTAATATAAAGCAGGGAGATTATACTGTTGAGGGCTTAAGTCACTTTATACCATATAACTTAGGTTTTGATGGGAACTAGACAGATAACAATACAGAAGAAAGAAACTAGAGAACTGTAGAATTATAGACCAGTTTTGGAAGCAAATTATAAATGGTAGTACTGTCTACTGTTCAGCCTTTCTGCCGTGCCAGGTGAAATGTTAGGTTTATATGTAAGCCACCTATCCACCTGCAAGGAAACTAAGAACAGCAGCCTAAAAACCAGCCTAGAATCAATCCTACTTTTAATGTTACTCGTAAAGATGGCTATTTCATGAAATTCTGCACCCACAGGTACTCTGCTGTCTAGAAATCTTCACAGGGCCTAAGAGTAATGTCTCTGGTCAATGTTTGCAGAGCACTCAAGCACACTGTTCCCTATGTCTTGGGTAACATGAGCCTTTCAATTTGATCGAATTAGTTCTCTTACAGATGGAGACATTTATAATTTGTTATTGTTATTGTTAAAACAAGTGAGGTTTTGAAGGCAGGAAAAACTCTTACGAGTGAGGTTTCTGAAACATGACCAAGCCAAAGCCACCAAAAATAAGTCTGGCCTGTCTGCAAAACAAAACTCTTAATCTGTCCATTCCTTGTGTTGCAGCTATGCTTCTGGCAGTACAAACTCACCTTGCCACTTAATCACAAGAGGAAAAACAACCTAGACACCCTCAGGTCAGTAGTTGAACTAAGTTGTTCACCCAACAGACTGGAAAACGTAAGGAGAATAAGATTTTATTCTTATTATCTTCCTATTCAACACATACACATGGAATGTAGGGTTTAGATAAAGACTCTAGACAGCACAGATTGCACAAACATGCAGTGACTTCAGTGACAGGACTCCAGGTTTATGTCAGCAGAAGGAGAGAATGACATATGACCAGCTGACACTCTCCAGACATCCTCTGGGAGCCAGAATCTGAGACATTGCTGAGATGGCCATGCAAAACATAGTGAAAGTTCAGACTATTGTAGTTTCCTTCAAAGTTAACAGCAACCTTTCTTGTAAAACTTCTCTTTCCTCAGTAACTACTAGCTAGAATTTCATCAACTAATCAGCCTGTGTAACATAAAAGTAGTTATGTCAGGAGACTCAGAGTGGCACCTGAAAGGCACTCTAAAAACAAAGTACTGTCCCCTTTTTCTCTTACCTCAAACCCACACAAAACAACAATTATAGGGAAACCGTGATAAAGATAAAAGGAAGAGATCTTTGAGTTTTTCTCTGAAGGATCCCACATAGGATATTTACTCGGCCAGTTTATGACTATGGAGAGAGAATTCCAGATGTGTGGCTCTCAGCTAGGAAAGCCTTCCTCTCCCCTACACACCCACACATATCCACTTTATGCTACTCTTAAGCAAGCTTCAGAATGAAAAATAAGAATTGTGGGTGAAATATTTGACATGAACATACTCTCTTGGCTTACATAGGCCTCTTGATGGATTGTCTTGAGAGTAAATGTGTACCATGCAATTTTCCTTGAATAGAAGGAAATGCCAGACATTTACACAATGATCAAGTTACCACCGAACTTCGCTGCCTCTACTAAAGAGAGCTGTATATTTCATTCTTTTCTAGAAGAGGTTTGGCTATCAAACATATCACAGGTTTTGAGCTTAAGTAGACTGTATGCTAGTAACCATTAGGAACTCCACATTTATCTAGCAGATCTTATCAGATATGCTGCCTTTATTTCTTATTCCAAATGTTGGGAGCTACTGAAGTAATCATATATGAAAACTTCTTGATGGCTGTTTCATACTGGTATACCAGTGTTGACCATGAGTCTCATACAGTGTGTGGATACTAAATCATTGCCTCAGGCTTCCGCCATTTTATTTCAAGATAGAAACTTTGTTTGAACCTAAAAAATTAACCAGAACATAAGTAGAAGGACTAAATCATTACAATGTCTATATAATAGTAAGAGAAAATGAAATATCGTCATGCTATTCAAAGCTGATAAAATCTATCTGCATTCAAAGTATTAAGAGACCATGTGAGACATAAAGTTGTGCAAAGAGACATGACATGACTGCAGCAGTTTTTACTCTATTGAGCTTAACTATCTTGTGAACCCAATGGCCTTTCAGTGGAAAACACTCTGTTTATTCTTTTTGGTCCGAGAAGCCAACATTCATAGCAATTCTCAAGTCGTATGACCTTCGGGAGAATAAAGAGCTGATATTTGCACTTCATCATCATAAGTCAGGAAGGATGACTCTACTTCCCAATTACTAAATTTACCATAAATCCCAAAAAGTGACTGTGGAAAAAGAAGTTTCAGTAGCCCAGGTCTTCCCGAAAATTTATCACAACGGAAAAACAAAGTAGTTTACCCTTCTTCCACATCCACACCCCTAAGGAAAATAATATTGTACCTACTGATCACAGAACTCTGCCAGCTGCTCCAGCCTTTCTATTGTTCTAGTCTGGATTGCTTTCCTTGCTGGTTTTTAGTCTTGGAGAAAATTTGTCACTGAAAAAAAAAACCATGAAAAAATTCTTTTTAACTGATGTTCAGAGAACATATATGCTTAGGCCAATAGTAAGTTTAGGCCCATGATTATGATTTTTAAAAAAACCTTCTCAGATGCCAAGGTCAGGAAAGACTAATCTGTCCCACCTGGTCCCCTGGTTAGTCCCCTTATAGAATTTTTCTTTTATTACTATGGCAAGTTGTGGAGCAATTTGGTATGGAGCATGCATCCACATCCACAGTAGCTGAATATCATACAGAATTGATAGGATGGATAGCATTCCTAAGTATTTTTAATTTAAAATAATCCCTATTGAATGTACAACAAGAAAAAAAATCACTTCCTCTGTTAGAAAAGAATCCATTTAAAACATATGTTTTTCTTTTTCAGCTTAAATAGTCCAATACTTGAAGGTCAGTGTCTTTGGGAATTCCTGTTTCTAACCACCGTGGGACAGAAAGTGAAGCATGCATGTTTTGTGCTTGTATGTTTAATCTACCATAAGATTTCTACAAATGTATGCATCTTGTAATAGTCACATATCAATCCAGGTTCTGTCCCTAGTTACAAGGTTGAAGATTCCTGAAGCTTGACTGAAGCCACCCATCAATTCCAACTACATAAACGCTAATTATAGCCATATGTTGATGAGTGACAGATCTGTAAAGGAAGGCTTTTGTAAAAAAAAAAAAATAGTGAAGAAATAAACACTATTGAGAAAGCATTGACTTTTGCTGGAAGCTATTGACTCAGTATTTTAGTGCTGAACATCAACGGCATGTGTAGATAGCAATCATAATCAATGAAATTGACGTAGAAATGCTTTTTATTTCTTTTGAATACTGAAACTACAAAACAAAATTTGCACCTTGTTTTGGGAGAGCTGATTGTTGACCTTCATGACAGTTACCTCACTGTCTCAGGAAAAGCAAGAGGATGCAGTTGTACCACATTTTAAAATTTACTGGCAGAGAAACCAAGCTTGTCAAGATGGTATCATCAGTCACCTAGATTTTAACCCCTGCCTGTTTGTTTCTTCCCTAAGGAATGTAGTTAGGCAACAACACAAGGACTTCCTGTGTTTTAAAATGAGTATTTGCACAGTCTGATGGAAACATAATGATGGGTCTTTGCTTCTGGTAATTGTGGGTTACCCTGTCAAAGCAGTTTTGCAAGAGGTGAAGGCAGCAGGGGGTAAATGGGGAGGATGTGGCCACCCCATTCAAAAACAAAACAGTGGAAAACTGTCCACTTGACTGAGGATGCTTCCCAGAACAAACAACAAACTGCTGAGATTCACCGTAGAGCCCAGTTTATTTCCCTCATGGAACTTCTAGGTATTCAGTGTCATCCTCATCCTCTTCACAACTAATTTTTTTCCCATGGTACAGTAAGAACTTGCTGATTAAAAATAGAAATAAAAAGAAACTCCAGATTTTGAATGTAAGTGTAATAAGCTACTACAAACAGAAAGGTGTGACTGCACCCTTGATAATTAAGACGGCAAGACTCTCTTATCTCTAGATAATAATCAGGGTGAAGCATGAACCTCAAAAAGGTGATTCAGTCCCTACCTGAACTGCTTATATCTCCTTCTACCATCTGAGGAGAAGGGTAGAATAATTTTCATCTGAACACATGCCTCTCAGTTTGGAGAATGGAAATTGATCTATCATACTGACACCACAGCCAGGCCCTGTCTAGATTCTTGTCCCAATTGCTTTTGAATGTGAGTGCCAGGGATACATGAGATACTTTGGCAGAGATGCCTCCCAGAGCAATGCTGTTTCAAAAAAAAAAAAACAAAACCTCAATAATGATGAAGTTTTTTGCCTAGAATATTTAAATAATCCTGAGAGAACTCAGAACCCAACTTTCAATGATTCCTCTTATTCTGTTAGTAAGGTATTTATTAGCCTAGGTGTTTCCTGTCACCAGAATAAAGGAAAAGAAACTAAAATATACAAGACTACAAGACACCATAAAAGTTATCATCATTTGACATGACCTGCATCAATGTGATATTGTTTTGCCAAGGAATAACCTCTCAGGCTTCCACTATCAGAGCCTTTGTTGGCAGCACACATAAAATACAGATTTTGCAACTGTAAAATGGCACATCTGATTTTAGCTGCAGATAAAAGCACAACACAATTCTTCAACAATTCAGCTGATGATGATTATTAGTATAAGCTACTTTTCAGACTTCTGAAGAAAATGAAGCAATTATACTGTCTCAGTAAATTTGTACTACATCCTCCATCTAAAAAGAAGGCCTTTCTACACTTCTATGTTACTGAAAGATAAGCAATATAAGTGCAATCCTTATAATGCTATAATTCTTCTTATAATTGCTGCCATATAGTTGCATTGTTGTTAAATGTTTCAATGAATGCAGTCTATAGTATTTCAGGCAAAAAGTGAAAAATCACCACATTTCAGTGGTGGGAATTTTTCTCTAGACATTATCTATCTCATTCCTTGAGCTGACAGGGTCTCCATCTCTAGAAAGATGGCCCAAAGTGTTGTGAATATGCAGATGTTTCTAATGAAGCCCTTGCCAAGCATTTTGGCAGCTATGAAATAAATGCTCAGTGTGGGTTTTTTTGATAGAAATGGTATCTAACAGACAGATGAGCACCTTAACTTCATTTGCTGACATTGCTTCAGCCCAAATTTTTTATATAATTTCACAGAATAAGAGATAAGCACTCTGAAGAATAGAACATAAAGGAATATCACAAGCAATACATGACACAATGGTCATTCTTGTAATGATCACAGTTCAGAGGTTTCCATGCATTCATGTCTTAACTACAAGAGCAGGAGACGTTATCAAGTGAAGACAGCTGACAGACTCCTGAAAGTTGCCAGCTTGGTCAAAATCTCCAAAAAATTTAAATAGCATTTATATTGTCAGCACCAACCAATGAAGTAAAATCAAACATATAGCCTTCATATTCTTTTTCACGTTTTCATAAAATCCACCAGCTAAAGCACAAGTGATCTTCTTTTGGAGCCCTTTTCATTAGCAGCAGGATGTCATCATGGAGGCAAATTGCAAAACAAAAATGTAACTAATTAACTTTGACAGTGCATTTATTTGATGAAGTATCATCTTGCAAAGCACAGAATCAGTTACATGCAATTGCTGTCAGACTGAAGAAATCACTGTTAATCTGCTTAACGGCAAGGCTCCTTCAGCTCCCAGTCTCCCTCTGATGCAGACTCATGGGATCCCAGCAGTGGTATCCCTATGCATAAAGCACGCAGGCAGCAAATCCTTCCTTCCTGCCATAGTAAAACAGCAAATGGGTGTATTGATTAAAAAGAATTGTTCCTGCTTAGAGCATGGAAGTGTAAACAGGATGGATTAATAGTGATTTGTAAAAGATTAAAAATCTTTTACATTTAAATCTCTATTCAATTAATTAATAGTCACAAAGTATGTTCAGCAGTTAGCAAATCTCAGCTTATTTACCTTTGATAAAGTGGTATCAAGGGGAGAGCCCTGTGCTGGGGCCCCTCCCAGAGCTTTGGCTCCCCAGGCTGAGGGCCATTCTGGCAGTCCCTCACTAATGAGTGTATTTACATTTCACACTGCATCTGGAAAAACTAGTCTTTTCACTTATTCTGAGATGTGAAATAAATAAGTTACTCTTGGCAAATGCTACCTTGCAACAAGGGATCTGCCAAACTAGAATCAGGTGCTGGAAGAGGGCACAGGCAGCCTAATATCCTCTGAAAACAAGTAAGAAACCTAAAGTTCTTGCTGCACAAAGTGCAACCAGTGGATGAACACTATGACTGACCAGCTGAAGTTCCCTGCATCCAGGATGGCCTTGGGCTGAAATAAACCATCAATTCAGTACACAGTTGGTTTCACCCACCTACCCTGAATTTAGCTGCTTCAGTCCCTTCACTGTGTTTCTGAGGTTGCATTGCTCATATCTGCATTAAACCCCAGATTAGTATTGTATATTCTTCCCCAAGTCCCATATCTTTTCTCTCTGGAAGGAAGACAGGCTTGCTCTGGGAAATGGTGAGTAACAGAACCAGTGGATCCTTTCTGTTCAGTACAAAACATTTACAGACCTCACTGGGAACAAGTTTCCACTAACTCATAAGTTTTGGGGATCACTTTTGTGACTGTGAAGAAGAACCTGCATTTTCAGAAAATGGAGAGAACCCCACCTTGGGGGAGCACCTCTGTATTTTATCCCCTGGACTCCACTACCTTTAAACAAAAGGTATCGTCTGCTTTACTGCAAAAGTAGCCAAAAAATGCAGTGCTTTCTGACATTTTGCCAGAAACAACTAGATGGAAGAAAAGTTTGGAACAGCTTCAGCATTCGAAGGACAACTCTAGGTCAAATGTCCTCATGGCAGTTTTAACAGCTCATGGTGTTTCCTGCACAAGCAAACAATTTCATGGACTAGAGACACCAAACCTCTTGTTTTCACCCATATCCTGGGAAGATTACAGTCTCTGGTCCAGACAGCCACAAGAGGTCAAGCCTCCAGTGATAGCCATGGCTGCAACCAAAATTGGAAGATTACTACCAAGAACGGCTATCACAAAATTTCAAAATTTCCCATATGCTACATTAGCAAGCTGAACTAAAAAGGCATCTATCCTTCAACAAATGAAGTTTTTCCTAGACATAAGACAAATTTGATAATGAAAAGAGAAGTTCATTTTAAAATTCATTGTACCTCATTATGCTGTAAAAACAGACACAATCAAGGTAACTGCTGATCACAGCAGAATAAAACCTTTATGTTGACAAAGCAAAAGCATCCCCTGGGGGTAAAATTGCAAACATCTTCATTTATATTTTGTCATTTAAAAATTAAACAGAAACTACAGTTTATGTGTGCTATTGCTTAAATACCAGAAGTACCCAAAGAAATTCAGTTCAATACATATGTACAAATAAAAATAAAATATTGTGGGGTTTGTGTGTTTATGTCTGCATTTCAGAGATGTCCAGATGTGCATGAGGGATAATGAGATGTTAGAAAGAAATATCAAGATTTGTTCTATGAATTTTGATAGGACTGGAAGTGCCAGATCTACTGAAAAATATACAAAAAAGTTTAGTCAGGTGTCATCACTTAGGGGCATCAGTAAAGATTCTTTCATGAAGTCTGGCACCCCTGAATGACCTAACCAGTTCTGTATCCACACATGGAAGATGTTGGAATCAGATGGAGGTGTTTGGTATACATTAGTAAATATTTCTGAACTCAAAACAAAACAAAGATTTTGTAGTTAGTTAATAAAGAACTGGTTATCAGCTACAACTGATTTGCTGTTGAAAAGGAAATCTTAAACATGTTTTTTTTTTACAAAAGTGCTGCTTGATAGAATAGCAAAATAAAGATCCATTTCTGAAGAACAAGTTATTTAGTGTGGTAAGGGGGACTGTAAGAAGAAAAAACTAGGAAATATATATCAACTCGGTCTCCTTCAGGCACAGGCACACCTGCATCTCCAGGGTACCTCAGTGATAATGTGTTCTGTATATAGAGAGTTCAGGTTCAATCATTTAAAGAACTAAATTAAATTATAAAAGTTAAAGTCAAATTCTGCAATCAAGCAGCAAGTCTGTCTGAAAATTACATACACACACACAAATATCAAAACTTGATAATTGTGGATTTCCCTCACAATAGCTAAAGTAGACTCCATAGAACAATGTCATCAGCCAGAATCTAAAAGCAGATTTTGGGAACCTGATCACTATTAGCAAGTGATCAGTCCCAAACTTAATGTTGCATATAACTACTTCTCATCAGCCTACAAGCTCAGCACAAAGCTACTAGAGGGATTTTTCTGTCACATTAGTTATCAAACATAGTAAGGAACTGCCGTTCCATAGTGGTCAACATTCCTAGCCCAGTTTAGTGCTTATTTTCATGCCCAGGAGAAAAACTGAAAGCCCAGCAAAACTATACAAAAAAAGCACCAGAAGGAACAATCACTCTGCTCATCCTCATTTCCACTGATGCCATAGAACCCACCAGCAGTGGAACATGAAAACACAGTGACAGAGAAATCCCACAGCAGTGAATTCCCTTCCTCCACTCATGCAAATTCTCACACACAGAGATGACTGTAGTACAGTGACTATTAAGAGAATAATTGAAATGTTGCATACATTACATGATAAAATAAGATAAAAAGCATTATTTTTCTATACTAAAATTTGTAAGTATAAAAACTAAGATACCCCCCAGTGGGAACAAGCAGCAATTGCTGGCTCATTGGTGACATGTCTTAATTTGTCACAGACTTGAAGGCAGCACTATGATGTGTTTGCTCTCACACTACAGAAGCAATTATTTTTGCAGAAATGAATCACTTTACATTCTGAAGCTATATAAATAATTAAGATTCAACTAAATTTGTCAAAATATATAAGTATAAAACTCTACGACATTAAAGACTGGGCACTATGCAAAAAGTTTCACCTCAGGGCACATATTGGAACCTCATCACTTTGTCCAAAGGATGTCTGAACCCCCAGGAGCTCAACTCAGAGCTGGAAGATCAAATGGCAGGAACCTGAGCCTGTAAAATTTCCTCAAGGTACTTGTAACATCTCCACTACAAAGCCCTGAATTAAAAGAAATTATTTAGGCAGTTTACATGCTGTGAATCAAAGAATGCTTAAACTTAACAGGGAGATTAATCTTTAGGCACATAGCACTGATTCTAACTTTGTATTCCCAGGGCCTCATGTCAGCTAAACAATGTTCATGGGGGTTTTTTTTGTAAGCCTTTTATCTGCACTAAAAGCTCATAGAGATCCATTACACACTTGTAAAAACCTAACTTGAATTTTTCCATGGATTTTGCATTAAGTTAGTAATCAGACATAAAATACCTGATAAAAATGGGGGGAAAAGACACTTTTTTTTTTTCCATTTTATTGACCAATAAAATTTTCAGGCTGAAGGCGCAATTGTTACAAGTCATATATACATGATTAATTGTTTCCTAGGCACATGAGGCAGCCTGAGACTCTGCTGTTTGCCAGTCCATCTATTTGTCCTTGCCTGACATTCTTCAGGCTACTCAATCAGCTTCAACTAATTTTTGCCAGAGGAGAAAAAGTCTCAGAAAATCTTCCAAATTCTCCAGGGATTAGCAGTTAGGCATTTGGGAATTGTAAATGAAATTTTATTGTCCAGACATTCAAAAATGACAAATAGCTTCTTGCTTGAAAGAAAACCAGACTTTACTGAGAAAACACAAACTTGGCAAAACCTGAAAAAATAACAGCAGATGAGACTGACATCCTTCAGAGTATACTGGCAAAAGTCCTAGCTTAGTCTGCCACTGTTCACACTGAGTAGATAGAAAGGGATTTCTTTTTCTGGTGGGACCATGCTGATGAACATCAGACTCAGCAGATTTCAGGTGAATGGGAAATAAATCTGTTTCCTTAGATGGATATTTGGTTTTGAGGATTGCACTGTCTAATCCATCTGGGAAGAGAGGCCTCCATACAATTCAGGCACTAAACCTAAGTGTCTGGGACATCTGCTGCCTGTATGGATCAGCAGCAGTCCTTGCTTACTGCTGGCTGTTTGTTACAGCAATGGCTTCAGTGTCCTACAGCTCCTTCATCAAGAGACTGAGGGCAGATACCCTCCTCAGAGAATCTGTATTTCAAAACAGGTAACCTTTTACATGAAGTCTCTTCCTGTCCTTTAACAAACAAGGAAAAAACCTTCTTGCCACCATCAAAACTCTAACATTTTAAACTGCAGACTACAGTGAGCACCACAGCATCCTTCAGCAAATTTACGTCTGTTCTTCTCAGCAGGGCTGATCTTAAACAGTAAGGTACCAAGGCACTACCCACCATCAAAGCAATCCTGACTCCCTGCAGATGCTTTCACATATTCTTGGACAGATGTCCACAAATTGCTGTTTTCCCCTATATCCCCATGAGATGATGTTGCTCCCCTGCCCTGCCAAGTTTCAGACCTTTAGCCTTATCACCTACTCAGGTTCTGATTCCAGACTCTAAGAGGTAATGCTGTTATATTCAGTAAAGGAAAGAGCCTTTGGTAAAAATCAAATATTTACCCTGATGCCATGCTGTAAATTCACAGTAGAAGCAATAAAGCACAGCACAGGCTGTTCTCACCGCCGAACTCCACCCACAGAGGCCGAAGGTAAGGTTATTGGTGTCATTGCCACTAGCCCAACAAGCCCTGCTCCAAGTGCAAGACTCGCTTAGACTCCCTTGTGCTCTCCCACTACCGCTTCCAGCAAATCCTCATTCCCCTTACCCAGAGCACAGCAATTGCTCTCTGTACAGTTCTTTGGCATCTCAGGATGGGATGCATCTGGCCAGCTTGATCCAGCTGCCAAGCTGTAAGGGAGGAGCACTTGCAGCTCCTTCCATAACTACAAAGGTTTCTCAAATACACCAAGCCCACCCTGTCATATGTGGTTTCTCTATTACCTCCTCTCACCTTCTTTTTCCACCAATTCATAGCATAGCTGCTGGATGGAGGATGGAGAAAAATCTGTGTTTCACTTCCACAGGTTACAGCCCTGTTCAGTCTGCTAAAAGATGCTGAGATATTAGAAAGAACAGATAATGACCAAAATGGGACAACAGGTCTCCCCCTCATTCTTCCTCATACCTTTGGCTTTAGGGAAACTTGAACCACCCTCTTTCTGTTTAGGCCTTGGCAGCCCAAACTTGCTACTTCTGATGGGAGGAGCTCTGACTCACAGAATTTATGTCTTATTGTTGTACTTTAAATAGTGACTGCAACATGTTTTAGATGAGAGAGAGGCTGATTATTGCCATGGGATTTTACTCATCAAATCAGTTTTTGTTCCAGACTGACCCACGTCTAATGCTGTTCTTCTCAAAGTATTTATTTAATTCCAGAAGGCTTTTTTTCTAGAAAGGAAAGGAAAATATGGTCATCAACTGCTGAATACATTGGCAGGTCTGGAGCTTGTCTACATCAAATTCCTTGTGGTTTATGATCAACTGAGACAACACACTTGTTAGACAGTTTTAGTAAGAAATCCATTTGGCACACACAATTTTTACTTTCAGTAGTAACTGAGTAAATCAGTTCTGTTTTATTCCATTGTATATGACAGATCTTTTTTGCAATTTAAGATAATAACATGTTAATCTGAATTCTTATAGGCAGAAAAGAGTATATCACAGTGCTCTTTTTTTAGGCTTATCTTAGCACTATGTGTGGTTCAGCTAATAAGAATCTTGTTCCACCCACATGCAAGAAATAGTTCTTTGACTATATTCGGATACAAATGCACCTCGTTTAGATTATAAGTATAGACTTGGAGTCTGACGGAATTAAAAAACTCATTGCACTGCACCCAAAGAAATAAGAAAACAATGAAAAAGTTTGATAACATAATTAAAAACATTTAGTTTTCCATATCCTAGGAAGAATGGGAATTCTGTTAACAAAATATCCAGACGGGAAGGCAGGGGGCTTTTGAGAGAATCCTGCCTCAGATATTTCATGTTCGCATGGAAATGACAGCCAGCACTGTGCCTTGTTTCTTTTGCCTCTTCATAATACTGGTTTGAAACTAGAGAAAAAATTGACAGAAAAAATGTTGGGAGAAGGAATAATGCCAATAGTTATGTCATTCATCATCCTTCATGAAAAAGAAGATTTCTACACTCCTTTAGCAAGTTTATTGGTGCTCTCATAGCAGACTTTAAAGTAAGTGCCAGAAAGTACTTGAATATTATCTAAATCTCAAGCTCATCTTTAAATCATAGATTCATAGAATCTCAGAATCGCTTGGGTTGGAAGAAACGTTTAAAGATCATCTAGTCCAGTCCCCCTGAAATGAGCAGGGACATCTCCAACTAGATTAGGTTCCTCAGAGCCCCATCCAGCCTGACCAGGAGTGTTTCCAGGGGGAGGGTGAGGCATCCACCACCTCTCTTGGCAACCTGCTCCAGTGTTTCATCATCCTCATTGTAAAAAAATTTCTTTCTTATATCTAGTCCAAATTGACCCTCTTTTAGTTTAAAACTCTTACCCTATTGCACTTACTCCTATTGCTCTTACTCCTATTACTTTTACTCCTATTGCACTTGGTAAATACAAAATTTATCACTGAGAGATCTTCTGCTGAAATTTACACTTGAGAAATATTGGATTTAGGTATGCATATACTATAGCATTTTCAGCCATACAAGCACTAATAAATGTATGGCCAGTCTTTGTGAACGAAGATTTGGGAAAGGTCTTTACCCTTTGAGCCTGCGCAGTGGATTTTTTAGGTGAGACACAGTGTGCGCTGAGCTGAGCCCACCCTTTAATCCTGAGGTTCATCTGCCGGGGCCGAGCGAGCTTGGACAGTGGCAGTGAGGTCCTCAGGACGTAGGTTTGTTTAGAGTGACCTTCTCTTAGATGGATGGCCTTACAGGGCTGACGAGCTCCATCTGCCCGGGGGAGTTTCCCTGACCAGGAATCGAACTCGGGCCGCAGTGGTGAGAGTGCTGCATCCTAACCACTAGACCACCAGGGGTCCCCTACTAATAAGTAATACTTATGCATTTGCATATTACAGTATTTTCACAAATAGATTGATTATTCATTAGTTTACTGTAGATTCTATACAGAGGCTATTTTGTCATTTGCTGTGACAACACAGAAGCCATATATGGCAAGATATATATTTGGCAAGACATATTTAGGATGGAGTGAGCCCCTTCTAAATAAAACTGGAGAGGGTGAAGTATTGCAAGCTTATAAATGTGTACTTCTGAAGCATTTAAACAATCTAACTATGAGCTTATCACAAAAGAACATAGAATATTAGTTTAGAATGCAAATTCACCACCACTTCCTACAAGTTTTAGTTAAATGGCGTTCAACTACTTCAGTAATCTCCACAGACAACTGAAGTCTAGTATTGATTGTTTTAATGATACACAAAGCCATAAAGATTGACCTTTACAATCATTGGTGACTTTGTGTGCTATTAAATTTCATATACAGCACAGCAAGTGATATTACATGTAGGTGTTTTAGTGAGAATCAAACAGACTGCAGAAAGTCCTGGTATATCCTAATGCCTGAAGCAAATATGTCAAATGTAAATTTAAAAATGAGTTCTGAATTCCAGGCAAATCCACATAACAAGATTTTAATTTATTTTATAGAAATAAGTTCTGGAAAATATTTTAAATTATTACTTGCATTTTTTTCCAGATGTTTGAATGCCTAAGTTATAATCATTAAATAAAGTGTAATTTAGAATTAGGCAAGGTAAAAACCTACACAAAACACACAAAAGTGCCCTGCGTTTAAAAACTTAATTTCTCCCGTGCTGAGGAAATGCAATATATGTATATGTTTGCTTTGATGATGTGAAAGTTTCTCTTCCTCTGATCATGAAACAATGCTGAAGCCTCAGGCCTGGTGCTAGGACAATGCAATTCCCTCTGTAGCATGCAAGGTTCATCAGTACTGTGGTCCCTAAGGATCCCAGATGCCATGCTACAAGCGCTTGAGAGAGAAATCTTTAAACCAGGAAGCGCCTGGTCCAGCTAGCCTTCTGCAATGCAATATTTACATTAACATCACTGCAACACTGAAGAAGGAGCTGTTTGGATTAACCTGCTAAGAAATGGCACAGCATTGCCTCAGTGAGTAGGGCTGCAACTGGGCATCCCTGTGTATCCCCCGCCAACAGCTTGAGACCAGCTGCTCACACCAGCTCTCTCATTTTGGAGCTCCTGCAGAGTCATATGCCCCAGGCTGCCTCAGAAGAAGATACAGTTTTGGACTCAGAACACAAGCCCAAAGAAAAAATAACACTATTAAGGCCAGCGCCACAAGTCATGGATACAGCTGGGATTACCCCAGGCCATGAGCCCAATTGAGCCATGGAGCAGACACCATTGTGAAGATGGGGAATATGGAGCCAACACTCCTGGGTGACCTGTGGCAGAAGGCATGTTCTGAACATGCCTTCTGCTGCAGGAGACCAGAGACAGGCCTTTGATTCTCACCTGAAAAATGTCAGGCACTTCTGAGCAACACAGGTCTCCTTGTGCCACTGAAACCCAACATTATTTTTATCTTGGTCTTTTAAGCATTAATAGAAGAGTTCTTCTGTTTCATCAGCTGGGAAACAATTTTGCATGAAGGTGCCAGTGCACTTGTACCAGCCAAAGAAAGAAAGACATGGGTTTACTGCAGGGGCACCATCCCTATCATCTAACTTGACAAGCCAGCTGCGTATGGAGCAGACTGGCCTTAGGGAGGGGACATAGGTTGTAAAGACCATTTTTATTCTTCACACAGAGCTGCAGCTAAATCAGAACTGTACTAGCTGGACACTTGTCTGACTGACAACCTGATTCTATTGGCTGTTTTCTGATCTTTCAATTCAACTCTATCCATTCACAGAATAAAATGTTATATAAATATTCAGACTTCTCTTGCAGCATTTCTGTAGTCCTTCCAGTCATGAACTGCAAGAGCCTAGAAGTCATGGCCAGGCACACAGCCCAAGAACATAGTGCCCCTTAATCCTATGGCCAATGCATGAGGAGTGAGACAAAGAGAGTTCCACTAACCCTCTGAGATGAAGGCTTTCTGCACAACTCACAGTGATTGTAGTGATTCGGGCTTAGTTTACACGTGGTAAGAGAAAGTGTTGTGCATCCAGCTCTTCTTTGCCCTCTCCTTTGCAGGAAAAGAAGAGGCTGAGCATACATTTTTCCTAGAAACAGGCTTTCTGCAGAACTTGGGTCCCAGGAAAAAGGGGATCTTCAGTTGTTGGGTCATGAAAATTCCTTAAAACTGAGCTTTGTGTCTGGCCAGTCTCCTAAAAAAATGAATGCGTAGAAGATTTTTTTTATTTTTATTCCTCAGCACTAAATAGGAGAGTATTTTTCCACTTCGTACACAAGACTCACATTCTGAGCATTCCTTCAGTAACATTCAGTCATAATTTGACAACATTTTTAAATGACAATCTTATTGTTTCAATTACTGTTGTGTAAAGAGATGGAAATATGCATCAGACTCAGTTCCAGCTTAAAAGTTAAGTCTGCAAGAGGCAGCTGTTGCTAGGGGAGGAATAACTCAAGATAGAAGCAGAACATGATTGCGGAGATGTCCTTCCACTTTATCTGATAGGAATAGGTAGGAAAAGACAGTCATCATTTGCTCTTTCCCAGGCCAGGGTCATTCAGAGACCAGAATCATTGGCCATTCTTCAGGCTGGGAAATCCAGTTCATCTGTCCTCTTATGGAACAACTGGGTCACAAATTTTGTTATCTGCTAGTTTGAATTTCTTACACAATGAGTGATTCGGAATCACTAGACTATAAGAAAAAAAATTCCTTTGTAGAAGAAAAGGTTTGGAAGAGACCCAGTAGCTGCAAAAAACAGGGGTGACAGCTAAATAGCTAACTAGTGATGGAAAGCCCAAGCTTAGTAATTTAAGAAAACAAACCCAAGACCCATTTTCTCTAGCAGGTAATTAGTAGTAGCCTCGACAAGGTAAAAAGAGGCATCTTTCTGAAGCAAGGCAATACCACAGCAGGGTTCTCTCAAGATTCCCTTATGGAGTTGTGATGAGGGGCCCCCCTTAAGCTCAAGGAAGGACTGGGACTCTAACATGTTAAAGCTCATGTGTTGAGCTGCATGTTGGATTTCCAACTGTGTGAGTAAAAGTAACATGCACTACCCTGATTTGATCTGCTACTGGGAACACCTTTAGACTTTGTCCCTGTTGCTTAAGTAGCAATTACTAACGCATTTCCTTACCAGGCACATGGGAGTTTTCTAATATGTTTCGTCACTTATACACTATAACACGTTACAGCACTGTACTCTAGTCATAAGACTTCTCCAGTGAGATGGCTACATTTGAGATACTCCTGGACCAGATAATTTTTCTATAAAAAGCAGGGAGATTATGGGTAATTATTTCCTGTTGTCCTCTCTGTGTCTTTTTTACTCCATTAAACAAACAGACAGTGTTTGGTATATGAGTAAGAAATGTAGTGTAACAGAAAATATGCTAGAAAGGAAATGATTACTAATCACTGTTTTTTGCCCAATACAGCTAAAATGACCTATTTACTCAGCTCATCAGCTGAGCAAACTACTGACTTCAAGATGTGTGAAACCATCCTTGTTTTTTGGTTCCAAACACAATTTTGTTTTGGTAATGAATTCAAGGAGCAAATACAACCCGGGCTGAAAGAGAAGCACACAAGAACTAGAGTCATCCCACAAAGACATGAATGGGAGGCAGACAGACAAGCCTAAACCATTGCCTAACAGTTAATGATTTTAATATATGGAACTCAAGAAACCATCAGCTAGGTTAACATTTGCCCAGGACATTCCAGTACATGTTAGGAATTAAAATGTAAAACTACTCTTAAAATAAAACTGTACTATTGCTTTGGGCAGCAGGAAGATAAAAAGCTAGCCCGAGCTCTCAAGTGACCAATCAGACGGAAATTAATTACAGACGTAAGGGACATGATTCATTATCTGCTGGAGTTAAAAAGTATCAACTACCTTATGAACACATAACAAACCCCCAGATGGATAAACCTCTCTTATACTCCATTAAACTACTTGAGCGTCTCAGTATATCCAGGACTGAACATAATTTTTGGACAAATAATCACTATGTGTGCTTTATAGTTAGCACTTGGAGACACACATTCGGTGTTCAAACATTTTGATTCAGCTTTAAATTTTGGTGTGGCTTGTTTTTGCCAGGAACAAGAGGAGGTACTCCTCAAATATCAGCTCATCTGGAATTTTCAAATGGCAAGTTAAAATCATATCTTTACAAGTGGCTTTGGGGATTTCCTTTTACTTTTGTCTGAGTCAAGAACAGTGCAAACATTTCTTTCCCTTAAAAAAAAGAATCCCTTTAAACTGAAACAAAATAAGAACACTTTGCCAAGAAAATATTTAAAAATATGGACCTATAAAAAATATTCTTCCATAATTTCATGTACAAGTGAAATTATGGCATGGCAAGGAAGAATGGCAAGGAAGAATGACCTCACTCCCAGTAAAAAACTAGTCCTAACAGGAAGAAATTAGTTACTGGCAATACAGTTATCTGAAACCAAACATATTCTCAGGAAGACAGAATTTAATATTGAATTAATGCTTCAAAATATATCCAGCCTTGACTTAAAAAGTCACAAGACTTGCTTCAAAGAAAAAGACCCACTATGCAGATCTGCAACTTACACCTAAGTGTGCACACAGGTTATGTCTAATTTGGCAGGTAATTCAGCTCAGCACAAGCAAACAAATAAAACAAGGCAGCTGGCGTAAGGCCCCTGCAACTACAAGAGTTTCTGCTTCAGTCCAAGTTTAGTCTGGGTGGCTGGAACTTGAATGTTCCCCATCGTGCATATGGTTAGAAGCTGTCCAATGGACCAACCACTGGTGCATCTGCAGATGATTAGCTCTCCCTTAGGATGATGAAGATTTGGTGCTGTTAATCCAAAGACAGGCTTAGGCAATCACAAACCATTCCTGCTTCCTTCTTCTCAGTTTATTGTCCTCTCCTGCTTTGCCCTGCTCTGCTCCAGGACATCATGCCTGTGGCATTTTAAGTGACCAATGGGATGAATAAAGGTCTGCTCTCTTATAAGCGTTTGAGTTTGCTCTTGTGTGCTCACAACAATGGCTGTACCAGCTCAAGGACTGCTAGGTGAAACAAACTCCAGCTGTAGGAGGGAAAAAACCTCCAACACCAACTGGGGCTGACTTTGCCAAGTCACCTCAGGACTCAGGGGCTTTTCCACTCCAGCCCCACTCCACAGCCTGTCATCTGCCTCCCAGGGATTTTCAGAGCTCACCTCCTACTTACTCTCCAAATGTGTGGAATGGTACTTGGTCACGGGAACATTCTAGTACAGGAGTCTTTGGGAGAGGGAGGCTTTGCAGCACTCTTCTGCTGGCCACTGCTCCCCTGAAGATCAGATGCTTGTATACAGGTATCTGATTCATCACAGAGTTCCCACCTTTCCAAAATATTTGCCAGCTGACCTCAAAGGGGGCAAGGGAAGGTAACAACACAAACCTAAATGCTCCAGAGGAACTCAATCACAATGAAACCTTGAAACCCCCCTGCAAGTTTGAAAATGCTGAGAAACTTCTGCAAGGCATTCAGAAGGCAGCTTGCTTTCTCATCTTTCCCCCACCCTTATGAGTGGGTGTAAGGGCTGAGTAAGGTTTGTCAAAGGCCCTGATTCTGAAGGCAGCCAGTGCCCCTGCCAGCGAGGAAGTGAGGACCCTTCTGCGAGCTCCCCTGGCCCACAAGTGCATTCTCTTGCCCAGAGACCTTGGAAGATGAAGATGTTGCACTGGCAAACGTTCACCATTTATTTATTTATTTATTTCAGGTGTTTGACCAGAAGAAGAGCTATGGGTCAGACATCCTCGTTAACGCCACGTTCAGGAAACCCACCTTTCCTGCAGCCCCACGAGTGCCCCTGCCCCAAGGCCCGAAGCCCACGGCCAGAAAACGCCTTCTCCTCCCTCCGGCTGCGAAGGGCGCGCAGATGGGTGGGACCCCATGGCGCCCAGCGGGACCCAGCGGGGCAAAGGATGCGGGACAGGTGCCGTGCCTGGCCCGGCGCAGAGGGCTCAGCGCGGCCGCTCTGGCGTCAGGAGGAGCCGCTCGGTGCCGCTCTTTCCCCCGCCGGC
Source organism: Corapipo altera (assembly GCF_003945725.1). Taxonomy (NCBI): domain Eukaryota; kingdom Metazoa; phylum Chordata; class Aves; order Passeriformes; family Pipridae; genus Corapipo; species Corapipo altera. The sequence continues at coordinate 614,140 of NW_020884957.1, read as the reverse complement.
CCGTCTGCCGACCGTGTGTCAAACCCACGTGCTCCGGCAGCCCGCGCACACGGGGAGCGGTCCCCGCGGCCGAGCCCCACCGCACCGCCTGCCCCGCTCCTCCGCCGGCCCCGCACCGCACCGCACCGCGCCGGCCCGCACGGGCACCTCCGGCGGCGGCCGCACCGCACCGCGGCCTGCGCCGTCCCCGCGGCGACGGCGGCGGGGAGGAGAAGGAGGAGGAGAAGTAGGAGGAGGGCGGTGTTTTCCTGCGCGGCGCCGCGGCCGTCGCCCCGCCGCCGGCGAGCGTCAGGCGAGGGGGGGGCCCGGCCCGGCCCTTCCCCTGGCCCCCGCGCCCCGAGGATGGCAGCGCTGCCCGCACGAGTGGCTGGCGGCGGTGTCCCTCCTCTTTTTTTTTCCGGCAGCGGCGGCGGCGGCGGCAGCGGCGGCGGATCATTGTTGTGTGGGAGGAGGGTGGCGGGGATGGACTTGATCTCTCGGGTCTCCTGCTGAGGCGGCAGCACAGCGCGCCCCGCCGCCCAGCCAGCGCCGCGCCGGGCAGGGAGGGACCGGACCGGCCCCCCGCCCGCTCCCTGGCTCTTTATTTTTAGGGGGCTCTGCTGCTCTTTTCCCTCGCCCTTATCTCTTCCCCCCCCCCCTTCTCCCCGCCCGCACACACGCACAGGGACACGCTTGCACCCTCCTCCGGTGCCCTTTCATCCTTCCCCCCCGCCGTCCTCCCGCGCCGGCTCCTGCCGCGGCAGATGCGCCGCGGGTCACCGCGCAGCTGGGACTATGGTGAAATTTCCAGCGCTCACTAACTACTGGCCCCTGATCCGGTTCCTGGTCCCTCTCGGCATCACCAACATCGCCATCGACTTCGGGGAGCAGGTAAGGCAGCGCCTCTCCCGGGAGCGACCCTCTCCCTCCCGCCCGCCCTTCCGCAGCGCCGGTCCGGCGGGGCTCGGCGCCTCCGCCGGGAAGGGAAGGGGAGCCGAACCGGGCAGAGCCGAGCCGTGCCCCGCCGTCCTGGCCTGGCTCATCGCGGCGGGCGGGGACTGCGGCCCCATCGCCGGTGGGGGCAGCGGGCGGCCGGTGCCGCCGTGCCTGCCCCGGCGGCGGCCCGAGAGCATGGACTGCCCCGCACCCCCGCGAGATGCACGGGGAAGGACGGCGGGTTTTGGGTTGTTTTGGGGATTTTTTTTTTTTCCCCCCTCGTATTTCAGGATTATATAATCTCAAATTACATAATGCATTCGCCGGGGGCTGGTTGTGGTTTATGCCCCCGCTGACACAGCCGCTCAGGTGCAGCAGCCCCTAGCGCAGTGCAGCCCGGTGGCGGCGGCGGCTGGAGCGGGGCGCGGGGAGGGCGGCCCGGCTGCCGCCGCCCGCTGCCGAAGGGCGCCGCGGACCCCCCTCGCCCCGCCGCGCTGCTGCTGCTGCCGCAGCGGTTCGGCCCCCGGCGCCGGCAGCCCCCGCCGTGGCATCGCGGGAGGAGGGCGGCATCCCGCAGGGAACCGCTCCGCACCCCCTCGGTGAGGGGGCGACTTGCTGGCGAGTCTCCGAGCAGGTGAAGCTCCGGCTGCACCCCTGCCTCCGCCGGTGTTCGGTGCGCCTCAGCCGTGCTGCAGTTCCGTAGCGGTGTTGGTGACCTAAGGCTGTGTTGGTGACCTAAGGCTGTCCCCTGTTATAGCCACCGAGAAGATACCCCTGGTACCCGAACCTATCTCCCTGACGTGCAGCCTTCCCGCTTCGTCCTCCCAGTCCCCGCTTGCAGCGTTTGCACTGAGAACATGTTCAATGCTTGACGTACCCAGTCCTCCTCTGCCCGAGCTTTCCCCGCAGGGTGCTCGTTTGCCACTGCGCTGTGGTGTGGGAAATCTCTGCACTCGTGTTTCGGTATTTATGACAGTCCAGGCCCCGATCTTGTGTTAGGCTGCACTATATAGGGCATATCACTAATTACATTTTTAGTAGGATGGTATACACTACCACTTATTCATAAGTGTTAAGCTGGGCAGCCACACTAGATATTGCATCTCAAATAGATTTATCCTTGTCCTAAGTCACTGGGTTTTACTAAGAAGCTCTTGTTTTCTAAGAAGAATAGGCACTTGCTCCCGTGTTCCTTGAGCAAAGATATCAGAAAATTTGCGGGTACTTTCAGGCATTTGTAAAGAGGAAGTGAAAAGAAAAATATTACAGTGGGGAAAAAAATAACTAACATTAATCATATGTTTGTCATGGCTGTGTCAGTTGCATTTTGATTCCTAGTCCCTTAAATAAACTGTGATACTAAAAAATACAATTCCATCCTTGTCTGACAACGACATGCTTTCCTACTAAGTCAGTCTTCTATAAATCATACTCAGTGGGGAAAAACGGAAATGTAAAGATAGAAGTGACAAGAGACAAGGTGATTTAAATGCTAATAACTGTGCCACGTTAATAACATACAGCAGAAGTTAAATTGAAAGCAGTTCACTCAGCAAACTGAGTATGACAGGTGCATAGCTACAGTTTGCTTCATACAAGGTCAGCGTGATTCAAGATCCATGTCAGTCTATAAAAAACATCCCCTTGGCTTCAGTGTGCTCTGGACCAGGATTTAAAAAATCTTACAATTGAGGGGCTTTGTGTCTGCTTGAGTAATGGTGACATGGGAGGCATGTTAAAATGTGGATGATAGGTGTAAACACTTATTTAAGCAAGTTTGACAGCATTAGGAACAAGAATATCTTAGAAAATATGTTTTATTTCATAGCCAAATAATAGAATTGGCCCTCCAGGAGAATTGGAGTTATCCCTTGTCTCAGATGGCAGCCTGGGGAGGTGATTAATTGAAAAGGGAGAAATCTAGGCTGCTAGACATCTAGCTCCTTTCAGGAGCAGAAACTGGAAAGATAATTTTTGTACCAGCATTACTTACATGGAAATCAGGAAACCTAAGCAGGGAAAAAGTTACTCCAGGTCTGAAGGGTTCCTTTTACAGACAAAAGCATAGTGATATTATTTTCTGGTATATAAGACCTGAAGTTGTTTTTTACACTTGTAGGACATTACTGTTGGATTTGTGAGGTTGAAAATACGTTGACTTGCTGAGCCAGTCCCCTTTCTACTTTACAAATTTGTAATAATTTTAATGCCAGGTCTGAATGGAAGCAACACAGAAGAACGTGTGTGCCAATAGATAGCTCTGAAAAGGCTACCGTACCTCCTCCTGTGAATGTGTGCTGCAGATAACAGACTTCTAAGAATGATAAGGGAAGAAAAGTTTGCCTGAAGTAATATTACCTGCTCTGGACAATACTGTGAAGGAGACAGAAGAACTATAGGTCAGAAGTAAGAGATCACCGTAAAAAATTAGGGAGAGAATAGACTTTGCCTGACCAGGGAAGAGGTGTGTAAGAAATGCTATAAGTCATAAACCCTTTTGATGTGTGGTATTCATACATTGCTTCCTCAAGTAGGGATGATATTTGGAAGCAAAGTGTTCAAAGCAGAGCCTTTTGAACAAACCATTATACTTAGATACCTGAGTTTGAAAAGTGAGAAACAAACATAATCTCACCTTTTTTAAAATTACCTTTAGAGGCTTTTCTGGATGTTGGTAGTTGTAGTCAATAGCAAACAACACTAGGAAATTACCAGACCCTTGGTATGCAGCTGTCTCTAATGGACTTCTTGCTACTTTAAGACAAATTTACAGTAAGGCTAAAGAATATTTGCAGAACACAGGTTGAGGCTGTCATCATCGCCCCGTATAAGATGTTTGCAATGGCAAGTGTGTTTAGTTTACAGGAAGTAAAAAATGCTGGCAGAATGCTTAAGAACTAATAAGCTCGGCTCCTGCAACGACTTCCAGAACCGCTGTAGCCAGTGAAGAGCCTCCTGTTGACCTCTGGACTCTAATCCAATAATGCCTTAGGACAAGGCTATATTACTGCAATCTAGTGAGGTGACCTCATTTGTTCATCTCATAAAATCTCTTAGACAAGTACCTGTTTTTTGCCCCTACTAAAAAAGGTCATCCTGATGCATGAGCAGGTAAATTACCAGCATATTAGAGAGATAAACCATTTCTAACTTATTTTCATTATTTCCTTCTGCAGCCCGTTTCCAATTTATTTACAGTGCTACATGCTTTTATGAAATGAACTACTACATAGCTCTCTTCTTAGAGAAAGGCCTTCAGGAAAATAGTCCCAAGTGTTTTGGCTAAATGTTCTTTCTCCACACAAATATGTGTCTCCACACAAATATGTGTCTTGAACTTAACACCATCAGAAGAGAGATGCTCACTTTTATTCTGCTGTTGAGAGCATTCAACTCTCAGTACGTTACCCTGAGATTCACAATAATTACTGTTGTATTTAGAGCTCAGTTGTTGGAAACCAGGGTTTACATTAAAAATTCTGGCTCCCTTGAAAAATGTTGTTGGATGCTCTTGCTTGGAAATAAATAAATAAATGGCTCCAATGTGATGAGGCTCAACACAACCTCAAACAACTCACCCAGCAAATAATAGCACCGCTACCCTGTGGGCTCCAAAATCCGTCACCACCCACACAGTTTCAGAGCTGCTCACAAATATAGTGGTGGCCTGACTTGTAATGTCTGTGTGCATTTGCATCAGCGTTATTATAGAGGGGGAAAGCTGAGGTGTGCATTAGTTCACTAATGTTCCTGGAAGCACAGAATCGACCTTAGGCAGCATTTAATACAATTAGCAAGTGTGGCTGGTAACTGGTAACATCAGAGGATGCTCATGGGGTGGCAAAGGCCAGGCAGAGAGCAATATTTTGATCTCAAGGCCTGTCTGCAGTAGGCCCTTAATTATCAGTGGGAAGCACTAGGTTTGTTTTTTTTTTGGTTGTCTTTTACCTTTCTAGCTAGCCCCTGGATCATTAGTTGCCGTTGCTGTCACTAGCTGTTGGTTGGGCAGTTTAACTTGCCAACATAACTGTTACGTATGCAGACATAACCTTGCTCAGCGGTTTGCACGTCCTTGGAAACTAAAACCGAGTAAGGAGAGCCTTGCTGCTGCTGTCTCCTGGGGTCATTCGGGTGCTTTGGTTCTGCAGAGAAGTTGCCATACCTTGTGCGTGGTGTAGTCATTGGTATCAAACAGGCGAGTCATAAAGGAAATACTAAACGTTTTGGATTCCAAATTGTTTTGCAGTAATTGCTTTGAAACAAACTGTTATTTTCTTGTATTTGATTGGGGTTTTTTGGTTAGGTTTTTTTTTTTTTTTACTTAAAAAAAGAAAGTGTTGCCAGAAAAAGAGAACAAGTCATGAATAATGTATCAAAAAGAATTAGCGAGCTTATTGTCTGCCCATGCCATTTGCAAACTTAGTAGGGGGTTAAACATTTTGATTAATGCCTTATGAAGCTTGTTTTGGGGGTAAGTATTATTGTCTGGACGTTCAAAACAAGTAAGGGAGAGTTCACATTCCCAGCTGTTCACCAGGGATTTGGGCCAAGTTGTGTAACCTTTCCGTGGCACAGTTTCCCTGCCTTTGAAGTGTGCATAGACACCTACCTGTATGTAGATGTAATGAAAATTCATGTGTCAGAAGAGCTCTAAGATGAAAGGTGCTGTATGAGTGCAAAGTATTGATGTTGTGAGAGGTCAGGGACTTGTTTAAATTGTGTAGGACTTTAGTGCCATATAAATAAGAAAGCTAACGAAATCTTGTAATTTGTGTAGAACATGACTGTATGCTATTACCACAACCACATTACTAATAGGGTATGCTGATGAAAATGCCCTGATTGTTTTAAATGAATGTGAACTATGCAGCCTTTTAAATTAAATTTAGATGAAATTGTGGTGAAGAAGCAAACATAAACAGAGTATATTATCAACAAAAATTTTTTTTGTTGTTATCATTTTCCTGCAGAATTCACAAGACAAATAGTCAGGGAAATAGTTGAAATACATCTAACTTTCCAGTTTAGAATTAGCAAATCCAAGTGAGACCTATGAAGGACTGAAAAAGAAACCACACACACCCAAAGTAGTAATTTTCAGAATTTATACCTTAGTGCTGGCTCCAGAGACTTTCTTCTAAGCAAAGCAGCTTTATGTCCTTTTGCATGCCGGCCTGAATCCTACAGCCTTAGTTCCTAAATGGTCATCTGCCAAGCACTGTGGGTTTTCACACCAGTGCTAAGTGGGCTCTAGACCACTCAGTGCTTGAAACTACACAAGTGATTAATTAGGCTTCTATGTCTACGTTAGTTGCAGTGAGTATTAGATACCAGGCATTGCATTCACCCCTCATGCAGAGCATTTGCTGGTGTTTCACAGCAAGCAATGCATGCTGAGATCTGGGAAAGAAGTCTGAGATCTCATAAAACATTTGCAGATAAAAGCCAAATTTCTGCAAAGTGCTAGTGTTCTTAAAGGTGTCAAAGACTCCCGTCAGCTAAACCAACATATATTTGTATTTTATAGCACTTAAGGTACAAAATAAACAGGTTATGAAGAGCAGTGGAGCTATCACCACTGGAGATTTCAGATGATACTAGAAATTGTGAGAATGAACCTGCTAATGAGGTGTCCATTCCCTGCAGTGCTCCATGTTGCCATAGTGTAAAATACATAATCTAAAGCCAGGACTTGCGTTATGCCTTGTTTGTCAGTATCTTCTTTTTTTTCATCATATTCTCTCCTTCCTTCCCAAAACCTTCCAGTGTCCTGCCTCCCACTTCCCATGGCTGTGTCACCTCTGCTCTAGAGGCTTCTCCACCTAGCCACTTCTTTATGAAGAAATTTAATTAATCTCAAAACTGTAAATTCAGATGATATTTGCCCACCAGGTTGCTGGAAAATGAAACTTTGAGTTCTGTGGAGCGGAAGCGATTTTCCCTGCCAGAAGACTAACCAATGCAGTGGGAGACAAGGAGCACTTACAGTTTTGCTGAGCAGTCCCAATTCCCAGTCTCTAGGCTGGAGGGCCCTCTCTGGAGATACTACAGTCATAATATCACTGAATTTTCACTGAAAAAGGTTCAGGGGGTAAGCAAATACTTCTGATGCTTATTTCAGAGGTAGGGAGATTTGTTTCTCCTGCCTTTGCCAGTGAAAATCTAGAACACTAAGACAGCATCAGGAAGGAGAGATGAAAATACCCCAAGGCTTATTTTAAAACATGGCTTCAAAACTGAAATTTTGAAATGTGTTTGAACCACTATATTCTGCATCATAGAGAGAAATCCTGAAATACAGCTTTTGGTTTTGAGGTGAACTATTTTGGGGGTTTTCTTGTTCAGTTCTTTTGATTGCCTGTTCCCAAAACTGAGAAAGCTGATTTCTCTTCACATTTGTTTTGGTCTGAACTGATTTATTTGTAATCTTTGCTCATTTTGCTCTTATATGACATGACCAATCTTATGACTGAAGATGTGTCTTCTTATATACAAGGGAGGTATATACTCAAGGATACAGCTTCGGAAGCAGAGATTCTATCTGTTCCTGTCTTGATCCTAGACAAGATATTTATCTCTCTTTGTGTGAATTTTGTCAGTTCTAAAATTGTGATTTGTTTCACAAGGCAGCTACAAAGTTTACTTCTTCATGTTTGTAAAACATGGATGTAAGTTGCTGTATAAATAGAAAATTTAAATATATCTGCCAGCTCATGCAGAAAACTCTGTGCATAAAACTGAGCAATTCCAAACAGATTTTGCGTTGCAGATACTTTCAGAAATCTGTGATGTTTTTATATATTACTGCTGAGCTCAATTCCAGTTTAAATGGCATATCAGAACATGTGTTTCTTAAAAAAGATTATGGAAAATTTGTAAGTGCCTTAGATTTTAACAAGCTAATCTAATCAGCTGTTGATACCTTATCCTTTTTGTACTTGGGAACCTGTGGATTTTGGGGTGAGGGAAGCAGGAGTGTTAGTTACTATGCAATTAGATGATCAGATTACACTTCTTTCTGCCTGCTTGATTTTCTACTGGCACGATGTTGCTGTAGCTACAGTTTTAGGCACCACCACTACCTTTTCAGATAACCATTTGCTGGAGAATCAAAAAAAGGACTGCTTCAAGAATAAGAGACCTAAATGACTCATGAACTTTATTGTCTGAAGCAGCAAAGGTCTGCAGTTCTCCCATCTTCTGTCTCCTCTGTGGTATCACCTCTTTCAGATTGTCCATGGAACTTCACTACCTTGCTTTAGGGTTTTCCTACATATGTTTTCCTTGATGCAATCCAGAATAAAAGAGCCTACATAAAACATTAACTAAGAATGACTCCAGGTGTAAATATGCATTTGTTTCCAAAGAGGCATGAAGTACAGCACTGTTATTTGCAAAGCCACAGTTGATTTCCATGGCCCTTTCAAGAGCATTCTAGAAAAGGACAAAGGAAAAATACTGGAGAGTAAAGAGCAGTTTATTGAAAAATAAGTGGCACAAGGGCATGAAAATCAAGTGCCAATTTAATTATTTTCCCTAAGATGATGCAAAAAATTCAGTGTTCTTGACTTAGCAGGAGTGTTACAGTTGCAGAAAGGGTGGTCACTGTTGCCCAGCATGCCCAGTTTGCTTTACTTATGTAGTGGTTCAGCAAGAGTTCAGCTTTTAGCATGGGAAGTGAATAAACTGCAAGACACTACTTATTTTCAAATGTTCTCTTCATAAAGCATTTTTAATTGCTAAGGCAATTTTTTCCAACCTTTCTCAATTTTCAGAGGCCTGAAAACCTTAAGTGGAGGTGCAGAGGAAATTCACATCCATAGAAGCCTGAGACCATATTTGTTTTTATTTTTATTTTTTAGTAACCTGTTTCCAACTCCTTGTAAACGTTCCCTAAGTACAGGGTTCTGTGGGACTGAAAGCTCAATGCACCAAAGCATGTGCTAGTGCGTTTGCCAACAGATACATTTGAAAGGCTTTTGGCTGGGAGATGGTCTGTCTTCTGGCCTTCTTACCTGTGTTTTGTACCTAAATTAGTGAATTAAGTCAGATGCAGGCTGTACGTGAGCTTTCATGACTGGCATGGTTTTCACCTCTGCTGGCTGAAGAATGCACTGGTGCCTAGCAGCTGGGACTGATTGTTTTCCTTCATCAAGTCAGATGTGCAACATGAGTAGGTATAAGGGATGGAACCACATGGCACCCACTGTTCTTCCCCTGTTTTTCTAATCATGGTGTTTGACATCTATGCCCCTGAAAATATAAGCTTTATGTCTAAATTTCATTGGGCTCATTTTCTTGTTCACTTCTTGCTCACCCATCCTTCAATCTGCTGCATATCAGTGGCCAGTATCTTATTTTTGTAACCTCTGTGTTAGTGTATCGTAGCTGCTGTTCCTGTAGCCATGGGCAGCTAAGGTGAGGTAGCTCTGATCTACCTCTGGCAGCTTCCCTCTTCATGGCAAAGGCTTTCCTTACCACAGCATACTAATGTACTCCAAGAACTTGACAGCCTTTGATCTCAAATATGCTGTCCTACAGATGAAAGACTGATTCTTGCACAAGTTCATCATTGCCATTTCCTCTGTCAGCATCTTACCAATTAAAAAGCCTCTAGCCCGTTTGAAAAGAAAACAAATTGTTAGCAGCATCACAGGGTGGGAAGACACTTACATTTTTGGTACTGGTGAGAGGGGAAAAAATGTCAGTTATGTAAGAGGAAAGTCTATAGAAATGAAGCATTTATAGCTCCGACGGAAAAGGGAATTTGATAACCATCTGCAGTTGTATGAACTGTGGTGTGGTCATAAAGGAGAGGAAACGGGGAAACGAGGTTAGCTAGGTCACTGCTGAGGAGGAGAATGTGGCCAGGAGCAGTGAGAAAGACTGAGGCAGTTAAACACAATTTAGACTGAAAAGGTTTCCAGATGATTTTCCGATTAAAAAGCAGAAGTTGTTCCCTCTCACACATTACTTCCATCTAAAACGTGACACAAAGAGTGCTGTGCTTTAAACAGTGACAGAGTAGTAGTGGTGATTGTTTTATATAGGTTCAGATTCAGTGAGTCACCAAAAGCAAAGACTGCTGTGATCACTGTAAAGTGCTGTACATGATGGGTCAAGCCTGAAGACCACATTTCCTGGTGAAGGAGACAAGCAGCTTGAGAACCACATCCTCTTCGAAGCATTCAGTGCACTCTAGAAGGGCGGTGTGGTTTCGGGCTTTTACTAATGCAAAATAAACAAAAACTGCAATTCAGAGGTGTGGAATTTCTATTATTAATGATTAGCAGTCACAATACTGTTTTCTTGCAGCACTCTGTTTTTCCCATGCTGCCTTCAAGATTATGTGATACGGATACAGAGAGCACTTCTTAGGGAGAGAAACCAGAGCTACCTAGCTAGTAGAAGTATTAACTGTGAGTCCCTGTCTTGTTCCTTTTAGAAGCGTGTACTGGAAGCAGTGTGCCCTTTGCTACCCGGGTGAGCAATACACAGCATTGGGGTCTCCCTGGCAGAACTGAGTGGAAAAAATCCAAACAAAATGAGCTTATCAAAATAGGGGGACTTTTCCAGTATGAGAGAATTGAAGTGTTGAGATTTCCCCAGCGCAGAAGTAAGGGCGATCTTAACTCTGCTTCTTAGCTGGAGGCTTGCTGAGTTTTTTGAAGGGCTTAAAGGCATAGCTACAGTGAGACAAAACTTGGCTAGCATCAAGGCAAGCATCGAGGATATTTCAGGTCTTCTGGTCTCATATGGTGCCTGCCCAGCCCTGTACCCTTTCTTGACCCTTACTGTCTTTCCAGTTCAGTTCTGAGGGTCCTTTTCTTGGTTCTCCTGTGAGTGCTGGAGTGTGTTAGTTACACAGGCACCTGTGTGGCTTTGTCACCCAACTGGAGCTGCAGCGCAGCTCCTTTCCTTGATTGCTGCCAGGGAGCCCATGCATTTTGCCCTCACCCTGTTACTGGCTTTGGTAACTTACTCCATCAGTCCATCCCCCTTCCTCCCCCTCTGTGGCATTTTGGAGATGACTTTGAGTGTTAGAATTATTTACAACCCACTGAGCCCAAGAGGCCAGCTAAGGAGATGAGTTAAACCAGACACGAACTCTGCCTGGCAGAAGTGAAAATACTGGGTGATGTACTTGGAAAGGAGCTGGTTTTCTCCATTTGCATGGGCTGTGGTGGTGTTGAATAAATGTTCTGATCTGAGTGTTTGGATCATCCTCTTCATTAAATTTTAATTTTTGCCCTCTCTTGCTCATAGGTTTTTGAAGCTCATCAAAATAACTCCAGTTGTCCTTGGTTTTGTACAGTCATGGGGACATCTCTGGTCATTTTCCTCTGCACTTCAGTAGCACATAAAAACTGGTAATGTGGGGCTCCAGACTTAGCTTGACAGCACTGTCAGCTTTGCCTGTGGTTGTGTTGGGATGTAATGATTTTGCAATCTTAAGCATTTCCTTGAAAAGAGAAAGAAAGTCCAAACCACACAACATTTTTCAGCTCCTTAAAACACCAAAGATAGTCATCCACTGAAAGCTTTCTCTTTGTCACAGGTAAATACATTTTTCATACCCTTCTTTAATACACACATGCACATGTACATAGTTTGTTGTGAGCAGGAGACTGACTTTATAGGAGAATTATACACCGATTGGTGCTAAAGTACTGTCTTGATTACTTACTGACTTATATGCAAGGCAAAATGGTTAAGGAAATGAGAGGGGGTGTAACTGCACATGTACCTGATGTGTTGTTTATAGCTCGAGCTGCCTCTGTTACATGTTGTATGTGCAAATGCTGAGGTTTTTTTCTGAATCTATGGTTTTCTACATGGATTTCATCTTTTCAAAAATGTGACCTTGAGAACACTCCTGATCACTGCACCACTGTTCTTTATATACTTGTGGGCAGTCGTTTTGCTTCAGAGTGTTTTATTTCAAAGCATGAAAGCATGACGACCTTTCAGCATTTACAGTCTTGGTCTTATATGAGCTTTCTGAGATGCAGTCAACGGTCTACTGGTTAGGACATGCTCCAGCACTGTAATAGTCTTGGGAAGAGCTTTTGTCAGCAGTGCCTTCTGAATCTGATAGGTAAGTAGTGTATTTCCCTTCAGCTAATACTGTGCAAAGGCCAGCGTTTCTGTCTTTAATAAGTTTATGACAAATCGCAGCAGGTAGCCTGCTTGACATTTTCTTATTCTAGGCTTGACCTGTTGGTGAGCTTTGAATTACTGTCCAGAAGAGGCTAGTATCATTGTGGGCTAGCTTTTTCAAATCACAGCACGCCTTTTTTTGTCAGCTGCAAGCTCTTACCGCATTGTGGGTGGTTGCATCACTGAGGAGAAAATAGCTAGTGAAGGTACAATCACTGCCTCAGGACTTCATCAAGGAAACCTCATGTGAAGTTAGATGTTCGTGACTTGAGCTTCAAGGGTTTGGTCATGCTTTGCAGTACTCTGCAGATATGGGGTCTGTTGTATTCTGTGTGTATCCACTGATTTGAAAGGGGAAATGAGTGCTAAGAGAGAGGAGTTTAGACGAAGAGGGAAGCTGTCTGAAAGGGAAAAGCCTGCATCTTTGGCTTCAAAAATATCAGCACATCCCAGAAGTCCCAGTGTCCAGCAAATGCCTGTCTTGGGTCATGTAAGCTTTTCACCACACTAGAAGGGCTGAAATGCTTACAGTCAAAGTGACTGCAGGGTCATAATTTCATCACTAATATCCTTCTGAATAATGAACTAGATACTTTTTCCTCTCTCATTCTGCTGGAAGTCTAAAGTAGACAAAGGAGGCATGCCAGTGCAAATTTAGCTTAACAAGAAGGCCATCAGGTTCTCTGTGCCCAGCACCACTAAGAATGTTAAAGCAATACTTGTCCAGTTGTTGATAAGGGATAACCTGTGCATAACTGTAAAAAGAAATGGAGGAAAAAATATGACTCACTAATATCCTTGACCTTTTTCCAAGAATAGGTAAGAATAGTATCAGCACCTGAAACCATTAGATATGAATACAGGGATTTCTAGATGAGTTTGCTCTGTCTTTTGAGAACTCTAAGTAGGGAGCACCATGACAAGAAAGAAGATAATTGGCTGACAGGGAAGTGGTTCTGTCTGCAGCCAGAAGAACAAAGGATATTTGAGTTTATTGTTTTGGTTTTTTTCACTCTTAACATGCTTATAGCATTAGGTACCCTAAGCACTGTTTCACTTTGCTGTTGACACAGAGAGGGGGTGAGGGATGCACAGACAAGCTTGGAACCATTACAAGAAAGGATTAGTAGCTGTTTTGCAAGAGGTTACCATTGCAACTTCTGGGAGTTGGTTTCAAAGGCAACTACAAGCATGAGTGTCTCTCATTTGCTCTGCATAAAGAATAATGCCTCTATAGTCTCATGACATTTAGAATCAAATACCTCTACACTTTCCTTCTTTCTGTTTTGACCAGATAAGATTCTATAACCTCAAATCTTCTGTGTATATCCCTTTGTTTTGTGATTCCTTTGTGAAAGAAAGAAAACAACTATTGAGAAAGAGAGAAACAGGATATAAAAATAAGGAGCTATGCACAATTCAATCCTTTTTTTTCCTCTTCCACTGAATCCCTGCATGGCAGCGCACTGACGCAGCACCATAACCAACAGTCTGGCGTCTGCAGCCTGACAAGCTGAAAAGCTTGGATCAAGCATCATGAGTCTCATATTTTATTGTCTGTTTTTGGTCTTTGTTTATACATATTTATCTAAAACTGGGGATTTTTTTTTCAGCCCTGTGCTGAGGCTTCCCACATGCTACCATGTTTGGTGGCCCTGGACAGCTCCTGTCCCTCCTCCTTGTCATCCTGCCTCTCATTTGCTACCCTTTTTTTGTCCACAGTAGTCTGTAATCTTCAGACATCTTTCCTTCTGTCCTCTCTGCTTCTCCTTTTCTGTGCCTGTCCCACAGGCTGCCTCCAAAAGCACATCCCATTGCTCTTTACAGACAAGCAGTCCACTGTAAGTATGGCAGCAAGGTGCTTGCTGCCTGCCCCCAACAGATTCCTTTCTTGCAAACGAGAGGCCTGGTTCAGCAAAACAAATGATTAATTAAAAATCTTTCTTATGTTTGTGGCCCTTAAATGTAAGCCTGAGTTAAGCTCACGTACAGGTATTTATCTCGTATGAGATAACCAGGCTTCAAATGAACAATGTGAGCTTTGTAAAGCTGCAAGACTTTATCTAGCAAAGGGTCTGTGCTTGCCTCTTCTTCCTTCAGACATGCAGTTGCAGTACCAGGCAATGTGCTACCCAGCTATCTGTATTCCTCCTTTCACTTCCCACCATGTCAGAGCTGGGTTGGGTCGGTCTGGTTCAGATTCTTGTTCTCTAGGATCAGGCAAGTCACAGTACTGGCAAGGCACAGCTGTGGCTGCTTTTCCACTGCCAATGACCTGCGGCTCCCTCTCATCACGCAGGTGGCTTGCTTTGAATTCCTGCTCAGCGCAGTGCTGTGTAGGAGAAGCAGTGAAATTTTTGTCCCTGCATGCTGATGTCTGATGGCACGTGGTAAATGCCTGCTGTCCTCATTGGCGGCTTTTTTTAAAGAAGTTGCAAACAAAAGTCAGTGATGTCAGTTAGTGATTATTCTCACTAAGTCTTAAAGCCAATTTCTGGATCACAGACGAGAATAACATTGCCTGTATTCCCCACATGCCTGTTCGTCCTGCCATTATGTCTCATTGCTATAGCTGAGCAGGAAGGTTTTCTTACCTTTGTGACCAGAGATAAAGATGTTGGAGTGCTGAGAGAATCTAATCTCAACAAAGCCCCTTTTGGATTAGAGAGTACTTGCTCCTTGGTGTGTTTTTTCAAAGACAATCCTTGGAGGAAACCTGGGAGAAGCATGTCAAACTCAGTCAGTTGTACATGGGCATGAATATATTCTGCAGAGAGGTCCAGGTGCTGTGAAAGTGTTCACTGTAGGCCTCAGACAAATGTGTCCGTTGTGAACCTGTGCATCGCTTGAGGGACTTCGGAGATGTTCATAACATTTTTTAACATTATAAATATTTTTAAATGCTATATATAGTTTGTCTTCAGACATTTCCAGGTCATAACTAAACTACTAGGTTTCCAGATTAGAGATGGATGGCATGAATAGCATAGTGTGAGTCAGACCCATCACATGCTCTAAATTAAACTTGTGCTGAGCCAACACTGATCCTAAGACTCTTTCGAAAATCCCCCCACCTTACAGAAATTGCTGATAGTGTTTCTGCAGAGGTTGATAATGAAGAAAAAAATAACGCAGAAGCATGGAGGACAGTAAGGAAGCAACAAGCCAGCTGGGAGGAATCAAAACATGTAACTAGGAGAAAGTATTCTAAATAAACAAGTCAGTGAATTAACAGCTTCAGTAGCACATAGGTTTTGGCTTGCCTAGCATTCTTAAGAGTTCAAATTGCAAACCTCCAACTTTGCAGAAGCAAGACTGTCTCCTAATCAATGGCTGTTTCCCTACCTAGGCACTGCAAGCTGCCTGAAGTATCATTGCAAAGGGCTTCTGTTTTCTGGGAGGAAAAAAGAACACCGTGAAATGTGTGAGGATAACATAAAGATCAGAAGATAGGAGATCTTGGAGGGTTTATCTAATGACCTATCCCCCAGTAGAGATAATAATGGTTTGAGTGAGATTTCACCTGGGATACTTTGCAAAGTTGTGGCCATACACACTCAAAGCAGCTCAGTTCAAGCTTGTTCAAAAGATTAGGAAAAAGAAAACCCAGCTGTTAATGTCTCAATTTTTTTTCATCATCCTATCTGAGGAGGCAAAACTGAAAGGTTTTGGTTTCTGTAGTCCAGCAAAGATAGGTAGAGCATGATTAAGGTGGTTCTGTGTGAGGGAGATGGGATCATATTCTCTGATGAGAAGATGTTAGCCTACCTGTAAACAAGAGGAAATTGAGTAGCAACATGACTGTGAAAAGACAGTGAGTGCTTTTAAGCTGGAAATAAGGAAGGCTCCCAGCTACCAGAACAATGAGACTGTGGAAAGAGCAGGGTCAGCAAAGCTGAACTACTTGTTTTTAAGATTGCATTAATGAATGTCACACTATTGCATGTGTGCCTGGAGAACCAAAAAGGACAATAAGTGTACACCCCTGCAAGTTGTTTCCGTTCCCTGTGTGAAAGGAAGATAGCAAACTTCTCAATCTCTCTGAATATGCTGTGGTTCTAAAATACATGTTTTTGAATCTTTCTTCCTTGCTTACTTGAGACCTCCACAAACCCTGTTCTGTCAGAGGAACGATCCCCAAAAATGCAAGGTGTCTCTTCCCCTGGGGACACTTAGGCAGGGGGCTGCCTCTGCAAGGCTGACATTGCTGCTGCTGCTGCTGCTGGCACCAGCGAACAAACGAAGCTCTGTTCATTTTCAACTCCAGCAGAATGAGTGGGGGGTGGGGAACAGGACAGAAGAAGGATGAGCTTGGGGATGGAGGTTGCTCAATCAAATGAGAAAAATATAATGAGAGAAGACAATGTATATTCAGTTTCATAAAGAAGTTCTTTCAATGATAACATGTTAAACAAAATCTGGAAGGGTTTGGTAATTCCCTTTTATCCCTGTTCACAGGACAGCTTATCTTTTATTTTTTTCTGTTTTGAATGCTAATGATAAATCAAATCTGATCATTTTCTTGTTGCCATTAACCCTGATTTAGAACAATCTCAAAACATAAAATACTTTCCCATTTTCTGACTGCTTTTGTCTTCTCCCAGCATTCCAAATAGCAGGCTGCTGTTGTGATATGAAAATCCTTTTACAGAGGGAAGCATCCAGACTGTACTGAGAACACTGGAAGAGACATCTTCCATTGGCCACTTCGAAAATCTCAGTGTGTGTATTTCCATCCGTTTGAATTATGCTGCTTTTGTCCTTCTGAAAGCAAAGCAACCATTATTACCATAATGAGAAAAAAATCTATTACAAGTTTTACAAGACAGTACTTTCAGAAATGTGGCATTTTAGAAGTGCGGGCATTAAATTTGTTGCCCTCTGCATAACTGTGGCTACTAAGAAGCCATACTGGTGTTGTTCTAGTAAATTAAAAATATGATTTTAAAATGTTTTCATGATGTGACTAGAACAATGCATCCTCTAAGGAGAGCACATGCTGAAACATGAGAGTCTTACTTCTGTGTCTGAGGGATTAGGCATTTTCCTTTAGGTGAGTTGTGGTTGAGGGAAGAGGGCCTTTTATTTGACTTGGGGGCTTCTGGATTCTTTTTAGTTACACCACATACATACAAGTGTTTGAGTGCTGATGAAGCACAGTCCAATTACTCTGCTGACAGTAGATGGAAGCAAAGGGCCAGACCATGAGGTGTGTGCTACCTGCTCTGCCCTGTGGCCATCATCTGGCCCCACTCCTTCTTCTACCCTGCTGAAGAGGGGTGGCCAGGGAGAGGGGTAGGCAAAAGGTTTGTCTCACTCTGTTACTGTTGTATGTGCAAACAGGTGAATCCTCTAGCATTTATGAATGCTGTTGACCTTTTTTTGTTTTTTTAATCAGGGCAGTGTTCATTCCTCCACAAATAAAGTGGCTGATCTGTTTACTTTATACTTGCATCCTAGAGTTGGAAAGGTTGAAGTCTCTCTGCAGCATAGCTATTGCCTTTTCATCGCTAATGATCACTCCTCATTGCTAGACTAATGCATGGGAAAATGGGTTTAGATTTGGTATTTCCCTCCATATCTTCACTCCTTGAATAGTCATTATGATCCCTGCAGCCACAGATAGGTAGCAATGCCCTTAGAAAGTAGAAAACTGATTTTTTTTTTGCCCCAGTCTTTTTCATTCACTCTTGGTAGTGAGTTAGAAATTTGCTGTATCATTGTTAACTAAGCAGAATGAAGACAGTCTGGAAATAGAAATTGCTGCAGCCTGTGCAGATAGAAGTCAGCTGTTGCTCAATGTCATTATGAAACTGTGGAGTCATCAGAAAGGGTCCTCGCTGGGGATGTGAATATCTGGCACAATGCTGGGTTTCCAAACTGAAAATAGAGAGACAGAAGTCTGAGTAAAAGAAAGAAGACTAATATCACATGACATAAAAGTGGCTCCAATTCTTTTTGGCTCACTGGAAGTTTTTGGCCGTCTGTAATATGTGATACCCACAGAAAAGATATCTGAAGACCCATGACCCATAAGTGCACTCCTAATCCAAGACAGTCTGTAGAGTTTCCCTATGCTCAGTGGGAACGTTCTCCACATTAACATTGAAGCCATGCAAAAACACGACCCTTGCAAGTGAGTAGGAGGAGGAGATTTAGGAAAGGATAACTTACCTTGTTGATGGCATTGAGGAATAAGACACTCAGGAGAAATCCAATAGCATCAGCGGTAGAGGTCCTGTTAGCACTGTCAAGGAGAAAAAGGAAAGCCTTTAAGAAAAAGAGGCAATAAATTTACTTTCCAACTCCTTTATCACCCATTACATAAAAAAGCCTGAAGGAACAAGATCTTACAATTGGAAAGTGTCTTAATGGCACAAAACTCAGCCCAGACGTTGGAACAAAAGTTATAGTCATCACATTTCTTTGCTTTCTGGACAAAGAACTTATTATGTAAAAAGCAGAATAAAAGTCAAGGGCCTTGGATATGCCAATAAGCAAACCTCCCTTTACTCAGACAATTAAAGAACAGATCAGGAGAGAGGACCAAATGCAAGGCTTCAAGCAGCAGCCTGTTAACCCACGAGATCAACGTGGATTTGAGATGAAGGTCCACCAGTTTTTCACCTACAGGGAATCACACCGTCTGTACCCTTGAAGTTTCTCTTGTAACATCAAAGCCCATGACTTTAAAGAGCCCCCAGCTTCTGTCAGAAGTTAGTGCTGTTGTAAAAGTGAGGGGCATCTGTTTGTTCATATATTTCTGTTTCCAGTAATGATGAAATCAACTGCTGAGTCCTTATTGCATAGTAGTGATATCTCAAAAGAGAAAGAAAGAAAAGAATGGAGAAGGTAGTAGTCTAATAGTTGTAATACGATGTTATTGTATTACTGCCTCAACAGTACCTCTGTTCTGTATCACCAGGACTTGTTTGCCATAGACTGAGAAGTCAGCAATTAAGGAGAAGGTAGCTGGCACTCATTGTTGACAGAAAAAGAGACAGGAACAATGTGTGAAAAAGCATCTTTACTTATGAACTAATATCAGATAATCCTAATGAGGCTGCAGGATGTCAATTTTTGAAAGCAGTAGCCAAATCTCGCAGATTTTCATGAAACTAACAAAATGAGGCAAGGAATTTTCTTTTAATGCTCCAATAGCCTGGTCTTTATTTGTAACTGAAGGGTACTTCTGTGAAGAAATCACTAGCATTGTTATAGTAAGATGCAGAGCTCCCAGGAGAGATGAGGAAACCACCGTGTCTGCCTTCACTGGATACCCAAAGAGTGCTGTCTTCGATGACTCCATTGGACATAATTTTTACCCATTGGCAGAGCTGGACAGCTACTGCTGAGAAGAATAAGCTCAGACCTGAACAAGCAAAAAGCTGATTTTCACTATACAGAAGTGTGAGATGTTTTCTGGGAATAAAGCTCAGATAAAGCTGATCCCTCATAACGTTAATTCCATGAAAATAAAATTTAAGGCAGTGATTCAGGTAAGTGCGTGGTTTCTTTTGAAGCTCTAAACTGAGAACTACTCTACATGAATAGTTCTGTTTTCCACAATTTTCTATGCTGATAAATGTTTTTGTGACCTACAGAAAAACAACAAAACATGCAGCTGACTATACCCATTCTTAACACTGTTAAATAAAGAAAGAAGGCTAGTTAGGGCCACGAAATAGGCTGCTCTGAAGCTACGACTACATTTCACTTTTCTATTTTGAAGATAAAGGACCAATGTTTCAATATTGTGTTGTCTCAGTTGTATTTATAAACTAACAGCAGGAAAACAGCTGTAATCTAGCCAAATTCACAGTCAGGTAGTGAACAAGCCTCAGACAGCTAAAAATTGTGAAGGCTATACAACAGCTGTGGAGAGCAAGGAGTATCATTTGTAGTATTATGTTTCAGAAAAAAAATATTAGAGGAAAAAAGTTGCAGATGATAAGGTGATATAAACCTGCACAAATGTACAGTTATACTCAAAAAAAAAAGAAAGGGAAAAATCTCCCACAAACAGTTTACTTGATTTATCTACATTTTAGGAATCTGTGCTTCAGCCTTTTAGTATAGAATTTCAGTATCTCATAAGTGGAATACATGCAGACTTTATGGATACCAGAGAAAGCTTAAGACAAAAATTAAGTGTGCTTATGCAGTGAAAGGGATTTTTTAATTATGATATTTTGGCTGATTTACTGTGTCTGTGACCAGAGAATTAGATTTGGAAGAAAGGACAGTTTCTGTGTTTCAAATAACAATTGCTATAGTTCAGTTACAGCACTCTGTGTTTTAATGCCATGTTTCATTCCAGTTCACCAGCACTGTAGTTTCTTAGTATTCTGAACACCCAGCATGTTCCCTTTAAAAAAAAAAAACAACACAGAAAGTTCTGTTTTCTTCTAATGTTCTTTCTAGTTTGCATGACAAAGCAACTTTAACTCCTTATTTGCTGTTACAGTGGTAGCCAAAAAAGATTATTTCCTCCAGAAACCCAAAGACCCATCTTTTCAATGGAGCTCATTGCTTCTAAAGTTTGCACTTTGCCTGTCAGCAAACATCTGTCTCCAATTTCTATGCAAATGTTCTTGATCACATGTATCTGAGTCATGGTTCTTCTGGAAACATAGGCAATGAATTCTCTAAATATCAAGCTGACCTGATGTTGTACTGAATGGCCACTTATTCGCTGCTTCCTGTGCTGGGATATCTCCGATAGCAGCAATGCTGCTGTGTTCACAGCTTAGATGTCAGCAGTGGGGTAATTCATAGCCCAGTGGGCAATATCCTATAAGATGCAACGTGATAAAAATACACTCTTCAGAGAACCTCACAATCCTAAGGAAATTCCCTTCGTTCCACAAAAAAACCTCCTTAACTTGTCAGATCTCAACACTTCTTATTCGAAGAGCACCTGGTTTCTTCCCTTCTACAGCCATCACCAGGAACCAGTGAGGATTGCTTACAGTGCTGACAGTCTTGCTCTCACCTGGGTCCCAAAGCTATGTCTGGCAACTTCAGCATAAGTGTGCAGAACTGCAATGGTGGACTGGGGAGCAGTGACAGATGAGGACTTAGTGACACCACAGTCTCTTGCAGCTACTTCCTTTTAGAAAAAAACCCCTCATTATTTTTGCTTAAATAACTGATTTACTTTCTAGGTCATCAGCTGAAGAAATAAAAATTAGGGACAGGAGTGCTGTAAACAAATAATATGATAATTATAATTCACTACTGAACACTTGTCACAATTAAGAATGCTGCATTCAGATTTATTTTCAAATGTCACCATTTTGCCTGTCCTATCTAATAGGTGGAGTTGTGTGATGCAAGTTGCTTGCTGCTTCGCTCAGTTTCCTCCCCCTGTACTTACCCAATCCATAAATAAATGCAAAGTAGTTTGTGAATACTATGCTTGGGCTGCAGACTGTTAGAAGCAAATTCAGCCAACCATTGTGTATTTATGGTAAAATAAAATTTCTGCACTGATTTTTCCTGCTTTGAACTCTAGGCCATTTTGTATTTCTGACTGCTGCTAGCAGAATGATGCTGTATCTGACAACAGAAGAGGGCTTTAAAAGGCAGAATATAAATATTTGGAATATACCCAAGGAGACCAATCTTGCTTCCTTTTTCCCCTCGAGTTTCACTTTTTAGTTTGTGACAGTCAGCCTCCTGCTCTTTACTGAAAATTTTCCAAAATTCAAGTTGTTGTTTTTGAACTCAAGAAACAAAGCAAATGAGAAAATGTGCCACCTTGAAAACAGATTTCCTCCTGTGAATGCAGCAGGGACTTGGTCCTGACTGTCCTACAGTGTCAGGGGTAGTGGAGTCTCCTGTGGAGCCTGGAATCTGCACATCTGAGCTGTGGAGATCCCTACAGATCTGTTATGCTAAACCGGGTACAGCAAGGTAGCTCTGAAGCTGTCATCCTGCACCTGTGCATACTGTTTGAGGGGCTCATTCAGACTAAAGAGAAAACTCATAAATTGATACATGAAATTAAAATACCTCTGTTCCCTACCACACCCAAAGGAGAGATCAGCTTTTGCACTGACTGTAGCTGGTGAGCATGGTGTTGCACCGTTGCTGTTTCTGTGCTCTCCTCATGGCAAATGTGAGTGCTGGCTGCTGCAGGCTGGAGAAAGCATGTCTCACTTGTGGCTCTTTGGGGACAGTGCAACTTGTGAGCTGCATTGAGGAGATTATGAGCTCTGTGTAAGCACCTTTATCCTACACCAAGTTCCCATTTTGTTTGTAAGCCCAGTCTCTCCTTCTGCTATCTTAATTGCCTCCACAGTCCACATTTGGCTGCATTTGCAAGCAGTGATGTTGCAAGGGTGTCCATAGAGGGTCACTAAACTTTAATGACCCTTGGTTATCGGGAAGAACTTATCTTGCCAGCAGTTTTCAAGAGAAGAGATGCAGAAGGTGAAGTTATGTCAGTGAAGGTCCCTGAATACTTTAAAGAGCCCAGATTCCCTGGCAAACAGTGATCAAAGGGAAAAATTTCCAAAGCTGGGAAAGGCAAACAGCATTTTTTGTTTTATTGAATTCTGTTTATTTCTTGTGCAACTGTAACAGAAACACTTGCAAAATCTCTGTGCTATATATCAGCCATATCTGCTGCTGCACTTACAAACCACCAAATGTACAGAAAATGGAAAGTATAGTGGTTCAACAAACAAGGATGGTTGTGTAGGTGTGTATGTGTGTGTATGTAAAGCAGGCATGTAGGATAGGACAGGGATTGCTCTGACTGGACACTTGGACCATGTTTAATTATTTTTTTTTCTCTTTCACATGTTGGTGTTATCAGTGATGACTGATACTTCAGAGTCAGATTTCAGGTTAATATTTATTAATATGTAAACCTACATGTTTGTATAAGAAGGCATTCTCAACACTTAACAAACCAATTATTAGCATGGCATAATTTATGCAATGTTAACATCACTTAAGGATGATCTACTCTGCTTTGTCTTGTGAAGTTTTGTTTCAGGAGATAGAGACATTATCTACAGTATTTCTTTCATTTTACCTAAGTTCTTATTCCATCTTGGCTTAGGTTGATTTTCATAAGACCCTGGTTTGTCTCTTTGGACAACCTACAGCTAAATTAGTGTCTGTCAGGCAAGGTTATGCAATCTTACATATTGCCTTAGGACTATGAAAACTCAGTCATTCAGTATAAACCTAAGAGTTTCAGCTCCAAGAATCTGGAAGCTTTGTCATTTTTGAGGTGTTTTGATTCCTACCTCAAAGCCAACAGCATATTTGATACCATTGGGCATCTCCATTCAAGTGAGGAAAACCACTTGAAATTGTAGGAATATAACAATATTAAGCTAGAACTTTGCCAGTAAAGTCTAATACAATAAATTATGTGGAATTTCTGCCTTTAACTCCCAAGTATCATAAATGCTTCCAAAGGGAGAATCAAGTCCATCAAGTCCATGATTTTTTTCACAAAATACAATAACCATAACCTTCAGAAATAGTTTAAATTTGTCATATGTTAATTTAAAAACAGAAAGCAAAAATGCATCATGTGTTGAGCAGTGTTTTACAAGTAGTCTACAGAGTATTCCATGGTCAGTGTCAGTCTGGTCCTGGTACAATGCATATGAGCAGATGCTTGTAGTGCTCTGCTGACTTCAAAAGAACTTTGTGCATGCCTCAAGAAATTATTTCATGGTGAGGGTTGAAGAAATTTGGTATCTATCAAGTGTTAAATGTGGCTCAGAGATGCAATAGCAAAAATCACTGAGCTTGGTTTAGGGATCCTGTCTCAGCTGAGCACTTTCTTGTGTCACAGCCTGATATACCAAAATGCATGTTTTGTCCAACATGATCTGGAATGATTTTTTACTGAAGTCATCTTTCTTTTTTAGTGTGCAGCCCTTTTCACAGTATTTCCTACTCGTCTGTGCTTCTGTTCTCCTTCCTTCAGCACCTTCATCTGATTCTCTTCTGTTTTCCTGATGACTGTTGTATATCAACTATTTAACGAGCTGCTGGCCTATCAGTGCTCTGAACTGCTCATTTGCAAGAGCTGACTTGTCTATGTCTTCGGTTCATGAATAATCTCTTGAGTTCACTATGGATATCAGTTTGCTTTAAGTGCAATTAATTTCATCATATACCGTAAATACTCCCTGGCAAAGGTTAAAGCCTTGGCTTTCCTCTTGCCTTCTTTTTTCCTTAAGTGTATGTCGCACTTCACCACTCCTTACTGCATACCCTGTCCCTTGTTAGTCTCCATCACATCTTCTTTTTATTCATTTTCTACTTTATCAGAACCATCTGTTGTCTTGGACTCCTCTTTTAACATTTTCCTTTGTAATCATACCTGTTTTCATAAGCTTTCTTATTGGTACTGCCTGGTGACTGTGCATCTGACCTCTCAGCCTGCTACACAAGAATTCCAGCATCTGTTCATGCAAATCTGTGCTGATGCTGTATTTATTACTCCCTCCAAACCACAAAATTTTTCCTCGAAACAAATACTGTCAAAAGAGAAACAAGGCTGAGTGGGACAGTCAGTAAAAACAACACATCCAAATGAACATATGATATTTTGCAGTGTATCCCATATATCACTCAAATACTTCTTGGCATATGCAAAAGCTGCCCAGGGTACATGGCTCTGCTACCTTGTCTTCTGTCCAGCCGCCTGCCTCCATAGCCCTGCTGGCTGTTCTCCTTCCCCTAGCGACAGTATTTCTGTTGACATTGCAATGGCAGTGCCTGGTAACAGGATACCCTATTTACATGTACCCAAGGACATGACTCCTGCCCTGGCCCTGCTCTTGGAGTAGAGTCTCTTGCTCAATATGCTGAACCTCTGCAATTATTTATATGAATGATACAGAGAGTCAAAAACCTTGTTGGAAACAGAGTAGGCCACTGTTGATTTGAATTTTTGTAAGTTAATACTATTCCCAAGTTTCTTTTTGTCAGTAAAAAAACATTCACTTTACTAGTCTGGGTAGAATTCATGGGGATAATCAGCAATTACAAGCAGATCACGATTACTAATTCACTGCAACATTCCTGGAACACGCTGTTTCCATTCCTGGATTGTTACACTGCCATTTAAATTATTAAAACTGCATATAATAACAAGTCATAAATTTCCTTTGAAACATTCTGACATTTCTATTAATGAAAATTATTCAAAAAGATTTTTTTTTAAAAAAAGTTTTCATGAAGTGCCATAGGAATATGCAACCATGTTAATAGGCCAACTACATGTCCGCTCAATTTAGGAAAAGATTAGCAAATTTAAAATAAAGAAAGCTTGCTGGGATGCCTTTGAGAGCATTTTTCATTTCTTCTTTCAGATATTTTTATGCCGACCTTTCAAGCCAAAATCAGTCCTCTTGAGTTAATATTTTTAAGGCGTGCTTAAGTTTGGTGCTTGATTTAGTACTAATTCTTTACAGCATTGCTCTGCAATGTGTTTTTCCAGTCTTGCTCTTTAACTTCCCTACACGTGACTTGGTTTGGATGAAAACCGATGGTGTTTCGTCCCAGACTGCTTCCTTCCCTCCTCTGCACAGGCAGGGATGTTGTGCTTGGCTGCCTCTTGCAGGGGCTTGAGAGGTGCAGAGGGCCAATGTTTCCCCCCAGGTCCGTGCCTGTGGTGCTGAGGGAGGCAGCTCAGCTCCCTGTAGCCACAACATCACAGGGCATGAGTGCCCTGCATGTTGCTTCTTATTTTTTTCCACCTGAATTTAGATTTATGGGATAACTTTTTCTGCAAATGTGGAAGCCACTCCAGAAGAAACCAAACAAGTTCACTCAGTGATAGAGGACCTGATCCAGTACTGATTGAAGCCAAAAAAATGTTTCCGTTGGCTTAAGTGGAGGCTGGGTGCAGGGAAGAGGAGGAGGAGAAGGGGGAGTACCAGGAGGGCTGACATGACGAAGGCTGTGTCAGGTAGCTGCTGTGCCTTTGGCCATGTGGCCAGTGAGGCCAGCCTTCTGGCGGACAGCTTCCAGCATCTCTGCAACCAGCACTGGTATTTTTCATCTCTGTTTTTAAGAAAAGAGCAGTGGTCGTTCATGTACAGTATGGCATTTTGCAGAAAAAGCTGTTGTGCAAGACATGACATATATTTCACTGTGAGATTTCTTGTTACACACTGTCCTGATAGGGTACACAGCAAAATATAATCCTTGGTAAAAGCCTCACTGTTGGGATACAGGGACTGTGCAATGTCTCTTCTTCTCTCAGGACCTGGCTTATTTTTAAGCTTACTCCTATCAGATAGGTTCTTGCCCGAACTTTGAGGACTACTTGTCCATATAGTATTTTTAGCATGTGTGCCTTCTCTTCTTCTCATGGGAAATCACTTAAGATTCACACTGAGAGCTCAAGGAGGAGATGAGAAAGGTAGTGGAGAACAACTGTGGGATGGTTCCTGCTCTTGAATGACTAAACGCACCTGAGGTGAGAAGCTAACTCTGTAGAAAGGACCAAAACAAGCTTGATGCTCCTACTTGCTGATGCAGAACAACCCACCACGCCTGGGTTCAGCAGTGTGGTGATAAGGAGAAGGTTGGGAAGGTAATAAATACCCTGACCCAGTGTCAGCTGAGGAATTTAGGCTGCCTGCTGTTGGCTGCTGTGAGTTAATAGCAGCTGGGTGCATCATTTGTGGGAGAGTTTTTGGAAAAAAATCTCTCTCCTAATTGCACTGGGGAAAACCAGTGCAGAGTGTCAGCCAGAGTGTCAGCGTGAGTATACATTTTAAAAACACATCAGTTAGGTCAATGTCAATTTATTAATTTCTATATGCATATAGCAGAAATTGTTTGCCACCTCAGAAAGTATATGTAGACTTTCAGATGTAAGGTGTGACTTAATGTCATTTTTAGCAAAAAAATTAACCCTGCAAATGCTGAATGATATGGACTTGCCATTTTTCTTGCCAGCATTGTTTTCAAGCAGACCAGCAGTTTTCTTTTAAATACCTTCCCAGAAGACAGATTGCTTCCCATAGATTTAGGTACGTATTTTGTGCATAGACTCTTATCTCAAAGCACACCTCAGATATCACTACATACCCTCTGAAGTAGGTTAGTAATATTTCAAATTATATGAATAAGAAGTAAATTTATGTTATTAACACCAGATCAGCCAGTGCCCCTCTAGTTGTCCATCAGTGTCAACTCAGATGTCCATCTAATCTAGCAGCTCCTTCTGACAGTTAGTAACATTTGCTAGAAGCTGTTGCTGAGGGACTGTTGTGGAATGACTTGGCCACTGGGGAAGTTTTGTTTGTCTTCAGAAGTGAAACTGCAGTGGACATGGGGGATCATAAGCTCCCATAGTGGCAGAGAGATCATCCTATTTGTTTAAAAGCTCTCATAGTGCTTGGCATAAGTTTCCTTTTATTCAGTAAAATTAAAAAAAAATATTTATATTTGATGAACTCCAGTTTTGTTAAACTTGTATTATACAGAGGCATGCACAGACCTCTTTTTTTTGTAGACTGCTCTCAGTTGTCTTTTCTTGTGATGGTGCCGTATCCCTCCTACCAGGGTGAAAAACCTCAAATCATTCTCTGAAAATATATATAGAAATCAGATATCTAAATCTACACAGTGAAGGTCAGCATGGGTTGTTCTTTATTCCTGTACTACTACTGGATTTTCCACTATGTGGCTTCTACAAACTTAAATTCTCAATGCACATTGCAAAGACACTATTATAATGAAGGTCATGTAAGTCGACAACCAGACAAGAAACAGGACCTACTTTCTTCACTTCAGACCACAAACTTTAAAAACTCCAGGCCATGTTTTCTCTTTGTTAAACAGCACATCCTTTAGAAAGGTACTCTCACTTTCTTTTTAATAGTCTTTGCTTCTTCCCACTGACAACTGAATGTGCACATCCCTACAAATAGGCATGTCTCTGTCTATTACACCTATATTAGCTGTGGCCTCTGATTGAGACTTGGGTTTTTCTCAGCAGTGAAAGAGCCAGAGAGTCCTTTACTTATCAAAAATAGTATTTAAATTAAAGAGAAGCAGATGTCTCTTTTGGGTGGAAATCAGTCCTTCCATACAGAGCTTTTCTTCTGCACATGGGGACTAATTGGTTTATATGATGCTTCCCCTTGGGGTATTTGGGATTTGGATCATTAACCTGGGGCCGAATCATGATAAATCTTTTAGTTGTGACAGCCACCACTAGCATTTTATTATCTTTCATATAACATTATGTTTGTAAGCCATTACAGTGTACACAGAAGTGGTTCAGCTTGGCTGAAAGGTGCAGCTCTTTCCTCCAACTGTGTCATGGCTGTTGTCATTTATTTTCTCTTCTTTGTCATGTACCCAGTAATGAGGCTTAGATGGTCAACAGCCATGATCTGTCTGCACAGAAATGCTGGACCAAGGAAAATTGATTCTTACCTCCACACTCATCAAAGGTTGTTCCTGCTAAACTAAGCTGTAACATAATAAGTTGCATCAGTCACTATTTATAGGTGGAGCTACCTTTACATATAAACTCTACAGTGTGAGAAGCTTGCATGGAAGTTGCTGTTGTTTTTTTCCATTATAATTCTTATTTGAGCTGCTGGTAGAGGCAGATCAATTTTGGCTCCTGATTTTCTTTTTTTTTTTTTTTTATTTTTTGTTTTGCTGTGTCACTACACTGCTCTCTGTTTTTCAGACATCGTGCCAAACTCATAAGTCAGGAAAGTAGTAAGAATTACCAACAAGGAAGACTAAAACAAGGTACAGTTTGTAAATACTGGTAGAAAATTAAGGAAATTCACTTTTTCTCCCACTTCAATCTAGCAAGTCTCTTGGGTGAATTATTCATACTTTTTCCAACCCTGGCTATATTAAAAAAAGGTGCAGCAACAGCACAGTCTTGCCTGAGAGTCATTTTCTTCCCGTAGCCTTTCATGCACACTCCAAGGGGTGGCTTCTTAGGAAAGACCTTTTTTTAATTCTCTGACCTCCTTTCATGGAGCTCAGTCCCTTCAACTGCAACACAAATCTGATAGAATAACCACCATAATGGATGTAGCTCAATTTCTGATGTTACTGGCGTGTATAGTATTCGCTCCTTTTGCTTTTTTTCCCCCCTCGGAAGGAAAGCAAAGAATAAAGACCAGCTGGGAATACTAACATCACTTCATGTCATTTTTCTAATTAGCCCTTAGGATTCTTGCAGGAGTCTCCAGGGACTGAACCTAATCAAAGGCTGGAGATGCTGTCAGGAAGCAGGGCGTTCATTCAGAGAGCATGCTTTCCTCCTGACACTGCTTGTACTTCCTTTCAAGTCGTTTTAAGAATCCTTTTAATTCCCTTATTGCTCTTTTAACCTCCCTGTTTTCCTGCTACTTTCAAGCAGCAAAGGAATAGGAAGTCTCAGCAGTTTCTTCTGATATCATAGTACCAAGGGGCAAAAACTGAGAACTAACAGGACTTAGAAAGAATATCCTTCTTCAGCCCAAGGATGAAACATCTGATTATTCTGCCTTTTGAGCACACTGCAAAATGACAAACGAAGTCACCGTCAGGTTCCATATATTTAGATTTAAGCTATATCTTTTGAAGCATATATGTTCAGTGTAATGCCAGTGGTATGTTGTAATGGGTCATTTTTTATGACTTCAGATATTTTTGAACAGCCACACACTGGTAGACAACAGCAATAAAGGGAGAAAACTCTTATTCGAACAAAATACAGTATGGTTAGGGCTCAGGAATGGCTAACAGAGTTATTTCGTGCACATATTTTGTGTGTAGGACTCATCTCAAGTCATATTTCAGATTATCAGTAAATATCCTCTGATATATAAGCTCTTGTAAGTCATTCTCATCCCAGTGTAGTAACTTGGTGAGACTTTTTAATTGTGAAACAAAAAAGAGAGATTTAATGACAATTTTGAAAAATATTTTATTTAAGAAAAGCATTAATAAAATACATTTTTGTCCTCCTTCAAAACCAATCTGGGTTATTTCTCAGCATGCACTGGAAGCAAAAAATGATGGACCTTCAGTCAAGGAGCACAACCTCTTTGAAAGCAGACACCACTTACCAGACTTCATCAGGAAAGAGTGATGTTCCTAAGTGTCCAATCAAGAAGTACTCAGTTTGTTCAAGAACA
Source organism: Corapipo altera (assembly GCF_003945725.1). Lineage (NCBI taxonomy): Eukaryota > Metazoa > Chordata > Aves > Passeriformes > Pipridae > Corapipo > Corapipo altera. The sequence continues at coordinate 583,916 of NW_020884957.1, read as the reverse complement.
ACACAGAGATGGCCCTCATGCCAGTTCAGTCATTAATTCAGAAAGAAATCTATCCGTTCTTTAAAATGAAAGTAAAAACTTTAAGTTTTCGAATTTAAAAAAAAAAAAAGTTAAGCTAAGAATCATTTTGGCTGGGTGTCCATTTCCTTATCTGGTCTCTTCTTTACAAGCAATTTTCCTATTTTGGTTTCCATCCTGCATGCTCTGTTTGTACTTCGTGACTTGGCAGGGACAAGGTATAGGAGCAGAAGACTTTTTAACAACAGTCCTCTCTGACTTCCCATTTTTGTAGTATTCTGTTTTCTGAATTTAGGAGGACTAATGAGAATGTCAAAAGAAAGGAAGTGGCAGCATGCGCTACAACTCTTTGGAGAAAATTGAGTTGATTTTGCAACAGAAGAGTAGTGTGTGCTTAGCTAATCTTTACCTAGGGGCTTTCATGTTTTTATCATCATAATCCTTATTAAATCGCTGGAATTATTATTTATTAAATTAATTTTGCTGTTTCACGTTCTCTGAAAGTCTACAACCCATGGGAAGGACATGACATGTGTCTTTCCTCTTCCAGAGCTTTCATCTTCCTAAGACAGTCACAGGCTCTTCTGCAACAGGAGCCAATTTTCCTTCAGTAACAGTAGCAATCAGTTCCACATTTTCCTCCAGTTTGCTGCATCAGAGATTTGCATGCTGATACTTAATTTCTTTCTCACTGCCGTCTCCACTGGCCCTTTCTGTTAGTGTCTAGGAGGCTTTGGTGTTTAGTTAGTGCCAGTTCCCGGTTTTGTACTGTTAACTTGCTGCAGGAGCCCAGTTTAGGGTATCAGCTTGCATAACATGCAGTTTGTACGCTGGTGAAAGACTGATTTGGTATTACTACAGTTACTGTTTTAAACACAAGCATTCCCAAGAAATTATGACTTTATTCTAATATAGCCCTGCTGTGCTTTTTCACATATGCTATATGCTTTCATACTTTTTCTAGGTAAACATGAGTCAGCAAAGCCACACATGCTTTCAATACAAGAGAAGGTTGTTGACTATATTATTCTCTTTTTAATGAAAAAAAGGCCAAAACCCAAGTTTTGGCAGGCTTAGCAAGACAGTTTTTTAAATCACCATTTTGAGGCATCCTGCCATCCTTTTCAGTGTACAATGCCTTCCTGTTTATGCCCTTCGCTCCCCCAGAACCGGGGGGGAGGGGGGGGGGGAGGCGGGGAAATTACGCCTAGTTTGAAGCCAGCCTACGGAGAAAGGTGGGAGATTAAAAGTAGTTCTGTGGTAAATACAACCATTCTCTTTAAAAATAAATAATTTCTCTTAGCAATGCCTTTTCGGCTTGCTGAGCTTCCAGAGAACGTTAAGGGCTGTGATAAGTTGGCATTGCTGCTGCGGTATCGTAGCAACTCCAACAAATCAAGACTGCACCCTCAAACAATGAATCATTCATTTAGAAACCATATCTTCTCTTTCCCTTACTTGTGAAAGGTTTATTCCTTTCAGGAGGAAAATTTATATCCGCCATACAGACGTAGGCTGCATAATACCTTGTGGAGCACGTACAATAGCTTTGGAGGCATTGCTCAGGGCACTGCCTTCTGCTAAGGCAGTAGTTTTAAAGAAGTCTGAAAAAGGCAGCAGTGGTAGCTGTTTGGGTAGCTGCCACTTCCCAAAGCTGCTTCCCTTCAACCTCTGCATTTTACCTGTCTTGCTGAAGGGAATTAGCATTACATCATTATAGCCTTTGGTTTAGCTTGTTCTAGTAAGATGGGTGAATCACCTAGTGAGCCAGCAGCTGAAAGTATTTATACTGCCAAATTAGTTATTAATGATCTGCCTCTAACAAGCATCTAAACTATAAGCAGGAAGAAAAAAAAAAAAGTAATTATTTTCTTACTAAGAAATCCCAGATGAACACATTGCTAAGAAACATGTCAAAAGAGTCAGCTTAAAACACACTAAATCAGATTTCCTAAACACTGCTAGACACCTCTGAAATCAATTAGACATCCGAGAACCACTGTAAGAAGCCATCTGAATGAGAAGGCTGTGAAAAAGAAAAGTGCCTTTCCAGGTCTATGTCCAGTTGCTGAACTTAATGACAGGATCGGAGCACACGCTTTCTTTTTCCTTTGATGTGCAGATTGAAAGAGAAGACTTGGCTTAGAACAAGTAAGCCAGTTCAATTAAATACTGAAGTGAAATGTCTTTGCACGGTAAAGAAGGTATACGGTTATTCTAGCTCTGGAGTTCAGCCCTTCAGAGAAGTAATATAGTGAAGTAATTTGATTAAATTAATAAAAACAGGCATGTCTTACTTAGGCTCATTGACAAGCAAGTAAATAATAAAAAATTGCTTGGGCATTCAGTCTAATCAAATTTTATTATATTTGTCATGCTAATTCCTGAATTTTGATTCAAGTTTTTCAAAGTTGACAAACCTCTGGATGCGAAATTGAAAACATACACTTTGAAGGGTTAAAAAATACAAACTTTAATTTTTTAAGTTAATAAACATATTTTTCTATCAGATGTAGACTTTTTTCTTTTTGCTTTAGTACTTCTAAAGCACTAGGGCTGCTGAGTTGTCTTGTTTACTTTAACTTGGGTATGACAAGTTTTTCAGTAATGCTTATTGAAGAATTTGAAAGATAAAGTGAAAGAAAACTTGAGGAAACCATTTCTTCTATGGATGGCTGAGCTGGTCAATAAAGAAATCCTCATTTTCCTTTTCTATACCTTCAGTTTTCTTACCAGAGCTGTGCAGGAGAACAATGATAAGTGAATAAAGGGGTAATTTCACTGACAAGTACCTTGCCTTCTTCACTGGGCACAGGGCACCTGATAATTCAGTTAAGGTACTTTGCATGGCAGGTCTTGATATCTGCATCTGCTGGTTTTGGTTGGGATAGAGTTATTACTTTATAGTAACTACTATGAGGCCACATTTTGGATTTGTGCTGAAAACAGTGTTGATAATTCAGGGGAGTTTTTAATTATTGCTGAACAGCGCTTACACAGAGTCAAGGGCTTTTCTGCTCCTTACCCCACCAGTCAGGGGGCTGGAGGTGCACAAGAAGTTGGGAGGGGACTCATCTGGAACAGCTGACCCCAGCTGACCCAAAGGATGTTCCAGACCATATGGCATCATGCTCAGCATGCAAAACTCTGAAGAAAGAGGAAGGAAAGGGGGACGTTTGGAGTGCTGGTATCTGTCTTCCCAAGTCACCTTTATGCGTGACAGAGCCCTGCTTTCCTGGGAATGACTGAACATCCCCCTGCCCATGGGCAGTGGTGAATGAATTCCTTGTTCTGCTTTGCTAGGATGTGTGTCTTTTGCTTTCCCTGTTAAACTGTCTTTATCTCAGCCCACGAGTTTTCTCACTTTTACCCTCCTGATTCTCTCCCCCATCACAGTGAAGAGGGGGAGTGAATGAGCAGCTGTGTGGGGCTTAGCTGATGGCTGAGGTCAAACCATAAGCACTGCTTCATCACAGTGTGTTAAACTTTAAACACAGTCACTATTTGTTCTTTGTTTTAACCATGCAGTAGTGGAGAAATAAAATGACCTCAATCGTTCACTGCTGTCTTAAGGAACCATCAGGTTATCTGTTACACACTGTAGAGGAGGATAATAGACAAGTGACAGATAAGCTCTTTTGAAAAAGCTCATGGTGATACCTTTCAAAGCTATAGTGTCCCAGTTTTTTTTACGTGAGGGCTTTTTGTTCCTATTTCAAGGTGAGGGAAATAATAAAGGCTGAAAAAGTCATGATTGGGGTTGAACCTACTTTAAATCTAGCACTTGAAAAGGACTTCTGATGCACACAAAATTATTCGGATATATCTCTGGTTCTAGGATCATCACTGGCATACATCCAAATTTCAGTCAGTGAATTATGGCCCTTAGTTTATTTTCACTCCTTTCCATCATCAGAAAAGACTGGGAATAGTATTTTCAGTTACCATAATGTCTTAATTGAAACTAAATATGTGCGCGGTGCTAAGCAAATATAGAGGAGGCACTCTATCCTGAGAGGTCTGGTCCTTGAGGAGCAAGGAGATTAGAAGAAAATGTTGCTGCAGTATTTGCAAATAAGGTGGTGGTCTGACTTCCAGTTCCTTAGAGTTACATGGTGTATATGCATTATCTTCTGTTCACCATCTGGAAAAAAGTTACTAGCTTTCTAAGGAATTGCTTGTGTCCTCACTCTGGCAAATAAGGAAGAGAGGTTTGAGAGGTTAACCTCTAGCAGAAAAATCTGTAAATGTAGGACTTGTTCACTTCAGGAGGAGGCAAACCACCTCATTTTCCATTTCAGATTGGCTCAAATTGTTCAGTTGAGTTTCAGCCTTAGTAAACAAAACTTCAGAGTAGTGGTTTTAATCCCCACTGTCTGATTTGACTCCCAGATTAGGACTTTGATAGTGTTGTTAAAATCCATAACAGAATTCTGAGTTTTTACTTACATGTGAATTGATTTTATTTTTTTTTTTCAATTAATGTCATCCTTTGTCTCTTGGCATTAGTACACTACAGTGCCACCTCTGAACAGAAGACAAGAAACGTTGAAGGTCTCTAGCCAAAGGGGAAAGCAATTTGTTTCTGTAGAACCCATGTGACTGCTTAGAACGTTATATTGTCTTCACTTAGAAGAAGTGAATACTCTTTTCTCTCTATCAGATATCTTCTAAAGCTGTTTATGCTTTGCATCTCTGGGGAGAAGAATGGTTGGTTTTCATTCATCCTCTGCCAAATTGGCTGTATCAGGATTTCAGGTCTGGCATTTGAAGTCATGACTGCCCTTGTGCCCATGAAAAACTGAAGATACTTTCATAGGTTAAATGAAAGCTTAGTCTTGATGACCTTTTCCTTGTTAGAGGAGATTGTTTTTTTGGATTATGGCCTCTGGCCTCCAAGTGTAGTATCAGATTTTTCCACTCATGTGCTGTGAGTGCTTAGTCATTAGGAAGTTCACCGCCAGACAAATCATAGCTCTGCCTTTCCTGTTGTCACTTTTTAGTACTATTCTTTGAACTATTCATGTGCTGATGAGTTTTTCAGCAACGAATGCAGGGGAATAAAGTTCATGATTCCTCCGTGAACTGCTCACCACATATCATATACTTCTTCAAATGACTGAAAAAATGGAGGAGATACACTCCGATTTTAATTACTCAGGAGAGGTCCGATTCGCTTCTCCTTCCTCCAGATATTTTACAGGATGTTTATCCTCACTTTAGCAGTCATTCACTCTCAGACGTGCAGATGAACACCACTCCCAAAGGGGCAAAGTGAATAAACTTTGGTTCATTGACTGGCCTGTGGTAGGAAGAAGAGACAACTGTAAGAAACCTTTCCATCTAGTTCTATTTGGTAAGAGAAAGGAAAAAAATACATGAGTTGCTATCTTCAGGAATTCAAACCTTCTGCCCTACAGTATATTAAATTTAGAAAACATATTAACGTACCACAAAACCCACAGGACAGATTTCAGTTGACTCCACCTAGATTTTGGTGGCAAAACATCCTGGCCACATAAACCAATGGAGCATTTTGTGTGGAAATATTGGCTTCAGCAGTTATTACTCACAAGTCAAAACAGAAAGATTTATTCCATTTTCCATTTCAGTTCTCCTCCATCTTATAACCTCAGGAGGAAAGCTTCCTTATTTTCAGTTTATCCAGACGCAAATACCTATAGGAAGTAGAAGGACATGAAGAATCCTCCCTGAAGCTTCTTCCTGCTGTATTCTTCAAACAGAAGCTTCTTGGGAGGGATTTCTAAAGTCAGAGAGGTTGCTTGGGAATCACCTCTGAAGCATCTGCAGCTGCTGCGGAAAACAAATGCAGCCACTTTTATGATTGAATATTTTGGCTAAGTTTTTCCTAGTACATACATTTTCCAGAAGTTATACTTTACAGCAGGTAAATGTATTGGAAAGCACTGTGATTTAATGTGGGAAGGCTCTGTAGCCCTTGAAGATCAAAAAGTGTAATGCAAACAAAAGAAAGTCAAGCAAAATTGAGTAATGAAAAAGTCAAAGGGGTTGTGTTAAAGAAAAAAAGTCTTTCTTTTCAGTGGACTGAGGTACCAAACTAACCAGGGTTGTTCCTAGCCTAGATTTCGAGAAAGCCTCAAATCATTTGAAGGCACGGCACTTGACTCCTGTACCTACCTAACGTAGGAGGTCTCATGCCTTTCCCTGTCTTGGACACAATTAAAATATTTCTGAGGTTTAAGCAGGTGAAGAAAAACACAGATTCTGTCACACACTTTTACTACAGTAAACTTCAGGCCCTGCACCCTTCCAAGCCTGAGCACCTCATTGAATGTAGAGTCCACAAAATATTTCACTTTAAAAAATACAACAAAAAGTACTTAATCAAATTTCTCATTATCTTGGCTTGCCGTGCACCTACAGTTATCTCCGTTGTATCTTTTAATATATATTCATCTGTTCTCTTTGCACATGTAGTCAAGTAAAAACAGTGACACTGATAAAATATTGGTTTAACTGATGCTAAAGGAGATAACTTGGGGCATGGCTAATAAAAGCTGATGCATGCATGATTAAAAGAAAAAAAAGGAGGCAATATCTGTAAGTATTATATAACAATATTGAATGGTTCTGGCAGGCTGCAATGCAAATACAGTGTACAGAGAAAGAGGAGCTGAGTGCTGTAGTGGTCAAGAGCACAGGAAATTAGGGATGATGTGGTTGTGACCCATCCCTCCCTTACAGGCTTTTTTTGAAAGGCAATACATTTGCCCTGTTACTTGTTAAAGAAAAAGAGGAAATGGGGAGGCAAAGGCATAGCTGTAACCATAGTGTGGGGCGAAAAAATCAAGACTATAAAAAAAAAACCCAACAACCAAAAGCAGAACCTCCTGCTATGTAACAGAGCTGTTGCACACACATAACAGGATCTCAGCAGCACTGAAACATGCTGCCTCAGAGGCTGGCTGAGCTGTCTGGTGTTAGAAAACAGCTGGAGAACCAGGGGGAAACACCTCTGAGATGTGACCTTGAGGACTTAAGCCAGAGCCCTCTGCTGAAGTTGTCCTTCAGAGCATCTTCTGCAAAAGGAGGTGAGGCCTCCTTGTTTGAAATCTGGTTTTTGGGGCTGTTTTCTCATCCTCATGCTGCATCTTGTCCTGAAAGAAGGGGTGAAATGGGACAAGAGATCCAAGTGACATTAGTGCCCATGATAATAATTTAAAAATAAGATGTAGGCACTCCTTTGGTTTTCCAGGTTATATTTCCCTACCTTGGAATGCACAAGGAATATATTGCTGAGAAGGATTATGCCACACATCTTTTTGCCCTTGTTACCTGTGGAAGAAAAACAGTTTTCTGTTTCAGGGATTAGAGAGCTAACCCCTGAAGTCTTCTGAACTCGAGCCAAATTGTATACAAGTCCTGTGTATACCAATTTGTTCTAGTACCAGCACCATCTTCTGAATGAAATTACTCTTCTTCCCTGTTTTTTCCGTCATGGTTGTGTTGAAACAGAGAAGCTTCTTAGCCTTCTGTTTGGTATGGAAAACAACCTCTTTGGTTTCCACTCACTTGATCAGGTTTCTCTGTACCCCTGGATCAGCTTAGTAACCTTCCACTGAATTGGGGATGCTCTGAAAGCCTCCTTGATCCATTGCAGAAGAGACGGGAAAAATATTTCTCAGTGTCTACCAGAAATGCCTCACCAGACCAGTTCTCCAATTGCATTTGCCTTTTTTCATGGCTGCATCACCCTGCCGGTCAGTCATTTGGCAGTGTGTTAGTGCACTCAGTCTAACTGAAGTTCCTGGCGTGTGCCAAAAATTCTTGTTGTTAGTCTCCAGTATTTGGCTTGGCATTTTCAACTTTTTTCATCCCAGTTTTATTGCACAAGTCTCAATGTGATCTGTGCCTGTGGTGTTTAGTAGATTTGCATCCCTAGCATGTGTAATCTGCATATTCACAGTGTTTGTGATGTGGTGAATAAAAATTAATGAAAATACTCAAGAATATCAGCTTGATCTTCAGGAGCCCCACCAGTAAATTCCTTTGAGGCCTGTGCATCTCCTTTCAGCATTGCTGATTGCATTTCTCTTTGAGCCAGCCCTGTAAGCATTTCAGAGGTCCTCTTCTAATCCATGTAATTATTCAGTCTGATGAATCCTCTCCTATGTGCTACCATATCAGATACTGTTACCTAATCAGATTGTACAAACACAAGCATGACAAATTAATTAAAGCCCCTGCAATTTCATGCACTGCTTCTTTGAAGGTTTGCAGTGTGGACTGTCTAGCTGTTGCTGTCTGGACCCTATGTAAAGCTTGCTGAGTATGGCTTCAGTCCTCAGTTTTGCCTGTGTTCCATAACATTATATTTGCTGAAAATACAGTGGGATTTGGGGATGACGTTTACTCTAGTTTGAACCATTTCAAATAGTCACAAGGAGAATATTCTAATTCGTTGGCCATTTTCTGAAGTTTTCATCGTTACTTTTTCTCCCATGTAAGCATTGCTTGAGGATTTCCTCCATTCTTTTTTTTTTGTTTTGGTTTGTTTTGTTTTTACCGCTGCAGTATGCAGCGTTGGTTGTTTACTTGATGTGGGCAAAGTATGTAACGTGATCAGAATGCACTGGAGTGCCAGTGCCAGCAGTACTCCCACAGACCTGTGCAAAGGCATCTGCAGCAGACTGGGATTTTTTGTGAGCTGAAACCAGCAGTCCTGCTTCCCACTGACTTGGTAACATTCCACCATGAGATCCACCATTGCCTTGAAAATAAAATGGGTGTGTACAGCCAAACAGCCTTTTCAAAAGAGCACTTGCAATAGGCGTGCAGCTTTGTTTCCACCAGCTGACTTCATGGTCTCCTCTGTCATTACTACTGTTGGTGGAGATGCACAAGTGGAGACGTGTGCCAGAGTGGAAAAGGGAAAGATAATGACCCTCTGAGCTGTACCTTGCAACTTTTTTTTGGTCTGAGGTCTTCAAGTCACTTCCTCTCTAAGCCTAATAAGCCTTTTCTCATGGCATCTTCCAAATCTGGCCTCTCCCTCCATTCCACATCTATCACTGCAGGCATGACTGCCTGTATGTTTCTATATGGATTACTGCCTTCCTGCTAGCAACAAATTGCTTTTCTCTAGTACAGGCAAGTTCAGTAAGCATGCCAAATTCACACTGCTGAGTATCCTAAAGAATTCACTGACCTGTTACCAAATCAATACACCTTAGAGTCCAAAAATGTTTTAATTGTTGTGAAACATAAGAATTTAGACTGTACACAAAGGCTTCAAAACAGAATATCTGTTCTGGCACTGACCTGGATTTCACTTTCCTCTCTCAAAATCTATTTATTCCAAACTACTTTGTCTGGATGGAAAACCATAATCTGTGGCATGACAGAATGCTGGCACTGAAGCAACTAACAAATGTATAATATTAACATCAGGTTCTTTAGGAGCAGGAAAAAGAAAAGCCTTCGGCTTAAAAGTAGATTATTGAAATACCCTCTAGTACCGATAAGGTTTTGGTATTTTGGTCAAGGTCCACTGTAGGCTTGCTTTGTAGTTTATTAGTTTGCTGTAGGCAGACAACCCAACCTGGAATCAGAAAGCTGGAAAGGCCCTTGGCAAGGGCTTCCAGTGTCACAGGGACAGTGGGTTGCTCACCAGCCTCTGTGCAGCCCCTCACTGTAGCTGTGGCACTTTAGCTTGCTTCATATGTTGCACAGTCATATGGTACAAAACCTTTTTGTATGGGTGCTTTAAGCTACTTTAGATCTTCTAATCCCTAGAGAAGAACAGTAATCCTAATCTGAACCAATATTTTCAAAATGAAATAAACTAGCAAATAAATAAATGTAATGTATACAATTCTTTCATCATAGCACAGTGTAAACTGTGCAATACTGTAAATAAGTATTGCTCTGAAATGTAAACTTGCCTGGAAAATTACAGCACTTTTGTGCCCTCCAATATCCAACATAGGAATTTAGGATGGAAAGCAGAGTATTACTTGACTGAAACTTCAAGACTGTTTCACCTAACAGCTGTAAGAGAAACATGTTCAAATTGTACAAAACAAGATGTGACTTTTTTCATGACCATAGGTAGCAGAGTTGAGAGTTGATAGCACCTTTTAACAGATATTACCTTTGGAATATTAAAAGCAATATTAAATTCAACAAAGCCAAGATTAGTTTTGCCACTGCATGTAGAACTGTACCATTCCTTCTTTCCATTACTAATATAATTTCACCTGCTTAAATTTGTGTGGCTGGATGAGATGAGTGGGGGAGGTCTTGACACTTACTGCATCCTTCAGTGCCTCCTGGTAATATGCCTGGGAAAGCAGAAGCACTCAAAGAAAGTTATTCCTCAAGGAAAAAACACTTTTTGATTTGCACTGATTTTAGAAGCTACTGGATCAGGTCCTACTACTTGCATAAAATAGCATTTTAAGTACATTTACTTGCCATTCATAAAACATGATTTTGAAAAAAGGCTTATATTTCAGGCTATTATCATAGTACTGGTTGAAGTCCCATCTTAAAAAGGTCCATGTTTTTTTGAAATTCTAACAAGAAGAATACAATGTCCTTTTTCAGAGACCTTTAAGTTTTTCACATTATTTTGTACTTTAAAGCCCTTCTTTCTTTCTCAAAGGCACTGGTACCTGTTCTGATGACAGCTGCAAGGGTGGATGCTTTCCCACTGCAGGCAGCAAGGATGGTCCTGGATGAGTAACCGCTCTATTGCTTCCCTTTCCGGAGAAATTAATTATGACAGCTGCAGTAAATCAGCAAACTGGGGTGTACCTTCCTGCACCCTCAGCTTCACTGCTAGTTCAAATTAAAGGCTGTCACTCCACGTGGTCTGCTAGGAGGGGTCCTCTGTTACTGGAGGGCTGAGACATGGTCTAGCTTGAGTGTTTGCATTGTGAGTTTTGTGACACAAACATGAAGAGTGTGCCACTTTGTCCTGCCACAGCCGTCTGGGGGTTAGCAGAAAACTTCGTTTTTAGCTGCTGTTGATGGTGCATCCATTAGTGCTGTAGGTCTTTCTCCAGGGTGTGAAAGCAGAGGGGGAACACAGTTGTACGTGCGTGAACTGGAGCTCAAGAGTTGATCCCCAAATTAGGGGTGAAATAAATACCATGACTGAAAGAGGTTCAAACTATTCTTTGTCCTACACTATTTGAGTTTCAAGATAAGCTTGCAACAGAGCTTCAGAACAGAATTGCCTTTAATTTTACAATGCCTATAATTCAAGGCTCTTCGGTTATAAATCCCCCCAGTTCCAAGGAGAAAAGGCTTAATCCACTGGATACCACTGTGACAAGCATCTGCTTCCTCAAAGGCATCCTTATTAAAATGAATCAAGATAGTCTCCTGGGGGAAAGGCATCATAAAAACTCTGTTATAAAAAGAAGTACCTTATTTTCCTTAAAGTCTTTTGATCAACAGCAGCAGATGTATTTCTGACTGCAAAAAAAAAAATTACATTATTTGAATATGTAGTTGAGTGGACCTGTCTTTTGTTCAGGGTGAAATAACTCATATAGCTAACAAAAGAAATTAAATTCTTCCCCCAGATTTGAGCTGTATGTGTTTGAGATATTGTTAATTGAGTTAGAGAATTATTGCATCTCAGTTCCTGCTATAAAATAAGGTTTTGGCACTCTTGCCTAGAGTTGACAGATCAGTCACACCGTTAGCTTAAATTTGCAGTGGCAGCAACAATTCTGCTTCAGTGTAACCTCAACAAAGGATTTCCTCCAGTATCAAACACTAAAATGAAGTTGAAACATAAAGTCAGGTCTTCCAAAAAGAAGATACGATGAGACCCAAGACATAAGGACAATTGGATTCCAGCAGGTTCTGGTGCGGATGGCAGATGGGGAGTGTGTACATACCTGCCCTGTGCTTGAGCAAGAGATACCAGGGATGCATCTGAGGATGGAGAGGGTGAGCAGAGAAAAGTGTGAAGGTCTAAATCACCTGAGAGTGGGCAGCACTGAGAAGCTGTTTTCTGTGATGCCATCTACTGCTCTTTGATAAAGTGCACGATGACTTAAAGAAGGTTGAATCTGTTGCTATTAGATCAAACCACAAGGGACAAACCCATTGGGGTTTGCAAGTTACCCACCAGCAACGGGCACTGAGGTGTATGTTCCTTGGGATTGGGTTCCAGAGCTCACTGGGGTTTGAGTCCTGCCCTACGCTGTCATCACAGTAGCATAACCAATTTCAGCAAATTCACTGCCTGCAGTAAATCTGGGGTGACCTGAGAGAAGGGATCTTTTTGGATCATCCAACCTTGAAGTTAGACTATTTAAGAGAGGTGTCATGACACCTTCATTCACTTTACTCTTATCACAGTAATATTTTTGACTCTTTGGAAAAAAGAGTTTCAAATAGAGAGTTTAGAAAAGATATGTGCTGTGCAGCATCAAGTCTATAAATGCATGGAGTAGAAAACTATGCTTTACAGTTCTAATAAGCTGTTTTTGAACATCTGCCCCTTCAGGATCACAATTGCCAAATGACAGTGCTTTGGAGGACCATCCCACAATACTTCTACAACTCTTAAACTGCAGTTCCTAAGCTAGATCATTACTTGAATTCTATCAGAATGTAGTCTCATTTTAGCTTCAGTTATAAATTTTACTTTGAGAGCTGTGATTAGTAAGAACAAGTTTCTTCTAGGCTACTTAGAACAAATGTAATAGGTTATCAGCAGGAGCATGACAAGAGGGAGTAGCAATTAAAACCATCATGTGGCATTATCTCAAAGAAATCTTCATTTCCTTTGCAAACATACCTTCCAGCTTTTGTTGCAAGACATCAACCAGCAATGACTGCTTCAAAATATTTCACGTTTGCTCCCACTACCACTCTACAAGGTCTGTTCCAGGACCTCATTTCCCTGATGTCAGAAACAATTTATCTGTCAAGACTTGCATAGACTAGTTTGTTCCTGACCTGCACCTGGAGATTCAGTAGTTTTAGTGCCTTCCTGGCACTTATTTCCCAGAAATGTTCTACCAGTGGCTGTGCACATTCCCATTTCATTGCATTTCTGCCATACCAGTAGAAAAACTGTCGTGATCCCTGTGTGCTGTTGGCTTCATGCATGTTTCTGCAGTGGTTGTATTCTGGTATTACATACCACCCCTACAAGAGCTTCAGCATTATATTTACCCCAAGGTGGTATGCCATTGCAGTCCAAGTTGGTGGCCTTAGCATCATCACATTTCAGAAACTGTTTTGGGAGCACTTAATGCTTTTGCCTGACTGCCCTGCAAACCTTGACAAAGCAAGCCCAATAGCCTCTAAGGGCTAGAGTATCACAAGCACAGAATCTGGAGTCCATGATGATAAGCAGAGTATTCACTGCTTTCTCTAAGTCCATCTTATTATGTTTGAAGAAGAAAGCATCCCCTGTGCATATTATTATTGGTAGAAAAACTGTACTTCTAGATAAACAGGATAGAGGACAGAATATGTGTGCAAGAAGGGTTTTCAGTCCTGTTGTTTAGCCCCAAGGATGATGGCATTGAAGTTTCTTGTGCCACACTTTTTGAGAACCTGACAACACAACATTGTCTGTTTACAGGTTCAGAAACTGAAACTGAGCTGAAACATGTGCTTTGTTTCCTTCTTTATTGCTAAACCCTACTGGAGTTTTCAGTACAGGCAGACAAAGTGCAGGCAATTCGAGTAGATTATCGTAGAAAAATAGTGTGTTTGGGTTTGTGTGCCCCCTGCAAGTTTTGAAGTTTTGTTAAGGCAAAGTACACTTAGTGACAGAGACCATCAACTTGTCCGTAGTAATGTTAGTCCTTTTATTACCTGTGCATTCAGGATTTTGCAAATGAGAGTTGTTTTTCTTTTTGGGTGGTGGTTTGTTAGATTTTTTTTGGTGGTTTTTTGGTTGGTTGGTTGGGTTTTGTGCCTTGTATTTTATTTTGTCCTTTGGCATCGAAGATTCAGCAAAGGATAAATTGTAATTTATTGTTCTTATAGACAGAAAAATGTAGTGAAGAGTTCACTGGGTAAGAATAGCTTATAGGCCATGCTACGCTATTGAAGCAAGCTAGCTAAATTTTTCAATCCCCACAGCAGCAGTAGTGTGACACTCGACTCTCTCTCCCTTCATAAGAATCTTGGCAGGATGCCCATCCGAAGCCAATTTTGTCTTTCATATTAAAGAGATAAATTATAGCTGTTCTGAATTAATGTTTTACATCCTCTGTACTTCCCTGCTCATCAGCAAGAGGACAAAAAAATTCCATGTATAGAGAAGATAGGAGATTGCATCTCCTCTGACTTTGTGGAAATAGGATAGTAAATGACTCAGAAGGCAGAACAAGACTGGTGTAGGGGTGAGGGGGTCTATAATGAGAGGCTGTTCTCCCAATGAAACCCCGGCACAATGTGGACTACTGCTATAAAAGTGTGGTAGATAGTCTGTCTTCTCTGCATTTCATACCACTTTTGAAATCCATGAGTAAGGAGACCCATTATTTAAAACCAGTGACTCAGACAGAGAACCTACTAGGCAAAATTGCCTGTTGCACTATGGTGTTTCAGCTTCAGTTTTGCTTAAGCTTCTGAGAATCCCTCAGTGTTTTTCCTGAACTTCAGAAGTCAGCCTTATGAAAATGAGTTAGTAAGTTTTGAAAGTTTATGAAAAGGTCAAGCAATTAGAGGGAGTAGAATGGTAGAAAAATGTTCATTGCTATTGCAAGAATCACTTTTAATAAGAAGGGATCATTGCATCAGGAATAGAAGAATGAGAAAGGATGCAGTAAGATAGCTTTAAGCTTGGAGTTAGGTTTGATGTAGTCACAAGGCTAAGAGAGCATTAAGTTTATCAGATGTCTCATGGGTGACAGATACTCTGTTGCTGAAGACCTCTGTAGAAATGCTGTTATTCAGCAAAACCCATTTAAGAATTACTGGGACAGTATTTACAGTTCCTCAGTTAGTGGCGGAACCCATCCATAGTGTGTCTGATCACCTCTTTAGCTGGAAGAGATTTAATTTTTTTTTATTTTATTTTGTGAACTTGGAGCTAGACACTTTTAAAATCAGATTAAGCATCAAATTATACTACATATTTGGCATAATCAAGAACACTCAAAAATGCACTCATGACTGTGCTTCTGGTGAAGACTCACATCTGGCAGACACATAGAAATAAAAGTTACAAGGCTTTCTACAAGCCTATGGGTGCTTCCAAGTCTCTCCTTCCCTTAGGGGAAGGCTGCCTAGGTACTACTTAAGGAATTCTGAGTAGAAGCACTAGCTACCGATTTGCTGAAGATGTAACAAAATTAGTTATTGTCAGGCATTTAAAGGTTACTGCAGTGAACCCCTGGCTCTAGAGTTTGTTTGTCCCAGTATATTCAGAAAGTATGCTTTTTTGTCTTCCTCTAATTTATGTGTTACCAAGAGGTACAGAGGAGGAGCTTGCAGCATTGATGCATTTTCCAGTTCTTCCCTTTTTGATTGAATCCAGTAAGGATAGGGCATATCTATCCTGATTGCATTTCAAATTAGCTAATATTTCACCTGTGTTTCCATTGTCACAGAAAGCCATTTATTATAATGGCACCAAATGGGCTCCCAGCTGCCATGAGATGATAACATAAGCAGCAGTAATCAGGTTCTCCCATGGCATCCCACTCTTCTAGGTCAGAAGGGTATTTTCAGCCTTGCTTGTGTAGAAATATTACTGTACTTCCCCTTGTGAAAGACAGGGCGTTTAAAAAAGAGTGCACAGTTTCAAAAGAAACTTCTTGATTACCTGTGTTCCATATACCCAATGTCTGGAAAAAACCCTTGTGCAATAATTTCATTGTGAGTTGGCTTGTTGACTTCATGTCATTGGATACTGAAAGAACCAGTCGAGCTATTTTTAAAAGGAAGTGTTAGCCAATCCTGTCAACAACACCTGCAAAAACCAGAAGAGAAGTTCAAGGTTCTCAAAACTTAGGCTGAAGACATAGAAGGTTAGATTTTCTGAGAAAAAAATTTACTTTGGAAAAAGGCTACCTGTTCTCCTTTTTATCTTCCTCTGCACGCACGTCTTTACCACCCACTTCTCATTTATTTGAAACAGATGCATTAGGTCAGATTCTAGAGGTAGAATTACTGGTTTAGTGAGACTGTCTCTTTCTGCAGATATTGAAGTATTGGAAAGTTGTGTAATAACTGGAAATACTTCAAAGTGTCTTTTGCACGAGCTTCAGAGAAATGAAACTACTGCCACTATCCACAGTTTGTTTTCAGGTCCACTGAGTAACTTTAATCTCATCCCAATAAAGTTGGTACAAAGAATAAGAATGGAAGAGAAAGAAAACCAGATACAAACAGAGTTTTCTTACTCCTGTTGAGGACTTTATTTACATGGGTGTTTCCAGCAGCGGAAACATCAAGTTTGTGTTTAGGCTGGTGATCTGGGTGCCCTCTATTTGTCACTTCTAAGCAACTAAGACATGAGCTATTCTGGCAGCTCTACACTTGCAGTCGCAGGCACTCACACCTAACAAACTCAGCTTTGTGTAGCCCAAACTGTGCTTTGGCTAGCCGGCAGCATGCTGGAGGGAACAGCTGCTTAATGACAGACCTTAACCAGCCGTGCTCCCCGCTCCCGACACAACAGCTGATGAAAATATCAGACCTCAAATATGTTCTGCTCTGCTGAAGCTGGGCAAAGCCCTGGAACATAAGTAACAAGTCTGTGCTGGGCCACATGGGGAGATAAATGCTTTAAGAGTAAGCTAATGGACAGCAGATAATTGCATAGTGCACTAAGTACACATAAAGGTAGGGCTGTCCTACATGTTCATGGACAGCTGGTCAAGCTCCCACTTCTAAAATCAGGCACAGAAGCCTTTTTTGATGGTTATGTGTATTTTTTTGTAATCATAGTTGCTTTGACGTATTTTTTAGATTGTTTGGGGTTTTTTTGACATAGTGCAGTACTGAGGAGGATGAAAGACCAACCTACAATTATTTGCCTTTTTTCTTCCTATGCCCAGTCATTGGACAAGTCAAGAATTCTTTGCATTTACTCAGCAGGCTCCTTACTTCTCCGGTCTGCAGTGAGAGAGAGAACATTTACCGAAGCTGAATGAGCAAAACCTGCTGACACTTGCTTTGGTTTGCTTTAGTATTTCATTATGTACAAGAAATGTTCGTTAAATTTTCTCTAGTAGACTTGCATGATGACACTTTGAGGGAGCTCTGAATGACTAGGGAAGTTCCACTGAAAACAGACGGATCGCAGTTTGTGAACTACATTTACTTTGGTCTCCTGCTGGCTACTGATAAATTTGAACTATACCGGTGGAGGGAAGGAGCAAGAACCAGATAACAAAGAATAGTGTCCCCTAATTCTCACATATACAACTTTTGAGTAATGAATTTGTGCTTTAGTCATGTCTGAGAGTGATTTGAGGAAAGAATTCTATTTCTACACAGTCTTCCCTTAGAGCCCATTATCTGAAATCATTTTGGTCCCATCCTGCACAATGTCAGTGAACTTTGCCATCTTTTGCAATGAAGACAGGCTGAACATCTACCACTGAACTATGTGTCTCAGGGATTTATTTTCCAAAAGGATCAGCTGCTGATATAACAAAAAGTTCCCTCATAGGACATCCATCTTGGAGGCTTCTACTTCTTTGTTACACCAAACCCCAAAATACGTGTTTGCATGCCCATACTCCAGTGAAGTAACCTGTCTCTCCCAGCTGACTACTAGTGCTGGCTGTAGCAAAATCAGTAATTCTAGCAATAGCAGCAGTAGGATAATCTCTAGAGCAGCCATGAAGTGGTAGGATAGTACATGTGATGATACTAAAAGACTTTGCTGCAGTATTGATGGCCTTGAATTTGATTGTTGGCTTTCACAGAGTTGGTGAGTGTAATTATTGCATCACTTAAAATCCATGTGGAAAGGGAATTGATAGGAAATGTCAACTATTTGTCTTCCAAGTAGTAGGACATGGGCTCTTAATCACTAACAAAGAATGGAAAGTGTACAGAAATAAGAGAACTGAAGCAATAAAAGTAAATTTTACAGATCTGGCCTCCAAGGTTCTTTCCACAAGAGCCAAAATTGGAGAATAAATGACCTCACAATTCTCGAGAGAAAGAATTCTTAGCAGGGTACTGCAACTTTAGTCTGTGGAAAGAGAAATACTTTCCCTTTTGCTTTGAGCAAATACAAGTAGTGTTCCTGTCTCCTGGTTCCTTAAGGATTTGTACCTATATGGTCTCTGCTGTGTGGTGCTTGACCTTCACTTCTCTAAGCTTGATACCCAGAAGCACACTTGGCACAACTGAAATACAGGCAAGATGTGTGTGCAGTTAAGGTAGTTCAACAAGTTTCACTGAGCCTGTGCAACACATACTTTGCAGGTGCTTGGCCAAATGTTGGTCTGGTTTAAAGGGATTTTTGATAGCCTCTGCCAAATTTCAGAAATTCTCACCAAATGCTGCATGCATTAGGATCTTTTTGAACTCAAAAAATATAAGGAGAATGGTTAAAAAATCTACAAAACCAGGGACAAACCTCATTAATTTCCTGTATTCCTGCAGCTGGCAAAAGTAGTTTTGCAGATATGTTAAACTATTTGCTTGGATTTTTTTTTCTTCAATTTGAGTATTTGCCTATTTTTTTAAGGGGAAAAATGGATTTACACTACATGCAGGATCTTGTAATTGTGAGTGTCAGGTGACCTTATGTGAAAAAATACCACTTAAGAGAATTACTTATAATATGCAAAAACATGAGAAAGCAGAAGCTTCATATGCAGTGCATGAACTTGGAAATACAAAAGAAACAAACGCAACATCTGAAAAATGCTGAACAGGAAGGTTGAAAATTGGAAGACAAATGGAGCTAACTAATTTCTCGCTATGAGGTAAAAACATAGGTGAGTTATTGTGAAGGACAAGATCTTTGGTCAAAGTGAGGAGAAGTGGTACTGAGCGATGAAACAAAAGATCTTCCAGGAAAGGAAAGGAAAACGTGGGAAGTTGAGTTAGGCTGATGCTAGCAGTGCAGTCTTCCCTGGCAGGAGAGTCTGCTTTAATGTGCAAGAGAAGCAGATGTGGAT
Organism: Corapipo altera; assembly: GCF_003945725.1. NCBI lineage: Eukaryota > Metazoa > Chordata > Aves > Passeriformes > Pipridae > Corapipo > Corapipo altera. The sequence goes on along the minus strand of NW_020884957.1, from coordinate 564,780 downwards.
CTTAAGATGCCAGTTCTGGTGACATGTTAAGGTTGAGGGTGAGGGTGGCCTCTCAGGGTGGTTGTCTAGAAGACGTGTGGGGTATCCTTGACAACATATCCCAGGTGTTCAGCCTGGGCCAGTGCTCTAAGCTAGTTCCCAACGGCCCCTTCCAACCTGAACCTGTCCTTGCGCTTTGGAGTCTAGTGAGGTGTGATCATGGATAAAGTGGCACTCTCCATTTCAGGATGAGAGAGCCATTAGCAATATTTCAGCAAAGACTGAGTTAATGCTAATGAAAAGGCAATATGCCAGAGTTGTGAGAGACTGACAGCTGTGGGAGCTGTGTAGATTAGATTTGCCGTGTGCATACAAACAAGTCTTATAGCAACCCTTGCAGAGATTTAATTTATAAACATGAGAAAATGTGATTTTATGAAATGTGCAACTGATAGTAAATCAGCTTACTTTTTACACTGGGGGTATGATGTGAGGAAGAGAACAAAGCCTATTTCTGTGGGAAATTAAAAACAAAAGAAGGAGTACTGCCGTATCACTTGTGATTAAGGCAAATATTCTTTGTGGGTAGATACATATAATATGCATTTGTATCCTCCCCAGTGTTTTATAGCACTTAAAGTAATCAAAATGGAATTTGGTGAAGAAATAATAGCTATTCCACTGGGCATTTTTCAGAGACAGGGAACCGACCTTCTCCTAGTTTTATGCATCTCAATTTATGTCTTGATTTTTTTTGTCTGTACTCATAGACTTAGAAACAGAAATAGCTTTTGAGAGGAGAATGAGTCTTTGGCCTCTGCATGAAGAAGATCTGAAGACAACCTCAGCCCGGAGTTTGCCATGCTTATGTAACATAATCACAAATGGTTCTCAGCTTTGTAGATGAGCTCCGGGGAAACCTGAATGAAAAGCTTGCACACTGCTTTGGGAGCAAAGCATTCCCTTGCATGTTTCATCCTAAGTACGTTTTGGACAGTTGATTATCACCAGTCAGAGGATACCAGAAAAGTCATAATGCAGAAGAATATCTCATACACGTTGATTTTGCTTTTGTCCTGTTCCCCTAGAAGCACTGCTTGCCTAAAAAGGGTCAGGAAAATTTAATGCTTGTTATCTCATCTCAGGGGTCATGTTTCTCCACAGACATCAGTGGAAACGGCAGTGGTTTAAGTTGTCTTCATACAGGTGTTGGGCATCCCTGTTCCATATACACTACACAGGGGATGTGTCCTGAAGAGCTTCCCACTGTCATGGCTAATAGCTCTCTTGGCTTCAAGATCTATGTTCTCCACATCCCACAGGGAGGCAACCATCTGCAGCAACTGATTCACCTCTCCACCATTTCTCCCTGTCATAAATATTCTGAAACTGTCAAATCTAGCTTGAAAAGGAGACGTTTTGGCTTCATTTAGTCTGGTTTCTTTCCTGTAGTTCTGCACCAATATCTTCTGCAGTCTCCTGTGGCTTTTGTATTATTCTCTATCTCCTTGTGCTGTTTGTTGTCCTTGAATCTACACAAAGGCAGTGGGTGCTCTAGGGGCAGTGTGCCATAGCTGCTCCTCCAGCTCCAAAACATGTCCTCTTCTGCCTCAGTTCTTGCCATGGGAAGGATTTCCCATTTTCACTGATGTGATTGTTACCGCTGCTGCCCTAGTTATTCCTACACCTCCTGGCTATGCCTATTTGAAAGTGCTGTTCCCCAGTGCATCCCAGGTCAAGTGAAAGCTGCAAGTGCTCTAGAATTATGTTATTTTGGATTTAGAGAATTTATTTAAACTTCTCTCAAGACATACTTTGATACAGCCTGGACATTGGATAGTGAGTGGATAGTGTCAACAAGTAAAACTGAGATCCTGATCATGGTCACAGGGTAACAGGCATTTCTGTTAGAGTAAGAACCTTGCAAAATATTAATTCTTGCTTTTCATTGCTGCTCAGGAATGTGAATGGGGAAAAAATTGCCACTGATTGCATTTTGTGGCTTTTGTCTTTTTTTTATTATTATTTTTTGTTTTGTATATGGGCTTTCTTCTAGGCTATATTCTCATTACTTAAGCAAACAGAGTAAATTGGATTGAAATTTTTTGTTGACTAACTTTTTTTAAAGATAAAATGTGACAGTTGCCCTGCACTTTGAATTACAAAGAAACAAGTAGGAGAAGAACTTGAGCTCTCGTTTTTGGGGCAGTCCTGATGCTCAAGGACAGCCTCTCCATAGATAGGCCACATGCCCTAGGGATGTCTAGGTGTTCCTCTCTCAAGACAGGCATCTTGTGTTCCTTCGGATGGGGGTTCAGAGCTCTGGTCTCTTGCTGGAGACTGGGATTATTTCTGTGGGTTGAACCAGTGTTAGCATTTGCAGTGCTGTGGGCAGGGGTGACTGGCTGTTATGTCACAGCCAGCTTTAGTAACAGAACAGGGGGAAGTAAAGTTTTTTTTAGTAGTGGGCTAATAGCAATTGATGGGAGCTTCACCTGTGTGGACAGTGCCATCATGGGAGATGAGAGGGGAGCCCCGGAACACACAGAAGAGAAGGACAACTCTAAACCCAGGCAGATGGAGTTCATCAGCCCTGTAAGGCCATGCATCTAAGAGAAGGTCACTCTAAACAAACCTACGTCCTGAGGACCTCGCTGCCACCATCCAAGCTTGCTCGGCCCCGGCAGATGAACCTTAGGATTAAAGGGTGGGCTCAGTTCAGCACACACTGTGTCTCACCTAAAAAATCCATTGCGCAGGCTTGAAGGCCTTACCCGCATTTTGCAAAGCCCTGTATCACCAGCGTGCTTGTAAGGAATGTGGGTGGAGACCTTTCCCGGATCTTCGTTCGCGAAGACTGGCCATGATGAATAGCAATTGATCTCAGATGGCATTTCAGTCATCTGATGCATGAGCTACAACAGATGTTGACCCAAAATTAGATATACTGAATTGGGGTGAAAGCCTTGCAGAATGAAACAAAACAAACCCCAAAACAAAAGACCTAAAACAATGAACACTCCTCAGTCATAATTTTCAAGATACAAGGTCTGAGTCCCTCTACCCTTACAGGGCTCTCTTTGTATGGTATGTTTGGGCAGTCTGCTTGAGCCAGAATAAATGTGTGCATGTTATTTTTGCCCAGTTTTCTCCCACTTCTATGCCCATGTCTGTGGAAGTCTTACAGAAACCTGTGTCAGAGCACTAGCTGTTTATGTCAAATTGCCTATCAAGGGTTTCTGCCTTCATGCTTTCACCAGAAGCAGAGATGCAGATGTGATAATGCTCAGGTTGTCACCTACACAGTGGTCTGATTATGCCGGCCTTACAGAGCATTGGATGTGTCAGGTGTCCTTCTGGCAGTGGTGACAGCAGGAGGCAGAACAACCCGAACCAGCTGGTACATTTGATGCTGAAGACTATAGCATGACAGGACTTAGTAAATGAAAACTCAGCCAACAATCATCAGGAGAGATTATTTGACACAGGGGAAAGACTGTCCTCTACATCAGCCTGCTCTTTACCTAGATGTGTTGGCACTCTTCCATTTTTCTTGGGAGAGAGCAGGTAGGAAGAAGGGTAATCATTAAAAACGTTTGCTGAACTGAACATACATTTGGCCGAGATACTGCCAAATTGAGCAGATTTTTGATGTCACTCTTGGGTAGATAAATAGCCTGAGCAGACTTGAAAACATCTCAGCCAAGATCCCAGCTTTGAACTGCACAGTCAATAGTTAACTTCAAATGAAATAGAAAATATGCCCTTCTAGTCGGATATAGACTATTGAAATTCTATGCAGTATGTAGAACAGTTTTAAAATCAGAAGAAAACCTATACAGTAGGTATTGCTTTCTCAGTGTATTTTTAAAATATTTTTATATGTCTAAACCAATACAAAATAAAACATCAGTCATCCAGTAGTCTCTGGGAGGAGAGGATCATGTGAGTAATGGTTAAACTCTATAGAGCCAGTTCAAGAGATGGACTTTGAATTTTTGGCTACAGAGGTGTGTAGCCGTAGATTGAAAGCAAACCTTTTCTACCAACATTAGTGAATAGTGCTAAAAGCTCATGCAAAATAGGACAAATTAGACCTGTGACATTTTTCTCACAACTGTTGCTTTTTAAATCACTGCCTTTGCCTGTAAAAGTTTGTTGGATTCATCCATTGTGCATGTCCTAGAAATTTGATAGAGGTTTCATATGTTCCTTGTGAGAGGATAAAGCCAGCTGCAGTACCCAATTGTTAAGATGTGGTTACTCACTTGAAATGTCATTAAGTGTATTATTCGGTATTCCTCTGACTTGAATCTTTTGGATAGGAATTTAAAACTGCTAGTCCTCTCTGGTTTTAGTGAACATTAAAGACCGCACACAATTATTCATTAAAAAAAGGAAGGGTTGTTACCATGTCCTCTAGTAAAGATTTCATCTTTCTAGTGTTAATGTAATGTGTTATAGAAAGACATTGTATAGAAGTAGCTGTAGATCTTGGTGTCTGCCTTTTTGTGAAGTATTTTAGGAATATGACTTATTTCAACTAACTTGTCCATGTGCTTACCAGACTGTGCTGTGCCTGAAAGTGTTTTGTGGTTTTTTTCCTGTTATTTCTAAAAGAAGGGTCACCAGTATCTGTGGCTTTGTTTTAATGACATTTGAAGAATTACACTTTACTATGACACTTTCACCTAGTACTGTATTATGTTCAGTGGTTCATTAAGAACTCAGAAGAAGGTGATGTCAACAATAGTTTGTCTTCCAGTATCTGGATTTCCTAGTTATCCCATCAATTTTGGTGTGAATAAGCCATCTCAAAATAGGATGACATCTGAAATATGTATGATCAAGCTACATGGTTGTATTAAATATTGTCATTAGTATTATTACTGCTTAGTTCTGTGTGATTTCATTGACAAGCTACACAGATCTTTGTAAAGTTATGCTCTCTTGTGAATACAGATGCGGTGATGAACCTTAGTTATTGATTTTTTGTTCACACAAAAAGCATACAAAATAGATTAAAAAGTGAAGACCTTGCCCTCGTTTATATTGTCTTCCTTTATGACAGATTTAATTGGAAATCTAACAGGAAATTAGACTGGAAGATTACCAACTGCATGGATGGCATGCCATGAAAGATCAAGTGCCTGCATCTTTCATATTGCACCCCAAAGCAGCTTTATCTATTATCTGGGATTTCTTCTGGGTTTAAGGATATTAAATATGACATCAGCAGCTTCAGCAGCAAAAATATTCAAAGGTACATGGGGTAGAAAAGCTACACAAGTTTTCTTATAGTGTTTGAAAGTTGAGGATGAAGAGCCTTTTACATTGTCATCTAAAAGTGAAAAAGGAAAAGGCTACAGAAGCTAAACCATCTGTACACAGGCCTATTGACTGTTCATTTCCTAAGGATCTTTCCATAGAAGCACTTAGGAAGATTGCTTTTTCAGCACTAGCCTCTAGAGTATTTCGTCATGTCAGCCATGCATTCCACGAGAGTATAAATTAATGGCAACATTCCTCTTAGAGTAGTCCCTTTTGTGTTTTGCCAGTTTACCTTACCTGGTACATAGGGTGTCTCCAGGGAAGATTACTCAGGAAGTTACCTACTTGGCTGTCATTTGTTCATACAAAAAAGACCAGTAAAACCAGAGAGGGAGAGAAAAAGGAATGCTCAAGTCTTTCTGTCTGTCCTGCTTATGTGGAAAAACTTAGTTACCCCGGGGCCAAATTCACATGGAACTGTTTTCACTGGCATGAGGTCTGTGCTAGGCAAAGATTTGTCTCTCTGCACAGGCATCATAGTGCCATGCCTCTTGACAGAATGTTATTTCTTAAAGCCATGTTTATCCCATGGCCTTGTCAGAAGTGGATTACCATCCTCCGCAGACTCTGGTATTCTGTAGTTGTACAAAGCAGGAAGGAAGCACTTGTGCTTTTGAAACTGTGCTGGAAATAATTCAGCTGTTTACATGTGACAAGAAGCTTTTAAATTAGACTGCCTGAAATTGGTTAGCTGTTTCTCTTTAAGTTGAAGCTGCCAGAAAGATTTCACTTTTGACAGAAGAAAAGAGAAGGGAAGAGCCATGATGAAGGAACCCTTTATGTCATAATCTATTTGCCTGTTACTGGCAACAACAACTGGGAGATTCAGCATCTCTAGGAAGTTTAAATTAAAAAATTGTAACTCTGTATACACCTTGATACCAATTATGACATCATCCAGCTAAACTTGACTATTCACTTCAGAGGCCACAGTCTTCCACAAATTGTTTGAATGCAGTTCTGTGAACCCACTAGTGGTTTTGGCGTCTGCAGATTAAATGTAATTTGAATTGATACCAGTGCAGTAGATGGAATTATCTATATCCCAGGAGAGGTTACATATAGGAGCTGCAGTTATTCCATATCTAACACGTGGTGTTTTCAGGAAGGAACAAACTGAAGCAAGACAGATGAAAACATTTGGAGCCTCAGGCATTCAGGTCAGAGCATATTACAGGAGGGAGATTTGGCAGGCATCAAGGATGGAGAAGGTGGTATTTTCTATGGTTTTTTTGCTATTTTTGACAGTGCAGCTTTAGTGTCAAATATTAATCATGTTTCACAGGAAGAGTGGAAAAGAGCAGTAGGAAAAATGCTCATTTCTGCTTCGCGGATGGAGTTTCTTTTGAAGTCAGTAGGAGTTGCTTGCTTGTATGGTCTTTGGAAGGGAAAAACAGTCAAAAGACTGCAATAAAAAGGCTATGCTTACATTTGAAATGGAAGGACTTTACCACAGTTAAGTGATGATACTCACATAAATGGTTTGTTCATTCAGATAAAGTGGTAATAGGATGGCTGTGTAAGTGGATAGACTGAGGTGGGTTGGCAAGATGTTCCTGATTGGCCTCATTGTCATGGCCCTATCAGCATGTATCAGCTGTAACCCATAGGAGCTAAATACTTGTTAAAACAAGTCATATTTCATCCTTCATGCTTTTTGAATCTAATCTTGTTTTAACAGTTTGCTGGGTGTACCAGATGATTGATGCTGTCACGCTGCAGATAAAATCTATCATTCTGTCATTTTTATTCAATATTTGAGAAGCATTTTGGTTCAAGATGGAATCTGAAGGAATGTTACACATTTTTAATATGGTTCACCTTAGTTATAAAAATAATCCATCTAATTCTCTCAGATTCATTGGCAGACATTTCCTAAATACAGACCTAGAATGAATTAGTATGTTAGTTGTACCTGAATATGTCTTAAAAGATATGTGCTGTATTTCTTTCTAAATATGCTACAAGGAGATGTAAATGAATATAGTATCAGAACCTTGCAAAATAGATGAAAGGATATCAGTTATGTTTAATCATGGGCATATTTGGCCTCATTTCATAATAAAAATCATAGACTAATATTAGCTTTTAAGAACAACTACATGTGCTGTTGTGAAAAGCTTGTTACACTGAAAAAAACTTTTGAGCTCCTGAACTTTGAGCAGTTAATAATGTCAGAGTTTTTACCTTTAAAGATGACCTGCAAGGACTGTGCTTTGTTCAAATCAGGGCTGAGGCCTCAAAGAGGTATTTCAGTGATCTTGTATCATCCGTGATTATTAGTAGGTCATAGTATTATTCTAAAAAGGGAAGAGACTAACTTCTGGTGTGGCAGGAGTTTCGTTATATACTTTAGAGACAGATACTTACCTTATCTTCAACTCTACTTGACTTGAATTTAGTCTATATTAAATTATTTTGCCTGTGTAACAGGTCACAAGCTACTCCTGCTGAATCCAGAGAAAGAAAGTCCAGCTTGTGGTGAAAACAATGACAGCTGTACTTGCTTGTTACTTCAGAAACCAGATGCAGAAAATTGTGTTTGGTATACTTCCACATGTGCTGCATTATTTGCTCTTTCTGTGTTTCCACAGGCCTTGAATAGGGGCATCGCTGCTGTCAAGGAAGATGCTGTGGAAATGTTGGCCAGCTATGGGCTGGCATACTCCCTGATGAAGTTCTTCACGGGTCCAATGAGTGACTTCAAAAATGTAGGTCTGGTGTTTGTGAACAGCAAGCGAGACAGGACCAAAGCAGTTTTGTGCATGGTTGTGGCTGGCGCTGTAGCTGCTATATTTCATACCTTAATAGGTAAGGTCACTTCACATGTAGTTGTGTCATTTCATTTGCTTCCCTTGCCTGTTCTTCAAACTGATTAATGTGTAGGCTTAATATTTCATTTGTAAGTGCAACAGGAGATGTAAAAGAGATGAAATCTCTTGGGCTGGTATCATGCCCATCCACATGATTTTTATTACCTTTTAAACAAATTGTTAAGGATCAGATTCCACCCACAGGGCTCTCCTGCCTGGCAGCTGAACATGCTGCTGATCTCTTTCAGTCAGGTGTGTGAGCAAATCTTTGGCTAGGTTGACAGGTTGCCTGAAGCTGATAGCTCAATATTACTGTTAGGTAATGATGATCAACTAGCAGTATCTGCTGGAATGGGTTTGGCAGGGTTTTAAGGTGTACTTGGTAGGGCTGTCTTGTCAGTTCTTGGTAGCATTGTCAGTGTACTCCCTCTGTACCTATCCCTTTGCTACTTACAGTACAAAACTCGAAGCAAGTAAGTGCCAGCATGCTCATTAAAATATCAGGTATTACTCTCTACTACTGCTAGTCATCGTCCACTTCTGCTGAATATTTAATCTGTAAGGGAGGAAGTAGTTACTAAGAGCACTTTACACCAAACTGAGGCCAGCTTCCTGAGTGTACTCTGACTCTGAAACAAAGACAATACACAAGCAGACATGAACTGTACGTAAAAAGTAAGGCAGCCACAGGATTTGCCAGTTTCTGAGAGCCTGGAGAAATGGGATATCAGCTCAAGCATCAGCCACAGCAATAAAAAGTCACATGACTTGGAAGACTTTTAACTTCATCCTCTCCAAAAACTGCACCGGATTCTCTGCACCTTCTGGCTCAGTCTACGAGCCGAAATCTCTGGACCTCAGCAAGGAGGAGCAGGAGATGCTGGAGGAAGAAGCAGAAAGGGCATTGCATTGAGCAGGTAAAATCCCAAAAGCTGAGAGTTCTAAGGGATGGGAGGGAGGAAGTAATGTGACAGCCTGTGGAGCCTCGTATCGGTTGACAGGCAGTAGTGTTGAATTGGATGACCAGCAGTAGGGGGGCATTCCATCACAGAAAAATGGGAAATGCAAGTGTAATGGCAATATCCTGAGTTGCTATGAAATCACAGAGTGGCCTGGAAGTGAGGCAGCATTCATTATCGGTCTGTTAGTATCTCAAGAGCAACATGTGGTTGCTGTTCAGCCTATAGTGTTAAAGAGACTAGACTAGAGTAGACTAGAATAGAATAGGACAATTTCAGTTCCTTCCTGAGTAGGTAAATCTGGTAAATTCAAATGCCCCCTGCTCTTATCCTTTAACAGGCTGTCAGCTATACTCACCAGCTTTATGTGCCTCCCAAGCACTACAGTTTGTTGACTGTCACATCGCTTATTCCACCACTGATACGAGAGCCCTGTGCTATTTACCTTTGCTCCATGTTATGGTCACAATAAATGCTTACAATAATGGCTCACTAGGCATGGCAACTCTGTACCAGGGATAAGCTTATGCTAATTTTATAAGCTGAATACCTGCATTCAAGTTAATTTAATTCACTGATAGCGATTGGTCACTTCCTCAATATGTTGATATTTGAGACTGCTTTATTGAGTCAGTATTATAAACTTTGGGCCATTTGTACATTTGGCTCTCATGTTTCTTTGCTTGGAATGTTTCTTCAGCCCCCAGAGCTGCTCTTCTAGTTGCTCACTTGCTTTCCTGCCAGTGCTGGTCAAAATTTTTGGCTTTGCCAGCTGGATAAAAAATTATTTTCTAGTCATTCAGTATTTTATTTTAAGCTAGGATAGATTTTAACAAAATTTAAAGTATAACTGTCAAATTTCCAGGTGAAAGACATAACTGGATTTTCCATGTGGGACTTCTTATTGAAAAGAGATGTTTGGAACAACGGTTGGAAAATCTGCCAGATAAGTTTCTTGCCTTTGCCTGGAAGTTTAGAACTTCTGAAATGCCCTCTGTAGATACTGGGGGAAAAAAAGGAGGCTGTGTTAGCCATGCTTTAAAGTCCTGAATTAAAGGGCTGCACACAATCTTTCAGCTGCTTATGGTGACAGACTACAAAATATTTTTTAGTATTTTAACTTGCCTATGCCTGAAAATATGCAAAGGCCACAGCAGAGACTGGCAGAGCGCCCGAGAGAATGGAGTTAGTCAGATTCTAGCACCAATTGCCTGGGCGACGTTGCCAAGTTTTATGTTCCAAGTTTCCTTTGAACCTGTTTCAAATCCTGATTATTCTGCTCTGACCCACAGATGCACAACCTGCCTAGCAGGAGGAAGAGAAGGAGTTCAGTGACAGGCAGCCTCCTAGGACCTGCAACTACTCCCCAGCAGCTACAAACCTATCACAGGCTAATCTACAGGAGACACAAATACAGGGTACTGATGCTCGGTGGATGAAAAAGGGAAACAAACAACACTCAGGGGACTGAATTTCTTCTACATGCCATGAATATAGGGCTAAGGAAGATGACATGATATCTACCGTGGACTGTCAAAGCCCAGGAAGAAACAGGAAACAAAAAGCCTGATGAAATACAGAGTACCAAAAGTCAGAAGGAAGAAAACAAGTGGTGGTAGAAACACATTGACCACAATGAATCACCACATTTCCAACTGCGATAGAGAGTATTTGCAGTCTACACACACAGCTCCTCACAAACAGCAACCTCTACTCATTTTAAAATATCAAAACAGACTGTCTCACCCACCTGACTCATGCTTCATTGCTTCAGCACGAGCTCCCCACTACTGCTTCCCCTCTGGGCCTCACACAATCCTCTGTGGGAGTGACTGGCTGAGCTAAACCACTCGAACTCACAGTTGCAAGCTCTGGGTCCCCTCCACATTCCTATGAACATCTGCAAAGTCCTCACCAACAGTTCCTATCACTTCCCTGTACAGGTATCAGTAAGAACCAAGAACCAAGTTGACTGAAGGGATTTGAAACTATATTCTCATCCCACTTATAATGCTGCTGCAAACCTTGGTCGGTACAGTATTCCTGGATTTGCTGTTTCAGGTGTGATCTGGAAATAGAAGATAGTATGCTGCCTTCCTTCCATTGAGCTATTTTGGGGGTAGATACTGCTGCCATTTAGGGTTTCCTGGTGGGAAGTTCACTCTGTAGCCAGAGTCTAAAGTGTCTCATTATTTCAGAGATTGGCATTTTGGTGGCTGTAAGAGAAGGGATTCAAGATGCTAAGCCTGTCTTTGCATATTTTTGATATCTTACTAAATTGCCAGCTTGACAGAGGAGAAAAGTAATTTATATAACATTATGCTAACATAATGCATTTCTTAGTGTTGCTGGCAAGCCCTTCAAACTAAGTGAGTCCTTTTAACACCAGTGTCATGAAGGACATGCACATTTTCTTTGGCAATAAAACAGCATTGTTCAACTTTTCACTAGTTTACTGAGAAATAGTATACTGAGAAATTTTATTTCCTCTTGAATAACTCTCTGAGGTTCTGGAAACGACAAGGCAGAAGTTATTTAGAGCAAACATCCTCTTTGCTTAAGCAGACATCCTTAATTGGTGCCCACTACACCTCATTGAAAACTACATGAGAGATCATGGTCATCACCAGGAGAAAATGGTTGGAACTTCAGTAACCAGTAAACTGTAGTATAAGTTAACTGTAGTAATCTGTAGCAGATTGGATGGACAAGACATATGAGTGATTTCTTTCGTGCCCATTTATTACTAATAGGCTAGTGGGCATGGGCCATTCCAGCATAGATTGCACAGGGGAAAATCTAACAGTTTCTAGTAATCCCACTGATCCTTTTGAACTTCCCACATGCATAGTCACTGTATGTACATGAAAGATCTGCATAAGAAGTGAGACATAGGTGTAATCCCACCAATTCCTGTGTAACACTACTAGAATTTTCTAGAGACTAGGAGTTATAGAGTGGGTTATGACAAGCTGAGGGTTTTTTTCCGATCAACCTTGTTCAAATGTGCCCACTGTACTGGCTCATACTGAACATTTTGCCCTGGAAAAAAATGACAGGAACACAAATCAGAATATAATCCAGATTTGCCTTCCTCCCCCTCCCCAAATGAAATTAAAATGTTATTCATTAAAAATTTGTCCTGCTTCAGCATCTTCACATGGTCATTGTTAAAGCAGTAACATGCTTCCCTGGCTGCCCCAACCCTTCTTCCACAACAGGGGCAGTTTCTTCTCGGGAAGGTACTCAGGGCAAAGGAAGAAAGCCTAAGACCAAAGCACTTTTGGATACAATGTTTTATTTAAAACAGCCAAATTTTGACACTCATGAGATGTTGGCTTATCTGAAGATATTTCAGATACCAACTGTCATTGATAGATTTGGGAAAATCAACTAATTCAATTTTGGAACTGGAGCTGAGCATGGAAAAAGGTGATTGCAGTAATCAGTCTGCATTGAAATGCTCCTAAACTGTTTTGGTTTTTTTCTAATTCATGTAAAAATAAGCAAAAAAAACCCCAACCAAACACAAAGCCTTAGACGCTCTGATCGTCTGGGCTTTCACAAGGGGGACACAGGCTTTTTCTTCTGTTTTAGATCAGGGTAATCAAAGACATAAAGGAATCTATATACCCTGTATGCCATCTCCAGATGAAGATTTGCTATTTAGTTTTATTTTTTCATGTTGATATTTTCTTATCTGCCCAAATCACTTAGCTGAACAAATTAGCTCAGGTTAGAGTGTGGTGCTAATACCACCAAGGTCATGGGCTTGATCCCCCTATGGGCCATTCTCTTAAGAGCTGAACTCAGTGGTGCCTGTGGGTCCCTTACAACTCAGAATAGTCTGTGATTATGATTGAGAAACTCCTGATCAGCACCAGTTTTGGCCATGTGAGCCATCTTTCTGACAAGTAGCAGAATAGATTTTTTACTTCTAAAGTCTCCAACTTAATTTTTAAAACTGGCAGCAAAGTATGAAAATGGAATGTGTCTAGAACATGCTTTAACCCAAAAACATTTTTTTGATTCTTTTTTTCCTGTGGTAAAGCTAGTACTGACATGTAGCTCCATGCCTGGAAGAAAATGGTATCACTTCCTATGAGAGTTTCTTTTTTTTTCCTTATGATTGAAGTATAACATGTTCAATTGTAGTCAGCTCCAAAATAACTATAGTACAGCTATTTGTCTGAGACTACTGGCATCATTAAGAGTGTGTTCAGTTGTTTTAAGAATATCTGAAGTTTATGTGGTAGTGATTGGCTTCTTAGAGAAATTGGTGTAGGAAAGAGGAGATCCAATTAGGTATACAGTTTTCAATGTCATTTCTTAAGCTTCTGGGTCTTAAAGCTCAACTGGAAAAACCAAAAGCAAGAATTCCTGCTTAACTTCTGTAGCAAAATTGATCCACATAGCAAAATAAATTAGGTATTAGAGGAGAGCAAACAGGCAGCTTGTCTTGGAGTTGGACTTCTCTGTTTTGGTTGAAATTCTGTAAGAAATGGGAAGCGCCATCTGCTTCAGATTCATGTAATACTCTTTGGCTCTGTGGTCTATGTTATTAATTTTGCACTGTTCTACATAATAAGTTTGTAAGGTTGGCCAAGGTTAAGTTCTAATTGCATCAGCAATTGCCTGATTCACAGCTCAGTGACACATGCTTGTATATTTGTTAGTAAAACTCAGCTTGCTGAGTCCTTCTTTCTGAGGAGGGAAACATTCATGGACACCAGCAAAAGTAACTGTTTGCTTTCACTGACATATGAAATAGTTGGCCATTTTGAAAATAACATTTTAAGCTTAACTATTACGGTTTTGAAACCAAATTCACATTAAAAAGTGCAGTTAGACTTTTTTTTGATGGAGGGAGAAAAAAAATACTAAAGCTTACAGAGCTCAGTGCTGATATCCCTAGAAATTTTAAAAATGTGGTGCTGTGGGCTGTGATGGTATAGGTCCCATTGAGAGTGCCTTGTCAATAAACTACAACCCTATGGTGAATTGTTTGTTCCTAGAAGTGAGAGTAGTTTTCTGTGATAGTAAACTTAAAAAAAAAAAATTTGAACATCACAATGGCTTTTAGAGCAAAAAAAGTTACTTATTGCTCACTTTCTAAACATTTTTAAAGTCTCATGTAAAACAGACAGAGTTCATGGAGAGGATGGAGGATGACTTCTGCAGCATGCTGTGCTTCTAGAATGGCACTGCTGGAGGAGGCTTCTCCACAGAAACAGGTTCCTTAGCACCTGGACTCTGATTCTGTCAGTCCCTATGTGGAGGAGAAGATGGTGTGTTTCCTACAGCAGTTTTTAAGGTTTTGTGCAGAAGTGTAAAGCAACTTTAATGGAACCTAAGAGACAGCTCAATGAATCTGACCCTCACATATGGCTTGTCTCACACACCTTCCAGATTCTTCTCCTTCACTGAAATAAGTCGATTCAGAAATGGCCATGTACTGCCCTGCCATAAAAGCAGCTTTCAACAAGGACTTACCACACAAAAATCCATGCATAGCAGAGAGTTTTCCAAACACTGAGCAAAGATTGGTGCATGGGTACTCATGTGGAAATAAAAAGAGACTGTGCTTGATGTTTGACTGAAGTGCAATAAGCACCTGAACACTTTAAGGAGCTAAACTGGCCTCCCTGAACTGAGGAAAGGTTGGAGTTTTGGTTTAAAGTTCTTCTTCAACCTCCTTCAAAAGGAAACAAGGCTGGGAGTGCCCCAGAAAGATGGCTAAGCAACCTGGGATTTACTGTGTGAACTCGGAAACTGTGGGTGTAACAGTGATAGATCAGGCAGAAGACATATAGGCCTTGTTGTCTGGAATGAGGCTTGTGCCAGTTCCCAATGCTATCATACCACCTCCTTCTATTCTACTATGTTGTTTACACTGTCTTATTTGGACTTAAGTAGTCCTTTCAGTTCTATTAATCATTTAACTACCGTATCCCTAAGCCATTGGAAAACAATGATGACTGAAACTGCTCAATTGCTTCCAAATACTGTTTATGAGTTATGAGAGACAGGCTAAGAAAATTGAATTGGATGACTAGTGCTAGCATTTGTCAATCTAAATATGAGACCTGATGCATGAAAAGGGTAACTTTCCTGAAATACCCTATATGAAGATCTGTACGAAGATAATAGAATTGTTATAGATGAAAAACTAGATAGTGTTCACATTAGAAATAGTTATCTTAGAAAAGACACAAGTGGGAGAGAACTGAGGTAAGGTTCCTCAGGCACAAGTAATTCTGCCATTACTTGTCTTGGGAGGTTGACTTTACAGCCAAATCATTAACAGCTATTACGAGTGTATAGGGAAATTAAGTAAGGATATGCAGGCCTAGAACATAGTCTATAAAAGGTTAAAAACTGTTTGGATTATTTAACTGTGCATATTAGGTATGTCTGTATAGTTGAGAGACTCCAGTCACAGCTAGCTCTTCATTATTCCTTGCTATGGGGAGGACTTGGAGATCATTAAAACAGCTGGATAACATGGATGCTAACGGAACCATAAACAGTTCTTTAGAGAGGTGTGTGGCAAGTCCCTGCATCTGTGCTATCTTCAACCCAACACTTCTTGGAAAGAAAGACCTTAAAAGAGGTGTATTGCCCAACACTAAAAGTTTTTGTTTTGGGTTGAAATAGGACAGCGAAAGAATATACTGGCAATCAGAAGTGGGAACTCCCCGATTTCCAGAGATGCTCTTTTCTGGCTCGTGGCTCCTGAGGTGTTAGCTGTAGATAAGGAAAGAAACTAAGGCTGGTCAAGGCTGCCCAGGGACTGGACAGCAAAGCACACAGTGCCCTGACAGGTCCCAGCAGAGGTGGTCATTAGACAGAGTAAAGGAGAGGCATAATGAGTGTGATTTGTTGCATGCCTTCACAAATCATAGTATCCTTTTACAGCTTTGAGCAGGTTTACAGGTAATGTCAAGAGAGTGCAGTGATAATAGATGGTTTCAGCATTTATAAGGCACTATATCCCTTGAAATACACAATGCCTGGTGAAAACAGCTTTTCTAACAAAGAGCCTTGATTTAATGAAGGAGCAGTAGATTTTCTGGAGTACCAGTGTGTTCATTTAGCAAACAGATGTGGCACTTACTATACCCATCTTCCCAACCAGCCATTTGTTATCACTCCTCTGCCAAAGGTTACTTTAAAAAGAACCATGAGGGCACTTCTTAGTCATAAAGAGCAGCTGGTGAGGCTGTAATACCCTGAAGCCCTTGCAGCTGTTTGCTACGTGAATGGGTGTCTGAGCTCCAAGGCATCACAGTCCTTGAGGTACTTCTGTATATCTCACCCAGAGCTCATATGTAATCTTTATTTTTCATTCATATTCTTGTGTCTCTACAGCATATAGCGATTTGGGGTATTACATTATTAATAAGCTGCACCATGTGGATGAATCAGTGGGAAGTAAAACTCGGAGGGCCTTCCTTTATCTTGCTGCCTTCCCTTTTATGGATGCCATGGTGAGTGCCTGATTCAGAACTGAATTTTAATATTAATGTAACATTTTTTATGGCCTTAGTTCACAAAGTTCACATCAGTTACCTGATGGGAAACTGAAGGTATGCAGAAGCAAGGTATGTCCTTTGCAAGCTGTAACTCTGTATATACCTGAACTCATCATCTCCTGCGAACTCATCATCTCCTGCTACACGGAAAAAACATTTGTGTGGACTTTAAACATCCAGAGGTCATGACAGATGTCAAAAACCTCAGCTGCCTTGTCAGAGCTACTGTACGTGCATGTTGGAAAGCATTGGTTATCTTGTGATGAGCTACACTGGTTTTCTGTATGAGACTTCTCGTTCCCATTTGTAGTGGAAGGTTTAGATTTGCCCTGCATTCCCAGATCACTTGCAGAGCTTGTAATGAATAAGGTCAATATTTTCTCAAAACAAATTTGTTGGAAAGATATTTCTTACTGTCCGTTTTTGCAAGCACAGCTAAGTTCAGTATTTCTCAAATAATTGGGCAAGAGAGCCACATGGGGTGCACTGCTGCTTCCCAGATCACCAGGCTTACTGCTCATGGCCTGCCAACATAAAAACATGGCACCTCGCTTCAGTGCTTCTACTGTGTGAAACTGGTAAAGGAGAACCTCATGGCGATGCCTCCACCGCTTTCTCTACCACTTTATCCGCTTGAAACAGTAGCTGACAATAAAAATAAGTTGGATCATTAAATTTTCTCTTCCTGACAGGACACAGTATAACTCAGTGGACCAATGAATATTACACTTAAGAGGTGCATCCAGCTGGTGAATGAGAATACATTGCATTATTTATTATGATAATCCATCCTATGCAGCATCTCATTTATGAAGGGGTGGTTTCTTATTAGATCACTCAGAAGTTTCTATACAGTCTATAAAATTTTTCCCATTCTCCCTGTCAGCCCTGGCAATGAGGAACCGAAGGCAACAGTGCTTTCTCTGCATTAATGGCTTAGCGTTTGCACAGGTTCAGGCCAGGTACTGCTGGTGGAAAAGAGCTTTGCAGGTTGGTTGTGTACAATGTAACAACCAGAAAATAGTATTCTGGGACTTGAAATCATTCACAACATTATAATCAGTTCCCAAACTTTTCTCTGGCTTTTTTCAGGCATGGACCCATGCTGGGATTCTGCTGAAACACAAGTACAGTTTCCTGGTGGGATGTGCCTCCATCTCAGATGTCATAGCTCAGGTAAAGGCTCCTCCTAGAAGTCACTGTTCCCATTGTATTATGGACCAGATGCTTTCCTAACCAGGAACTCTGTTGTACAGATAGTCTCTCTGTGACTTCTCTCTCCTCTGTGAGCAAGATACCAGAAGAAGTAATCTTTTATACTATTCTGTGGCTGTTTCTCCATCACATAAAGGCTGTTTGCTGACAGTTGGGATTTAGGACAGTCTCATTTGACTCAATCAAGTCAGTCCCAAACCAACATCAGGAGAAGGGAACCAAGATTGTTTGGGCGAGGGTTATGTCCTCCAGCACTTCCACAACCCTGTTTCATAATGGCTGAGAAACAAGTTGTATATATATACATGTGTACCTCTGGGAAAAAGAAAGATCAGGCAAAGAGACCGTTGGCTGCTGCCAGTCCAGAGGCTGATGGAGTGCTTTAAAAGAGACATTTCTCCCCCTGTATGTTCTCCCTCACCCTTCACACAGTTGCAGTGAAATCCTGAGTTGGGAGGTGAAGGCTTGATTCTCCAGTTCACACATTGGTTTTGCAAATACTCTCTAATCTAGTGAAATGCAATAGTGTAAACCATCTTCTGGTTGCCAGTACAGCACTGTTCTTGTTACTGTTCCAAAAAGTGAAGGCTCAGAACGGCAGCAGAAAGGGTCTGTGGTGATAACCTCTGAGGGATGCAGAGAAGACCAAATGTTTTTTGAGCTTTCATTTGTGAGGGAGGTTAACTATCCTGTTGCTTCATACTAGGCACACTGAAGAAACAACATTCATACACACTGCTGATGGCCAGTATTGTAGCATTTGAGAACCAATATACAGCCCTCTTTCGAAAGCATATAGGAAAATATTAAAAAATGAAGAGTCCCAGCACCTGTACAGTTGCTGTACTGCCCCATTACCAGCTGAATTGTGTAATGACTGGATTAGAAAGACTATGAAACAGTACAACATCAGAGGAAATATAAAGTCAACAGCACTTAGTTCAATTTTCCATAGCATTTTCCTCCCACTAAATATGAGAAAACCATAAATGAGATTGAACTATTCAGTCAGTGTCTAGTGCAGGTTTGGCAGGTCTGCCGCTCTACGATACTGCACTAAATCCCTGAAGATAATACCAATTACTTTAAATTACCTTAACCCTCATGGTTTGCTCTTGTTCTGATGTGATCTACAAAGTTTGTTGGCCCTAGGTGCATGTCAGGTCATACACAGCTAAATATGGAAACAAATTCTTATTTTGACCATGCCCTTTCCACAGCAATTGGTGAGTGGGTTGCCCAGGGTTGCGAAGAGTAAGACACCTGTCATCTTCTCTCAGCAAAATATTGCACAGAGCAGGAGCAAGTCCAGAAGACAAAAAGTTGAGACTCTCCCTACCCCAGAACTCTCTACAGCTACATCAGTTCTCTACACAGGCAATAGGTGCACAGGCAGTAGCCAGTTCTCCTTGGATAGCTTCATATGCACAGTCTTTGTGACTGACTTTGCTTCTGTTTTCTGAAAAACGATGTTTTTATCGGTTTTAAAGGTTTTTTATGAAGGTTTTTTTTGCAAACCTTCATAAGCCCTGCGGCCTGCCTCAGAAATATTTGCAGAGTGTGTTTTTATTTAACTACTTCTTGAGCTCAAGCCATGAAGGAGAGAACCTGCACCTGAACAATGTGTGTTGTATTTCTTGTGATTCAATTGAATGCCGGCATGTCCTAGCAGGTATTCTGCTCTTCACAGCACCAAACACAGTTGGCTTTCCAGTTGTGCTCCCCATCCAGAGTCATGTGGAATTTAACAGGCATGTAAGCACTCTGTACTTAACAAAGAGAATAATATCATATTAATCAATTTCTTTGGATTTTATGGATTGAGCACTTAGTCTTAAGACGCTGTCTTATGAGCTCTTCATTAGCCCAAAAGTTTCCGTTGCATTTACATCAATGTGGCACTCAGCTGAAGAGCAAATAATGAAATACTGAAATTTAATTCAAAAAAGTAGAAAATTAGGTTGACATAAGACTTCCTGCTCCTAAATGTTGAAGTGAATACGTTAAAACATCTGGCTTTTTAATTACCACTAGCCTCCCCCCAGCAAAAAAAAAAATAGTAGGGCTTAAAAACTGGCTGTAGAAGCATGTCTTCAGCCTCAGTGTCTATCAGAATAGCACATTCTCCTGGAAAGGGTGACACTCAGCCACATACTTGGTGCCAGATCTTGCCAGACTTTCATGCTACCCTTCTCCTATTTATGGCTCGTGGTTTGACACCTGCCCAACCTTCAAGTACTGTTCAATAGAGTAAGAAGTTAACTCTTGTTCTTCTCATGTGTATGACCAAATGCTGGGGGATCATCATTAAAGTTTTTAATACCATAAACTCGAAATCAGATAGATACTGTAGTCATGCATGGTTGTTGGTTCAGGTGGACTAGCTAGGAATCAAGACAGGAGATATGTTGGCCCTAAAGAAACACACAGACAAATTATTAATAATTTATTTATTTACTGTGCAGGTTGTTTTTGTAGCCATTTTGCTTCACAGTCACTTGGAGTGCAGGGAGCCTCTCTTGATCCCAATCTTGTCGTTATACATGGGAGCACTTGTGCGATGTACCACGTTATGCCTCGGATACTACAGGAACATACATGATGCTATTCCTGACAGGAGTGGGCCTGAAATGGGGGTATGTCTTAATACTTGTGCTTTTTCAAACTCAATAATTTTGACCTTGGAAGGTTTTGTGTTATAATACTTTATTAAACTTCTGTACGTGAAGGGCCTTCTCTCTGTCCTGCAGGAAAAAGCATTCTCACTTAAAGAGGCATGGTAGAAACTATTCTGACAACAGTGCACATTAGACAGTGCCTTCCACAGTATGGGTGTACTGTCTACTGACTACCTCTGTACTGAGCTGTAAGACACCACACCATGAACTAAGTGATCACCTTAGTTCACATGGAAGAAGATCTCAAAATTTCTCTTTTTCCTCAAATGTCATATTGGTTTTCATGTAGCTTTGTCTGGTAGTCAGAACAAATTATGCAGATAGATACCTTATGCATTATTTATTGGGATCCATGACACATCTTCTTTGGAATTGGTATTAATAACATGAGTGATAATACTTTAGGCTCTTCATGTTGAAAATTAATGAAATGAATGTACCAAACTGACAATGGGTGGGAAAAGCAAAAAACCTTTCTCTGTGCTTTTGGTCCTGTGCTGTGTATTTTTTTCCAAACACACTATATTTTTTTTTACTCTGTCTTGCAGGGAGAAGCTACGATAAGGAAGATGCTGAGTTTCTGGTGGCCTTTGGCATTAATTTTGGCAACTCAGCGAATAAGTAGGCCCATTGTCAACCTTTTTGTCTCCCGCGACCTAGGTGGCAGTTCTGCAGCCACAGAGGTAAGAAAGTCAGTGCTCTGCATACTGCAAATGATCATTAACATGGTGTTAGATCTGTGTTTCTCTTCTCAGCCATGCTGATGAGAGAAGATTGTCTCAAGTACATTTCTGTTTAGTGCTCTTTTTATGCTTGAGAAGAAAACTACTTGGACTCTTACCTTGAGCCTTTCTGCCAGGTCTAGTGGGACCTCAGCCTCAACAAGACCTGTAGAATTTTGTCACTGAACAGTGCCTGTGTCCCAAGTTTCATACTCTACAGATAAGGTACATATGCCCTGGAGCATTCATATCCCAAGGTTTTAGGACAGTCATCAGTAGTCCCATGTTCTGCTCTTTCCTGTCTTGTATATTTTATGGCTATGCAAACTGATGTGAAACTACTGTTAGAAGTCAGTGCATCACACAGAGCAGTGTAGAGGCATAAGAAAACATTTTAAAAACATCTGTCTCCTGGTTTGGATATGGAATTCACCCTGTTTGGTTTTTTTTCTTGAGGAATTTCAGGTTATTCCAATAAGTCTCATACACCTCTTGGGAGCCAGACTTCTGATTGTAATGTAGAGCCTTCACCAATGCTCACCATGAGCTGACCTATTCTCTTAAGGAGTCTAGGGGACCTTTGCTGCCAGTTGCAGTGGGAGGATGTCTAGATGCACGTAGTCATTAACAAATCTCTCATGTTGTTTTTTCTACAGGAAAAGCAAAGCTCTAAGATACTAAATGGAAAGGAAAATTCAGAGAGCTGTTGCTAATTTGTCATATGTGATGCTGTGTATTTCACTCTAAGGAGTTGCCAGACTGCAAATGAACAGCTGTGGAGAGAAAACTTAGGAAACGTCACGCTTTTACATATGTAAATCAGGGATCATTCTATGCATTAATATCAGCCTTGGTACAAGGGGAGCCAGAGTGGGTTAGCATTTCTTGGTAACTTTTGATTTCAGGTGCATCACATTTCATGGCTAGTCGGTTGCATTTTGTTGCTATTAGTATGACTCCAAATATGTGTCACAGCTGGTGGTTTGCTGGCAGTTTTACACTAACAGTAATGGTCACATTTCAACTTTCTCTGAATAATTGCCTCTGAAAAGGGTGGTTCTGGAAATACAGATAACATCAGTGTCTGGAGCATCAGTATCCACAGTTTTATAGGTCCCCTGTTCAATAATATCAGCAACTTTCAGTGTGGGCAGGATGTCCCCAGGAAGGACCAGGCTGTAACACATTCATGAGGACCGCAATCCTCTTGCATTGTCCAACTCCCACTGCTTTTGTTTGGACTGCCAGCACAGTTATGGTTATTGGGCTACTTATTTGGTGTTGGATTTGATGGGGGTCTTTTTCACCTGTCAAACACAGATTCTAGGCATTTTGAAAAGCTTACATGCGTATGTTTTGGGATCACACCAAGGAAAAATACTGGGAAAAAAATCACTGCTAAAAACTTCAATTTTTTAATCCAAGTGGAATCTAGCATACAAAATGTGGTAGTGAAATACTGTTTTCTTTACAGGTACCGTGTCTTTGCAGTCTTTTAGGACTTCATGATGAAAATAAGCAAAATATCTTTTATATTCCTTGTTTGATTTAACCTAGTTAGGTTTCATTTCAGATGGAAATTCTGCTAAAAATACATTAATGGGAAGGTGTGCAATTAAAAAGAGTACGATCTTAAAATTCCAGTTTGTTTTATTTGAACCAATTACTTTTTCAAGGTACATTAAACATTATTAAAGCTATTATTAGCAGGGAAGGATCTATCCCACTTTCTTTCTCTCTGTGGATATCACTGTGTTTCCCCTTCTTTTTAAACAGCACAGGGAACAAATTAGCTCTCTACATGGTCATTTGTTGGCATAGGTCTTTTAACCAAGCAAAGACAGAAGTTACATTTATAATGGGAAATTGGGCTCAGATAACCAAGAAAATGTACATCAAAAGTTTAGCACTGAAACAGAGACAGCAGTAGTTAACAAAGGTCTTTCCTGAAGCTACCATTACCAGATGTAAAATGAATAAGAATTTAGGTGGATGGTAGCAGACCTGAACCTGCAGTCAAAAGGCAGTCAAGCACTTTGATTTCTAAGAATTAAGAGCGTCATGCAGTTCTTAGTACAGATGCATCCTTTAGCAGTGAGGACTAGAAAACTTGGAGTGACAGTAGATTTACAGGCAGCCTCACGAAGAGCTCTGAAGCACCCTTTCTACATGAAAGACATGAAGTACATATATTTAGACTTTTTCTTCAGCAATCAGAAACATTACCAAAATCTTTCATACATTAGTATGTAGGGGAGCTTGTCTTTTATGTACCTCTTGGACTGTACTTGTGAAAGTGTAAAAGGTTGTAGTTTTAAATTTCAGGCAGACAATTGTTTCTCAAGATAAAAATATTCATCTGGAATTATTTTTATTTGTTGTTCACTGGGAGAGGTGGAATTTTTTGTCTTGTAAGTGCCTCCTGCCCCAGTGTAGTCAGATTGATGTCAGTCAGCCACTGAGACCCACTGATTTGTCACCTCTCTGTTTTGCTTAAAGCTCTTTTATACATAAGAATACCAAATAGAATGTATATAAATTAAAATTATGCAATATGATCCAAACCTACCATGAACTGTAAGGCATTCTGCTACTCAGCTATCTGTAAATAAAATCACTCAGGAGCTGTTTGGCTGGCTGAGGGGTGCACCACAGCTCAAGTTAACTATTATCCCAAAGCACCAGAGTGATGGTGAAATGACAAAACTGAGATAGATAGCTTCGTGGCACAAAAGATTTCATAAGCTTAAAATGCCAGGCCAAATGGTGGCCATTCTGATGGCCTTCCTGAAACAAAGAGCTTTCAGTCGCTTGTCTGGTTTCTCATTGTGTCAAGGTCAATGTGGTGATATTGGTGGACAGTGTCATTGTATGTTAGTTTAACTGCTGTGTTTGAAGATTTGAAGTTCATGCCTCTCTGTCTCCATTTGTAGGCAGTGGCAATTCTGACAGCTACATATCCTGTGGGACACATGCCGTATGGCTGGCTGACAGAGATCAGAGCAGTGTACCCTGCTTTTGACAAGGTGAGTGTCCCTGTTGGGGTGTGATAAATACCTTTTGTGTGGTTTTGCATGTGTGGTCCTCCTTGTTCTCTCTGTTTGTTGTTCCACTGATGGGTTTTTTTTAAATCCTAGTTAAAATTAATTGGGTTTGGGTGGCTTCAAGCTGTTGTCTGATTTATGATTTTAACCTTAGCTCTGTGTTACAAAGTATTAAACTGCCTTTTGAACAGATAGGTGCTGTATTTTTAAGGATTAAAAAAAGTCCTCACTATGATGTAGCTACTTAGGTAGTGAAGTTATTTCTCCCAAAGTGACACCACTGACTGAGCAAGCTCACGTCGCTGCTCCAGATTTTGTGGTATCTGTCAAGTGGGTTTGGGTTCATTTGCTTATGTTAATGTTTAGCAAAGGGTGTTTCATAGACTGACAGTAACAGAGATAACATACATTCTTTTAGTTGCACTGGTTTAGCTGACCAAGGCTATGAAGATTTTTATTGGTATATCATGTAATTATGTAAGAATGCAAGGACTGCTCCTGAAACTGAGCGCAGAGTAAATATATAACAAAAATTGATTTTATTTAGTCTCTTTTTTTTTTAACTCTGATTAAGGACTGGTACTCACCAGTCCATATGTTGCGTGAAGAATAGTCCTGTCCTGTGACTCTAGAATTCAAATGCCAGATCCTCTTCTTTCCTTTATTTACCAATTAGTAACTGAACTTTCTGGTTCCAAATACTCATGAAAAATATGTTTGCTCGCTCTGATGTGTTTAACTGGAGCAAGACCTGTTTGATATCATCCACTGTATTTCCAAGGAGAATTTAGGACCAAAACAAAGTCAAATCAGTCATAACTTCCTAACCTGCCTGTGTACAGCTAAATTGACCTATCAGATAAAATACCTCATGCAGGCTTTCTCAGAGGTCATGCTGCTGAAAAGGAACTGCAGATGCAAACCCAATAAACTTCAAGATAAAAATAGTTTGGGACAGGAAACTCAGGGGCTGCTAACCTCATTTGATCTGAGCCACAATCAAATGCACTATTACCAAGCTATAGTAACAGCAATTAAGACTCCTAAATTCAGTTCTCATTTAGCTGGTGGAAGATGTGCTGACAACTGTAGTGGTGACAGGATTAGACCATGATTTGTCGATTCATTTATTTCAGTTTAAAGGTTGCTCATAGGGCTCCTGTGGAACAATGTGAGGAAGAAAATGCTAGGGTAGGGTGCAGATGGCTGTAATCTAATTGCTGAAAAACTACATAATGGGAATTTTAGTTCCATGTTTTAAGAGCAATTTGGAATAAAATGTGCAAAGTGAGGTAGCAGCATATATCCTTGCAACCACGTGTGTAAATACCTCCACCATACATTTCAGATAATAAATACGAAACCTGAAACCCACAGTGGTTTGGGGTTTTGTTTAGATTGCTGTGAGAATTGCTTTTCCCTCAGTCACACGTATTCTGTGTGTCACTGTGCTTTTTAAAAGCTTTTTTTCCTTAAGCTAAGGCTTTCTCAGAAGAGTCTGGATAGAAACATTTTTTATTTCTGGACCCTGGAAAGCCTTCATTGTGATTTTCAGATGCCAAAACAGTGTGTATGCATTCAAACTCCCATTTTCTTTTGTCAGTTACTCAGAAAGCTGGCAATTCTGATGGCCATCAGAAGCACACTGACTGATGGGATTTGGATTTTGGGTCTTAATAGTATGCCCCTCTTCAGTGGCTCTACTTGAGAAGCCAGATGATTGTCTTCACAGGGAAATCATTACCTCTCTTCACATTTGTAAGAGAGGTGCAGTCCTAGTTCAGTCTTTTGTGAGTCTGTGTCCAGAGCAACCTCATGGCCTAGTAGTTAGATTCAGACTAAGGGTTACTACTGATATTTTTAAAGAAAACAGGCATATCCTAGTTCTGTACTCTGTATGCTGGTTTATGTGGTGATAATGCCATTACCCTTAATGGACTATGCAACCTGATTCAGAGCAACTGTGAGAAGACTTGTGAGTGCTATTTATCTGATTACTAGATGGGAATGGATATTCTTTTTGCTCTGGGATGTGCACAGTGTTTTGTTCTGAGAACGAAGTAGGATGCAAGAGTTAGGAAGAAAGAGTATGTGGTCAAGAGTTAGAGCAAAGGGTGGAGTAGGTCAAAGGCAGAGATAGCAGCGATGAGGTAGGAATGAATGACAACTTTTGGATGGTTTGATTTGGGTGTGTTTTCCTTCTTCTTTGTCATTTTAGCCTCGTTAGAAAGTTAAGCCATTCAGCAAAAAGTTCCTTTAAACACTAGTGAGTGATGTAAGCAAGGCCTATCTTCACATATATAAAAACTAACCGTAGCAAAGTATTTCTTCAGAAACACAATTAATAGGAATAGATGCGTGAAAAAGTGTTTACAGAGAGTTTTCCTAACCTATTCTCAAAAAAGGTCACCTGTGGGAGTGGCTTCCTACTTTAGGGTCTGGGCTGCCTATGTGCATTTTCATGCACCCAGACTTCCAAGAAGGTATTTAGGCAGGAGTGTGGGGCTGTCTAGGTGCGGTTGCTGCACTGATCAGAACAAAAGCCTTAAATTGCAAAATTCCATCACCGACTTGAATATGTGTGAAATCACAGAGCTTACATTTGGTTTGTCACCTCCCAAGATGTGTTTGCAACAGTTCTATTTCTCTTGCGAATAACTTCAGTAAAGGAGGCTGACCATGTGACAGATACTGCTGTTCTACCTGAGTTACATCAAGGATGTATAAATGTAGTACTATTCTCGTGGTACAGGTTTTATCAGTGTATCTCAACTTGTGTATCTCAAACAGCCCCGGGGTAAATGCAGTAGATGACCCAACAGCCTCTTGCTACAGGGCTCCTAGTAGTGCCCCGCTTTGATATCCCATCCTCTTCTTTCACAAACCATTTAGATTGTTTTTATGTGTTCCCCAAGGGCAATTTTAAATCTTCAGCTTCATTTGCTATATTAGATATTTGGAAGAAGGTTGTTGTTGTTTTAAATAAAACTTCGCTGCCATGTGATTACAGAGCCCATGTTCAAGGTGGAACATCTAATAGTCCTAATTATGTTCTGTTCATTAAACTGCATTAAGGGAGCTGACTGTTCCAGGAGCTTTGTTTATATTACCTACTTGTCTAATTGGATCAGTAAGGATGCTTGCTTTGGTGATTTGGTACCAATTTGTGGTGAAAGGGAATGAAATCTTGTTTTTCCTGAGAAAACATGCTACAAACTTCACACTCAGGTTAAAAAAAAGCACGTGGAGTTTCCTTAGAAATAGCTATCATCCCTTTTCAAAGCTGAATTTATTGAATAGGACTTATTCTTTAGAAAAGTACAGAGATTACAGCCCTTCAGTGACCATAACAGCAGTTGGTGTCAGTTTAAGCGGAAAATGTTCTGTAGTGGTACAAAGTACTCAGAAAGCTCTAGGTTATAAAGCAAACAAGCAAAGTCAGACATGGACAGGCACAGACAGTCAGGTCCAGCACATGACCCTGGTGCTGTCAGCCTCCCGGTAGTCTGGAGCCAAGCTAATGCTCACTATCTCTTTCTCTTACCCTAGAATAACCCCAGCAATAAATTGGTGAACACGAACAGCATCGTCACAGCAACACATATCAAGAAGTTCACTTTTGTTTGCATGGCTTTGTCCTTAACGGTAAGAAACCTTTGTTCAACTCTCTGATTTTCATCTCAACCAGAAAACTGTCTCCTCTACCTAATGCTAAAAGCACAAGCAGTTCAAGAAAGGTGAGGTGTCTTTTCTTGTGAGAATCTGTTACTTTTATCTGGAGAAGTGAATGTGGTCATAGTACTGCAGTACTGAGAAAATCAGCTGTCATTAATTCACACCAGATATCTAAAAGGCTGGACTTACTTTATTTTCACTGCTTTTCATTTCAAATCAACCTCCACATGCAAGAAGATATCAGAGATCTGCTTTTCTTTTCATCTTTTTTGGGTTTATTTCTTTAAATGAACAAAAGTTCTGGTAACTAGCATGTCAGGAAAACAAAAGAATGCATTTGTGTCACATGCAGTGGGATGGCAGCCTATCCCTGGGTGTCCTTCATTTACTGTGAATGGTAGGAAGGGCAGCACAGGTTGAACCTGCAGAAGCTTTTCCGTGCTGCCTCTCATGGCACTGTTTTTTCATGTAGGGGTACTTCCATGTGTGTTGATTCTGTATGCTCTCAAAATTAAGTAAAAAGGGCAGTCTCAGAGATGATGCTGACACTGATGGAAGGATCTAAAGCCTTGTCCACACTGGGAAGCAGTGCATGGGGATGACATTCAGGGAGAAATTTTGCTGAACCTACAGTGTTTCAAAACTACCAGCTTGCAGACATACATATAGTGCATCTTCTCCAAGAACACTGTTTCTGGACAAGTCTTCTTAGCAACAAACAGGCAGTTTTAGAAGAAAACTCTTAGAAGGGTTGGGCATCATAGCAAATAATGGAGCAGATGACCAGGGTAAATCCAATGTCTGTTTCTCTAGATAGGATGGATTTATATTAGCGCTTGGGGCCATGACATTGTCTCTCTTCAGTACCTGCAGTAGCAGAAGAAAAACAAAGGAGAACCTAGAAGACAGATTTTTCACAGAAAAAGTACTTTGTAACACTAGAAAAGTAATTGGGAAATGCAGCAATTGTTTTAGAATCCAATGCTTAGAGTCTTACAATTGAATTTGTTCATATCCCAAACAGGTTTTCTCTTTATCCCCAGAGTTCCATACTTCCCATGGGGTAGTTGGCTGCTTTGTAACTCCCTTCTCCCTACATTCATATATTTACTGTTGAGTAACGGAATGGTGACAGAATTTCTCTCTCCTTTTCATTTTAGTGTAGAACCTTTTTGACTGAGTTGCACACGGCTTATGTGTGAACAGAAACTAATTTATGTCAAAGGCAACATTACAGTACACAAGCCTGAAGTATTTGCAACCCACTCCCTTGCCACAACCTGGGAATGTGGAATATAGTACCCTGTGTCTTATTTCACAGTTGAAAATGAAATGACTCAATTCATCCGTAGCTGAATTGTATTTCTTCTGCTCTTTGTATCTTGTACTTTTTCCCTAAACAACTACAACTGACCACCATCAAAGACAGAACTGCATGAGCCAATGTGACATCTCTTCTGTCTCTTAATTTCCTTAAGCTTGAACTCATCATGTGGCTGAGAGACCAACAGCTCTTGCTCTAACTTGTATTTCCTATGCCATGAAACAAAGACAGATGTTTGTTGCCACTGAATTGGCCATTCTCTGAAGACAAGTTTTTCTCTTGTGTCCTGTGCCAGGCCAAGTTTATGTTCTCTACAGTTGGAGCCTCCCTTGAAGTCTGTCGGTGCTGTTACAGACCCGCAAAGGGCAGAGCTTTCCTCGTTATAAATTGTTCTGAGAATACTGTTTAAATCTCTGAGATTTCTCTGAACTGACAATATTCTTTTTGCTCGTGCTGATAAATACCTCGTGGTATTTATCAGTTTGCTTGAGTTCTGATAGATCCTGAGCTTTTCACATTAACATCACCATCCTCTGCAGAGTAATTTTTAATTACTGCAGTAAACTTTTGGTTTGTGTCTTTATGGGATTTTTTTTCCCGAAAGTTCTCCACAATACTTTCAAGGGCAGTTCTTTCATAAGCTCATCATGAGAGATTTATCCACACTGAAATTCCAGAAACACTTTTGAGGTCCATAGCTTTTCCTGTCCTGTTTCTATTTTTACCTGCTAGTGACAGATTCTTAGAATTACTTGTCAACAGACAGAAGGGAAAAATAGACACATGATCTCTAAAGATTCAGTTTGATTCAAAGGCCTGAGCCTGCAAATGCTTCAGCACACAAACTCAGTAGGTGTTGGTATGACTGGTTAGTATGTGCCACAGGTTCTAAGGAACTAGACTTCAAATTTGCCTCTGTTGCTTCCAGGTGAGCTCCCATGGCCATCAGTGATAGCTGTGTTTTTATTCAGGGGCTCTACTTCAAACAATGGCAGTCAGACTAGTGGCTTGACATCTTGTTCTTTCAGATCAGAGAGAAAGTGGGGAACAAGCTCCCAGACTGATAAGACAAACCAAATCAAGTACTTAGACATGTCATGTGAATGCATTTTCCAGTGGATGATCTATAGAAGGATTCCAGAAGATGTAAAGGAAGTCCATTAACCACTGGAAAAAAGTGACAGTGAAGCTTTATGTACAAGCAGCAAACATGCAGGGAAGTATCTTCCCAATGTAAAACCCTCAGAAACCTTCTGATCATGAAAGACATACTTTTTTGATAGAATTGGCAGAGAAATGTTCTACCTCCTTCCACAGACCAGTCACGCCTGCAAACCTACTGCTGCAACAGAAAGCACTTTTTCACCGTTGTTGATGGTGACACTGTTGGGTCAGAGTAGAAGAAAATATATATTTTTGTTAAGAAACATAACTTTGTGGTTTGTTTCAATCTCCGTGGGATCTGAAAGGCTACACTTGTGCCTTCACACAGTAACTGGGCAGCATGCACATGTGTTCTGTGAAGTATGATCATAAGTATTGTCTCGTGGATTTTAAGCATCAGGGGGGTATTAAAGCTGCTTCTTCAAAAAATGGGAATTAGTGGTATTGCTGAGCGAAAATTATGTAGACAAGCTGTTTTATTTAAAGGCTATAAGTAGAAGCCATTAGACCCCTGACATGTAAGAGAGATGATCTGATTAGTCATATTGATGTGGTTTTGGTTGTAGGTAAGCAGTGATTCCTTCCAACAGCTCTGTTTTGTGACTGTGTAACTGAATGTAAAATCTGTGTAGCAGAGGGAAGGGAGTCAGCTGTAGAATTTTGCCCTATCTAGTTAATGGAGTGTTCTGATTTTAGAAAATAAGGCATGCTTGGTAATTTACTTGCAGCTTAAAGAGTGTGCATAGTGCTGTTTGCCGTTATTTGTTACTTCACTGATATTGGCACTATGGGAAAAATGCTTCTTTCCATGTGTAAGTAGAGATACTGCTCCAAATCCAGTGTTGCTGCCGTTGTGGATCAGGCTTGTTGAAGAATGTTTAGTTGAAGAACTGAAGATTTTGGTTCAATGCTAGACCTGTTTAGATGACCCGACAGATCAGCCCTGATATTGTTGCACAGTTGTAAACTATGTGAAGACACAGACTCGTGAGAGAAAAGTGGTGCATTTATAGCACACATCCCTTTGGTTGTGGGATGTGTCAGCCTCAGTCCAGTGCAGAAATCCCAAAATAGTTTGTCTGGGTGCTAAACTACTGCATTTCTCCATTGCAGCAAAGGTTTGCTCTGTCAGGGGGAGCACTCTCTTACTCATGAACTGTGTGTAGAGGGTCAGGCTGTGCAAGAAGCAAGCTACTTAAAGGAACCCTGCCATATTCAGCAGGAGTAATAGCAAATAGGCTGTGCCTTAGCAAGGGTTTTTCTTAGAATAGTGATAGTGTCTCCGAGCTTGGACACCATGGTGCAGAATTCAGGGGTTTTCCAAGGCAGCCTGTCTTGATGATTTTTGCAGCACAGATACTGCAAAATTACCTTTCTCTCTCCATTTTCCAGCTGAGCTCTTATTTAAGTCTTATGTGATGACATGGAAGTTGCAGTCAGTTCAGATCCTCTTCTTCCGCTAATGTTAGCTGCTGGCAGCCACAGGATTAGCATTTGGTCACCTGCCTCTAAACCACAAGGCTTTTCAGGCTGATTTCATGTCCCTTGTTAGTGCCTGCTATATGAAAGTAATAGAGATCTCCTCTTTGAAGGCTCAAGCTTCTTCTCTGCACCCACTGCAGCCTACTCTCTGTGGTCACAGCCGTCCCCTCATGTATACGTCTGTGTGCAAACCCTGTGCAGGTTGATGAAGTTGTGTGCCCTGAGTTGAAAGCCAGCCATCAATTGTGCAGGCAGCACTAGGGAAAGTGGGGAAAGTGGGACATTTAACTCCCTGAGGGGACTGGCAGTATATACATCTCTTTATGTCTCAGAGTCATGTTAGAAGGCAAGACATGTCTTCCTTAACATGAGGTGCAAACACGGGTAAACACATGGCTGGCTCAGTGCAGCTGACACAAGGTCACTGCATGAGGAACATACAGGATGCAGTATATAGAGAACACAGATTTCTGAGAGAGCACTGTGAAAGCTCCCTAGCTGACCTTCGCTAAAAATGAACCAGAATAATCTGTACTTACTTGTTTTTTTTTTATACCAGGAAAGGAGCAATCAGTTCTTACAGCAGTAGTTAGAGAGCTGTGCAAATTGGTTCAGCTTTCTCTTCAAGCAGCCTCAGCTGGGACAGACCACAATGGTTTTGGAATGCGTTTCCAAACACCAGGTCGTGTTAGCTGCATTTTTCCTCTTAGCTAAAATGTCATCAAGACACATGGCCAGTTATATCTTCATATTCTTAAGTGTTCTGTTTATTACAACAGGTTTTCCCTTACCAATAAGACAGGCTTAAGGTGCCAGGGTGACATGCTGAGCACACCACACCATGTTCATCTGTCTGTCACCAAGTTAGTGTACAGCAGGAGACCTCCACAGTACTTCTCACTTTTAATATGTGTTCTATTAGAAACAGCTCAAAGCTCTTTCCAGCTTTAAGTACAACAGCACAAGTGCTATTTAGAAGGAATTTCAATGCTGCTTTGGGATTTTTTTTAAATTAATACATGGTTAGGGACAAATGGGGAAGGTAGTAGTTTTCACTAATAAACAGATCGATTAAGGGGAGAAGCCAATTGTGTAGAATGCAGTCTTTTATTTAATTAGTGGACACCACTTAAGAAACTAAATCCAGATGTTCAGATTTGCCCTGTCATTTTTCATTCCTTTCTGTTCCAAAAGACTGAACGATAGAGTGGAGAGAAAGCTTTCACATTTACACTCATATACGTGTATGTGATTTCTGCAAGATTTACAAATTTCAGATTTACTTGTTACAAACAAAGTAGTAAAAGCTTTAAATCCCTCTAAAAAAACCCAACATTGCCATGAAGTTTCAACTAAAGTGAAGCTTCAGGCCCTTAAAGTAAACAGATTGATATGCACTGTGCTGTGGTAAACAAATTCAAATGCCAGGTCGCCTGCATTAGATTTAAATCTTAGTGAAAGTTTAAATTTAGTTTACTTAGGAGCAGACAGCTGGTCAGTTTACTGGCTTATGCGCTTAACCCTGAGAGCTGAATTTATGTATGTCAATACATGTCCAAATGTCACCTACTTACAGTCAGGTTTTGTTTATTGACTCCTCAATTATATTGCTTATAATTGAGGAATCTAATTATAACTGTAAAATGTTTTTAATACTTTCAATATTATTTTCTATATTATTTGTTAGGTAATCTCTTACATGCTATAAATAAAATACTACATATTTTTGTCAATGGAATGTAATATTTAGATTCATAGCTTACTCTTTTGATGGAGGAAAAAAAGTGCTGATTTCCAAGGGCTCCTGCTGATGAGCATCTGCAGTTAAAGGTACTATTGGCAAGTGTTGTTTCTTTCATTTGCTGTAAGTTATCAGTCCTTTAGGAGGAGCAGCTGGAACATTTTGTCAGCTGACATTTTGTCAGCTCTCCAGTGATTTTACCTTGTAGCACAGTAGCATAAACTCCCATCACTTGGCAGTTATATTCATCTCATATATTAATGTATGATATATGTATCTGATAAGCATATAATCATATTCAGAGTGCCGTTCCAAGTGAGGGGTTTTATACTGTATTATAACAATCAGAAGTATTAAGATGCAGCATTTATCATGTTCATTTCTGCATCTTTTATTTACCCCCACCCATGGGCAAAAAAGGGACAGATGCTGGGAACTATAGACTTGCAAGATTCAACAGATGGATCCCATCTCAGTGTGAAAACAGCAGGGAGAGCTCCAGAGTCACAGGGTTTCTCTTGCTAGGTCTTTGTCATGGGATCAGTTTCAGTATGAAGAGAGGAGGAGGAAAGTCTTTGTTCCATTTCTCCACAGTTTACTGCAAGCCATCCCATCATCTTTTTAATTCTCAGTCATCGACTGCTTGGTTATGTTCTATAATTAATCATTGAGCACCTAGGAGATAAGAAGAAAACCCTGATCAAGAACAAGGTAGCCAGTGTAACAGGGAAAATTCCCTTTATGAAAAAATTAGAAGTACAGAAGACAGTGCTCAGTAGTTGCTGCTTCCTACTTAATTCTGTAAGAGAGAGAGTCAGCCACTCTGGTAGAGAAGCAGCTGTGTTTCATTCAGGCTGAGAAGCCCTGTCTGTTTAAAAGGCAGCTCCAGATGCCCAAGCTTTTGCTCTCTGATTTGGATTTGGTTATGCCAAATGGATTTGGAATTGCCAAGCGTATACCAGCTGCTGACCCTCCTGTCCAGGTGATCAGCGAGGCTCCACCAGCCAGTAAAATGAATGTAGCACTGGCAGATCAAAGTGGAGTTTGCATGAGTGAAGACAGAATATTCATGTCAACTCAGTGTATTATTGCAATAGTGTTGCCTTATTGACTTACTCCCTCATGCTGTGCAAACATTTTATACTCAATAGTTGTTTAATTTCCAGTTGAACTCAGCAAATCATATTTCCCAGCCTTCAGTCTGGCAGCTGATTTTTCCCATGAGGGACACCAAAGACTGTACAGTTTTCACAGGCCCATTTCCTCTCAAATATTCAGTCCCTAGTCTAAAAAATATACCATTTCATATTCCTCTCTGCACTTACAAATAAGTTCATTTTCCACATGATAAACTATCCAGTGTAAAGCTCTTACGTGCAGAAGACACTGATGTATTTGATGTTTTCAGCTACGCTGTCTGCTAAACAATGAGGCAAAAAGCAACTGTTGAGAGAGGTTAAAGGAGAGAAGTTAAAGAATTCTTTGCATCTCTGCAGCAGGACTGACTGCTGGCTTAGTAGGTATCCTTAGCTTGTATTCAGGCTAATATTGAATTAGGCTTGAAAAATGCCAAGGAATATGTTCTGGTTTCACTGAAACCTCTGGAAGGCAGAAAAGGGGTGTCCATAGCGTGAAGTAACTGTATGGCAGATCCCTGGGTGTCAGTTGATTGGTGTCAGGAGTCCCATGCAGACTGCCATTTAGTCACCATGAATGCACTTACTGAGTTGCAATAGCTACAGAAGTATCATACACTTCAGTTTGTTTCCAACTTTGGAGATGAAATACCTGAAGGGTCTTATTTCAAGGCCAAGAGACAGTACGTTGCATTCAGGGCCTGAGATTAATTTTTAGATATCTTAGGTAGCTTTGCTGTAGCCAGAGGATGTACAAAGGGATATTCTAAAACAGGGTTTGCCACAAGCAGTACGAACATAGTTTCACAAAAATGTGGTTAGTGTTTTTCTTGTTTCCTAAAGAAAATAAGGTCAGTTACCACTACTACTGTGAAATCAGTATTAGACTGTCAGGTAGCAAGAAAACATAGAAATACTAGAATTTATCCCTTCACCTTCACACATTTGAGCAAACAGAAGAGTTCTGTGTGTTCATTTGATTAAGTTTGGTAAAGATCATCAGAGTGGAGCAAAGCAATTTGCAATTCTGATCACTACAAGAAACTGTCGGGGCTTTTATTTCGTTATTTCTCTTCCACTCTCACTTACAAGGCTTTTAGCCAAATATCTGCTCCCTTATCTCCATGTTTTCAAGTGATTCAGATGCTGGAAAGGTGAACAATTAAAAATAAAAAATGCCACAGTTTTCCTCAGTGTATTGAGAGGGTTGCTACCAAAGAAAATTACCCAGTTATTGCAAATTGTATAACTTTGATAGCTATATATGTTCTGGGCTGCTAAAGCTGATTCTTAGCTCACAAGCTGAAATCAGAACAAAGTGGTGATTTCTGAGATGCTTTTAGGCCTTCTTCTCTGTGCTTTACATCTAACCTGCATGCAATGATGAAACCTTCCCACTTGCCCATCTCAACTCTTACACAGAAGACAGATAGCAGACATTCTGAAGATGGCCCATTAGGGCCAAATTGTGAATTAGGAAAAGGAACGGTATTGGAGGGAGTTGTGGTGAAATATAAGAGTATTTAATGCTAAAGAGAGAGCCAAAGATGTAGTCTTTGTGCAGTGATGGTGCAGAAGAGCACAGCAGCTGAACAAGTAGGTACAAATGGACTGAAGTTAACAAAGCCTCATTTTTTCACAAATTTTTGACTCATGGTCGAGGGAATAGCATCAGGGTCTGAAAAGGACAAGCCATACTTTAACTTCCTTGGCATTTCAGGTACTCGACATCTTTCCTGCAAAAGGGGAATGCAATATGACATCCAGTTATAAACCTCATTAATCTGTTCTGTCGTGAGGATTTGGATACTGTAGCATTTCTGCCTTACTAGAAGAAACAGCTGTGCCAGACTATGGAAAACAGGATTCATCATGATGATTTCTTTCATGTAAATGAGGAAATCTGTGAGTTTATCAGTGTTCAAACTGTAACACTGAGCAGACTGAGTTACTGTGTAGAAATCACAAATTTGAATTCTGGATCAGAAAGGTAACATGACTTCTGATGGTAATAATGCTTTTCAGTTTTTGACACACTTGTGTTTTAACAAACATGGTCTGGAACATGAGCTAGAGTTTCACAGCATTGTAGATCCAGTAGTTCAGTTACCAGCCACTGCACTAGAATTTATAAATGGAAGATTACTCAAGAGCCAACTTTCTTAAAGTGGCTTGTGTTACTGCATTAACTATGTTGAGCCTTTGCTGTTTTCTAAAGTTGACCAAGGTTATATGATTTTTTTTGGGGGGAGGAAGTTGTTAGTTTTATAAGGAAGTTAGTCTGACTGTGGAACTTTAGAGTTTGAATAATAATTGAATTTTTTCAAGGCATCACACAGTATCAAATTGCAGATTAATACTGCCTATCCTCATTCCCTTTCACATAATTTAAAGCAATCATACTTCATATAGTATATTGTCCATTTCATCCAAGTTAAAGCAGTAGTAGATCCTCCCCTGTCCAAGTTCATGCTTACGGCTCTCCTCAACAGGAAGTTTTCCTGAATGTCTCCTTTTCTGCTTGTGAGAATAATTAATTCCCTCAGAAGATCTTCCGGCTGAGAGTAGCTACTGCAGTGTGTCTTCATTCCTGATATTTGTTGCTTACTTTCAGGAATACCTTTTTATAACAAAGAAGAGCTTAGTTATGGCTAGCAATTGGCTTTAAGAAACAGTACAAACTGCATTTTTTTAAGAACTGAAGTACTGTATAGCATTATTTAGCCTTCTGTGTAGTTTTTCCACCCAAGTTTAAAGACAAATGAAAGGAAATGTGTACAGGAACTATGTTTTGCTGCCACCATATATACCTGTGACATTCAGTGTCAGAAGTCACTGAATGCTCAAACCCTTGAAGAGGCTGCTAGATTTGTGTTCAAGGTTAATTCATTTTTTTCCAGTCTTTTATTGGCTGTTTTTATTATGCATCTCTGCGTTGCTTTATTATCAAAGGTTACAACTGGGCTTGACTAAAGACAGTAAAATCCACAGCAATAAAGACCACAACAGGAAACTAGTCCCTCTCAGAGGACACAACCCCAGCTGCTGACCATGCATTCCCTGTGTGACATGAAATTCCCTATGTGACAGAGTTCAGTGTCCTTATCTCTTATGAGTATACAAAGAGAGAACATAAAAAAGAGGTGCAGATTTTCCCCACACTCTCAAATCTTATTTCACCAATGGTTTCATTACAGCCTCATTGTATTAAAGAGATTTCACAAGTCCTATCTTGGATATTTGTATTTTAAAAAAGCAATGTTAACTTTTAAGACTAAATCCACTTTATTTTGATTTTACTGTCATACACTATATGGATGCCAAGGACAGCTTTTAGAATAATACTATTCATCTGATGGATGAATTTGTTTTCGCTGCTTTGATTTTTCCCACCACTGAACTCCTAGATTGTTTTTTTTTATCTTCAGGCTGCTGGCACAGGAATAACAATTCAAAACCAGTATATTGGTAGACATTAGCTCAAGCAGCTCTTTACCTTTTCAAGATTGGGTTTAGTTCCCACTTCAGTAAAAATTATTTCAGACGTGAGTGGAACCATTCCTGCCTGCTCAGGAAGACGCTGGACCACCAGAGGCAGACTTTATGAAATCCTCATCAGGACCTTGTCCCATCCATGGTACTGCACTGAGCCTTTGTCCCTGGAACAAGGGTTTCCTGTTTGCTCCAGTGAGGTGGAGACTGATGTCTCCTTCGTGATTGTTCAGGTTTCACACAAAGGGTCTATTCTGTGTAAGTGGCTGGAGAAAGCACAAAAGGAAGCGTCAAAAATTGTCACTGCAGCACGTTTCTGCTCATACTCCATAATCGCAATAAGAAGCAGCAAGGGCTGCAGAAAACTCAGGACAGAAGAAAATTACTAAGTTGTTACATCAACAATTTTCAGAGAGGGCTCAGGAATCTGCCAGCTTTGGTTTATTTGAGCTTTTTAGAAGTGAAGCTGTACCCAGTAAAATATCCTGCTTTCTGTAAAACACTTAAGCAGCAAAATTCAGTGGGGAGATAAAATGACTACCTTAAACAATTTAGTGACCCAACCCAGCCTGAAAAATACCACCTAATTACTTTCAGCAGCAGCTGGGGGAAAGCAGATGTGGCATCATGTTAATACTGTTAGAGTGTCAGTGAATTGTGCAGCTGCTTGCTGTAGCTTTATTTCTGAAAACATAGTGCTCCATCATTCCAAACTATAAGGAAAGTTAGGGAAGGCAGGGAGAGATTTAGATATGTGTAAACCAGTTGTTTCAGGAGGAGATAAGAAGTTAGGGAGTGTTTCCACAGGCAGGTTCTGGTTCCTTTTGTTCCCCCTCTGCTTGATAAATTTTATGATATCTTATTTCAGCTTTACACCCCTTTCACAGAACACAAAGTTCACAGAAATCTGTGCTGACTTGCATGTGCCTGAGGGATGATCATTATAAGAGAATGTCCTTGTGATTCAATTCATCAGTATTATGCTAAATCACTTTCAAATACGTCTGTGGTCTGACATTTTTACTGCTCTCAGATCCAGGGCTTTTTGCTTCATGGGATCACAGAATTGTTCAGGTTGGAAAGGCCTCAGGAGTTTATGAGGTCCAGCTTTTGGCTCAAAGCACTGTTCATTGTGGGATCAGGACATGTTCCCTGGGGCTTTGGACAGTCTGTTCCTGAAAACCTTACATTTCCCATACAAAAAAAGACCTTCTTCTGAGTTACAGGGAACATGAGCACACCTCATAATGTATCTCAACAGAGCTTCACACTGCAACAACCTTTAACGCCTCAAAGCCTCCAACAATTTGGGATGATGAATTTAGG
Organism: Corapipo altera; assembly: GCF_003945725.1. Lineage (NCBI taxonomy): Eukaryota > Metazoa > Chordata > Aves > Passeriformes > Pipridae > Corapipo > Corapipo altera. Next base: position 525,164 of record NW_020884957.1, on the reverse strand, counting down.
TTTTTTGCTGTGTATCAAAAATTCCTCAAAAGTGCCAAAACTGAGATGGCTTTGCAAAGACTGCTCTCTGACTTGATTTACAGTAAAGATACCGTATGATTCTACATGAGTCTTCCTTGAGTCTTTAAAGGCAAGAAGTTTTTTAATTGATTATTTTCGTGGTAAACTGATTTCCTGTCAACGGGGAATAATGCCTTTATGATAAAACCTAGACTTTTTGATTTCTTGGTCCACAATAACACACTAATCCTTTATTTGTGTAAATTGATGAGTAGCTGCATTACCTTCCTTCATAAGAACCCTGCTGAACACTTTACGTGTTGTTCAACTACCTGAGAGACTCCATAGTGGCACGCTTGCTTCAGGAGGTATTAGGACTTTGTGTTCTGTTGCACACCTAAATTCAACACAGAAACACGTCTCAACCGTAGTCTGAAAAGGGGCTTAACTATTAACTATTTCTGTTGTTTCAGTACTAGTAAGTAGTTAACAGGTAAAAATCATCGTTACGTTACTTCTATTCTTCGTAAACATGGAAAGTGCAGTTTCCTCCAACAGTAAGTTGCTGGAGAAAGTTTTGGAGTGACAAGCCCCAGTACTATATAGTCATTTAAAGAACTAAATTCTTAAGGTCTATGAGGGTATGGATTTGAAATAGCAATAAAACAGCACTAACTATGAAACAATTTTTTCCAGTATCTTGCAAAATAAAATGTTGTACAGAGGAGGTAAATTCATCATTTTACACTGATGCAAGTTAGAACAAGCTGTTCTCTTGACTTCAGATATGTATCTTTGAGATCAGTTTATATTGTGTGATACAAGGTCTGAAAGGAGACAGAATTATGGAAGTTCTGTCTGTGTGAGAAAGAAGGAGGCCATGGAGATATCTGGCAAATCGAGAGATCTGACTGTATGAGACTCAGGCTACTTTTTGATTTGTTTATTGCACAGTTCAAAAGACAAAATCATATGACTTATATTCATATTAATAGGAGTGATAAACTTAACTGATACTATCCCAAAGATATGAGGTGCAATTCAAACCTGAGATGTGTGATAAGATGTAAAGTAGATTTCCTCTGGCCTCACTGGGCACGATGTAGCATAAATGAGAATAGAGAGGTCATGAACAAGGCATACATTAAATTAGTTAAAATACAACCCTCAGAACATACATAGAACAATGTTTCGAAGGTAAAACACCTCTCTTGGACAGCCGTACTTCTGCAAATATAATAAATTCAACAAATTATATGAAATATCTGCTGAGAATTTTTTTTGCAGGAGCAAAATATGAACTGCATTTCATCACAGAATAACTTTAAACAGGTTAACCATTTTCCATGGCAAAATCTATTATTTGAGACTCATTCCATGAGTCCATGTCTAACCTGTTTTTAAAAACATCCATTTTGGATTCCATAGCTTCTTTCTGAGGAACAATTTTTCTTCTAACTGAAGACTGCACTGAAGTCTAGAAAATCTGTACTATTGTTCATAGCTCACTGGAATACTCTTTTGTGCCTTATATTTATCAATGAATGTCCCAAAAGACAAGCAACTTTCCAAAAGTGCCAAAAAGCAAATCAGTCTAGCACGCTGCAGGTTACTATACACATGACAATAGCCTTTATTAGCATAATGTGTTATAATACATTATATAGTGAGTCTCTGAGGTTTAGTAATCCTTGTCAGCAACCAGAATAAATGGAAATAGCTTCCAGGAGATGCAAGGCCTATGAAAAGACTTAGTTTTCAAAAACTAGAAGCATTCAAACTCGTACATGCAACCTCTGAAACAAAAATCTCATGAACAATCTTTCATCACAATCATTTGTGGAAGTCAAATGCCTCAAGTGTACTTAAGAGATTAAAGAGAAGTTAAACTGAGCACTAGCAGTTCCATACTTTCCATACTGAAACAAAGGTTTGGTTCATTCTCTCAGGCTTGGCGACAGCAGAAGTTTTTAATTTTGGCTTTTTAATACGCTTAGATACTGAACTTGTTAGCTGAGAATAGCCAGGTTCCACATAAAAGTAAGCACAGCTCCTTGAGGATAATATCTAAGGCACAAGTGAAAGGGTTTTTTACTTACTTTAATGCGCAGCTGGATGGAAAAAACCACTAATATTAGATATGTTGCATGTACAACATAATGCTGCATGGGATGAAGGTGCATCACAATTACTGAAATCCTGAAGGCATAACTGCCAGAAGCTCAATCCACGCAGACAGGGAAAAGGCGTCTCATGCTACACTTTTTGTGCCCTTCCCTTCAGCAATTCCCAATGACATTTAGCAGGGAGACAGTACTAATCTAGCTGGAGCTTTGATCTGCTCTAGTACAGCTGTACTGGTTTTCTTACGGTGCTGTGAGTTATTGACATATTTAGTAAATTTTTTCAAATTTTACTAGTGTAGAACAATTACCAATATCATAACACTTAAGTCAGTTCAAATTATTAAAATACCTTCAGAAATTCTTAGCTTATTGTTGTTGACACAGAGATAACATCACTATAATAAATACTACTGTCTTTTTACATACCTGCTTATTCTCAGTAGCATTCCGCTCTCCAGTTTATACCCTCATTATTTCCTGTATTTTTAAAGTACTCATCACTGTTCAGTTGAAGTTCTGGTTAAACGATCAAAGGCTTTAACAAAACTATCCTTTTTAATATCATGCTGCACTCATACCATAAAACAGGAATTCAATCAACTCTGTTGCCAAAACTCCACAAGAAAATTTCTTACTCCCAAAGCATCAACATGCTTCAGCCTCAGCAGCGTTGCCAGGTACAATACTCAACAGCTAACTGCAGTTGCAGCCTGGAGCTGCAGTGCCACTATGCATGCACGTTGCTGGCTTCTGCAGAAGCTTTCACTGCTCAGGCTTTGTCTCTTGATTATTTTAAATGAAAGTACAGCTGTAACCCTACCCAAGCCATTTATTCTATTTTTAACCTTGCAGACATGCAGAGAAACACAAGGGGGAGGAGAAAACAGTGTTAAATTAAAAGATAGAAAGCATACCATAGGTAAATCTATTTCTTTAAATCTTTCCTGATCTGAGTCACAGGAAGTTAGCAGAACGTATCTCTAATTGTCTGTGCCACAGTCCCAGTTTTCCTGGACTGCTTGCATTATTTCATCTGTTACCATCTTCTCTGGTCTCGTATCAGGCTTCACCTTTTACCAAGGTAATGCCAAACATCATATAGACCACTCAGAATCAGAAAAAAGCTGACTTCATCCTATTTTCAATAAATCTCATCTGTGATAAAATCAGGAGCTGAAATACCTTCCTTCCTTTACATGTTTAGTGTTACTCTTTTCCTGAAGTAGAGCCTGGGTTTTTTCCACTACATTTTAAATTTGTCTTTGAAATAGTATAGAAGCTTCCCAAGTTGCAAGCATCTAGGATTTAAATTGCAGAGGGCTTGTATGATGCAAAACTTTACTTTGTTTTCCTGAGGCTTTGTGTCCTGTGAGTAGCTGCTCATAAGAGGACATGGAGGAATCTCTGAACAAAATGAAACCAGTTATCAATTTTGCAACTAAAAGGTGGGAGCATGCTGAGACAGAAATAGAAGGTCCTTATGCTGCTATGCCTCACCTCCCCAAACTGCTTATTCTTGAGCTTAGCAGTCACTGCTGTCTTTTCCTACCAGCTGCTATGTAAGAAGTGCTCTTTGAAGTCATTTATCAGCACCAACTCCCTGCTGGCTGGGGGGGTGGGTGGGGAATACTGCAGCAACAGCTGAGGAGGAATGACCACGTACCACCTAGGTATAAGTCATTACCTCTCACTGGCTAACTGACCTTCCTCCCAGGGGAGCTGGGTGGAGATTAACTCTGTTCTTATTAAGGCCAGAAGCAAACCTGAACTTCAGAGAGAGCAGGATTGAGGACAGTTCCTTTGGTCACTTATTTGCTTGCCTGTCTAACCATGTTCAACACTCTTTCAAGCAGCCGTTGAAGAAGGAAAGGCTGCTTTATTTGCCTTTTGCTAGCAGTGGGCAGACTGCTGTTAGCATACACGTATGGAATCTTGCAGTACCAGTAACTATATTGCTCAGTAGTACACTAATGGCATTGCGCAGTACGATTAAGCAGTATAAAGGTCTTTGCTTTCATGAAAAGAGCAAATTATAGTTGAAGAGTGGACATCTTTGTATTTTTTTTTGTTTATTGGACTTTGAAGAAAGATTTGACAAAATATTCCCTGTACTACTGCTTTACAGGTCATTTGCAGTCTGCCTAATGGTGCCTCCAACAAGAAAGAATTCACTCTGTTGTTGTACAGTTACTTTTTAATAACTGAATTCTCAAGCACACAACCTCCTCTGCTCTAGATTGTCCCTTCTCCTTCAATTGTACCCTATACAAGTAGGTTGGTAGGGAGAGAGCAGTGCTCAGTTCGTCTTCTGCTCTTACCTTCCTCCACTTAATGTTCTCTGTATAGGTAATGAAGATAGACAGCAAGACAGCATCAGATTAGTCAAGTAAAACATTCAATTTTGAAAAATAAATAGTGGTTCATACCCTAAGAAGTGGAAAAACTGAAGATGAGCCTTTTTGCGGGAAGGTGAAATGTTTTGTTCACCACACAAGTGGTCAGAACACAGGACCTCCCACAGGCCACTCGGTGACAGGCCTCGGGAAACTAATACGGTCTAGGTGCTTGTAGGCTAAAGAAAGGACAATTTCTGGCACATAACCAAAGAATGAGAGTAAAATCCCCACTGTCTTGGAGGTGGTAGGACTTCAAAGACTAGGTTTAAAAGCCATCTGAACACATAGGCGTTTGACAACTGGATAAAAAGAGAAGAGCTATATACTAGGATACTAGGTTGTAGGCTGAATTATAACAGAGTGGTTACTGAGTTTTACAGACTGTATTGTACAGCCACTGTGTGTATTTTACCTGGTACACTGGTTTGTAACTTGACAAGAGGAGTACCAGAGCATTTAAGGTCCCAAGTTTTGCACCATTCAGTCAGCTCGCTTCCTTAACATCCACTTTACTACAAGAATAACAGGAAGAAATAATTTTAAAATCAGAAAACCAAATTGAATAACAAAGTAGTTATACTTGAAGGGATGCCAGGTACCCCTTCTTATGGGGAAAGTCTTGTAAGGGCTGTCAGCACTGTTCTTCAGTGAGTGAACTGAAGCCAGACATGCCAGCCGCCAACAGCCCCCTCAGCTCAGAAGTCCTGCCTCAGTACTGACGAAAAAATTAAACAGTGTGTGCTACTGCTGTAGTGGGTTTTTCATGGAAGTTTTCCTTTCATGTGTGGACTAAACAGCACACTCTTCAATGAAAATAACAAGACTTCGTGGATTTGTGGCCTGAGGGCACTGTGTCTGCAGGACTGTGGTAACACCTTTGCCTTGCTATCAGCTATATTGCATATTGAGAGTGCAGGCATCAGCAGCACATTTAAATCCCTAGTCCTAGATTTAGATCAGATTTCTGGGTCTTTCAGGACTTCAAATCTTTAGTTACTAAAACATTTGATAATCTGTTTAGGAATATGAGTGTCTTAACCAGACCAAATGCTGTGAAAATCAAGTTTCTTACTGTTTATATAACAATTAGACCATTCAAGTACAACTGTTTGCAGGAATCATAAAAATTCTTTCTATATGCATTAGTCTCATGTGAGGAACATGAAGGGTAGAAATTGCTTCTGAAGTTAACATGTCTCTCTCTTACATATACCTCTATTTGAATGCAAGCTAAATATAAATATACAGTATCTATATTTATCATTAGTAGAGTTATCTACTCATCAGTAAGTTAGTCCAGGAGGAACTATCTTTTGCTGTGCTTCCCTTCTGAAACATAAACATTTCTTAATTTAATTTTTCCTAGCTCTGTTTTGTGATGTTTTGGACGCCAAATGTGTCAGAGAAGATTTTAGTTGACATAATTGGAGTAGACTTCGCTTTTGCAGAGCTGTGTGTCGTTCCTTTGCGCATCTTCTCCTTCTTTCCAGTTCCAGGTAAAAAAAAACAAGAAAAAAGAATTTTGTAACCTCGAAACCAAACCAACAGTGAGGTATGGTTGGTTATAGGATCTGGCATGGCTATACATACAAGTGTGGCTAAATGCATGCCTAGCATAAGTATTGAAGCTGTTTGTATTGAAGGTGGTGGAGACCTAACCTATTTACATTAGTAGTGAAGATACAAATCTTGCAGTAAGAGCATCAGTCATTGGGCAGATTTCTGACTGTCAAAAGTAAAGCTTGAATTCTTTCTATTGTAGTTGACCAGGAACAAACACGTGAATGGCAGTAGCGATACATGAGAGCCAAGACTGAGAGTAACTGTTTGGAATAGCATCTAGGACCACCTCCACATTAACATCATCTCCATTAGTCTCCACTTCTGCTGCCAGACCCAGTGGCTTTTTCAGATACAGAGCATAAACAATATATAATAAAAGTTAGTACTCTTATCAAAGAGCAAAACAAGCTTGACAGCAATAATTGAAATGTTTCTCCTCAAAAAATTTCTAGCTCTTTAATTAAATGTGACATTATGCATTGTTTTCTGCTTATATGACAAGACCGTTTTGTAATAAAGGTAAGCTACAAATATAAGAATAGTTACATGTAGATATATTTTTTTGTGCCTGACTGTTACACCATGTACCTCAACAAATGGAAAATTTTCCTTGGTGTGACTTCTCTTTAGGGAAGGGGATAGGTTTTTTTAAATGAAGAAAACAGAATGGACCATCTATTAAATAGATTGTAAGAGAGCAGCTCTTAGGAAGGATTGCTGTCCATAAGTGCCTTTATTGTTTGTTTCTTTGTTTTCCCCAAATCAGTATATTAAAGCAATTTGAATACAAGATCTACTTCCTTTCTAATAGGGTTTCCCAGTGTGCAAAGTTACCAGCAACAAATTTCACAGTGGTTATTTCTGATTTGAATTTTCATGCTCTCTGCATGAAAGAGGTGCATATGAGATGATTGACTTTTTTTTTTTACAACTCTTGCCTCCTTTTCTCCTCACCTCCTCCCCTTCCCGTTTCTGAACAGTGACTGTCAGAGCGCACTTGACTGGTTGGCTGATGACTCTGAAGAAGACATTTGTGTTGGCACCCAGCTCAGTGCTGCGGATTATTGTCCTCATCACTAGTCTCATCGTGCTGCCTTACTTAGGGTAAATCATTATTTTTCACAAAACTGATGAGTTTGTGTTCCTCTTCATTCCTGTTCCCTGTCACTTTAAAGCTGAATTTGCATAGCTCAGACTTTTTTCCCCAAGTACTAACCATGATATAAAGGCTAAAGTGTCAATTTCTGAAAAAAGAAGCTTTACAAATTTACAAATGTGACTGCTCTGGGCAGGCACAGTACTTATGTCCCATTTGAAAAAAATACGCAAATATCAGAGGCAAAAACATATCCTAAGGGGAATTTATTTCCATATTGTTAAATGCATTGTTAAGAAAACTAATGGAGGAATATCTTGTTTATAAGTTAAATAATCTATTCTGCAGCACTCTGTACAAGACTTTAAATTCTTAGTCCATAATTAGATTCAGCGTGCTTCTAGTACTAAACAGTGTAGCCATTAAGAAACAAATAAGTCCTTTAAAATACCACTTATTCTCTTTGCCAATGTATTATGTCTTTGAAGAAAATATTTCTAACAACAGACTGGTTCTATGTGCCAGTGAAAATACAATTACAAATCATGTATTCTAACACTACCATGACTGCTTTCTTTTTATGCCACCTACAGAGTTCATGGAGCCACTCTTGGAGTAGGATCCCTTCTAGCTGGTTTTGTAGGAGAATCCACCATGGTTGCAATAGCAGCCTGTTATGTCTATCGGAAACAGGTAAGAATTTGGCTCTACAGGATCTGGTGAAAGCAGTTGATGAATATAGTGGATTTTAGTTCAGATTAGTTGAAATGTAACTCACTGGCATCACCACTTACTGAACTCGGTTTGCTTCCCTGTTTGGTCTCAGGAGTGTGCAACTTGGAAATTCTTTGGGTTGAAATAAAACCAAAAGGTGCCCTCCAGCTGCTAGTGAGCATTCAGGCTATGGGACATGCTGGTCTGATGTGATCCTCTTGTTCCTCAAAACACATGTATCATGGGTAGCACGTCCTTACCACCACCTGTGTTGCACTGTATATCTACTACTACAGTACAACATAGCATTTTTATGTAGACATGGAAACTACTCATCCAAGCTTCTTATTATATTTGTGTATATATATATATATATATATAATCATAGAATCACAGAATCACAGAATGATAGAATGCTTTGGGTTGGAAGGGACCCCAAAGTTCCAACTAGTTCTTACTCCCCTGCCATGGGATGTGTTATGTGGTGTATACATATATATCTCTATGTGTACTTCTATTTCATTAGAAAAACAGCTCTGCTGAAAATGGACAAAAAGTACAGTTGCTTATGTATTTTTACCATCTAGAGAAGTGGCTTAAAACAAGATATACTCCTGCAGCAGTTGATAATAACAACTTACAAATAATTAAACTGGGGAGGTTTTCTCCCTGGCATATTTTTATATTTTTCACACACTACAACACTGCATGTAAAGAGTAGTAGTGATACGTGGATTTCAAAGAATTCCACTAAATTACGTTCAAACACAGGATAAATATTTTCTGGGTGACTGGGTACATCACAGTGCCTGCATGTTGTGTCCTTCCAGTTACATATTCAAGGCACTGTATAGGGCACCAGGTCTGACTCTGGGTAAAAACAGCATGGTTGTGTACGTCATTCCATAGTACACCTCTGTGGGTGGAAGCAGAAAATGTAATCTATGCAGTGACTGTTTCTTTTTTAATTAGACATCTTACAAAGTACCAAATGGAGATATCCACCACTCCTGTTTTTGTAAAAAAGTACAGAAGATGGAATATCTAAAAGCCTTATGTTGGAACAACGTAGAATGAGTTTTGATATATATTAACAGTGCAGGCCATGGCAGCAGATCAAAATGTCAAGGTTCATAAGACAGTAGAAGAATCATGATCTCTGTCATGATTAGTCTGTCATGTTTTTCTTGAGAACCAAGGAGTAAAACCTGTAGACTCTGAAATGGCCTGTTCTTGGCGTGTGGTTCCACAAAATTGGACTAATGTCCTCATTGCTTGTTTGTTACAGTCATAGCTCATAGAGTGTTTCTGACCAGGTGCTTCATTTTTTGCAGTGGTGAGTGCAGGTAGTAATAACTGTGCCAACCTAATTTATTCTTTATTCAGTGTGACAGTGGCAGAGCCAACCAGTAGCTCTGTGCACCAAGTTGCTTTCACCTACAGTTTGAGAGCTGCAAATCAAGTGTTTCGTAGGCACCTCTGAAATTTTGAAACTCTGATATGCCCAGCTCAGCTGAATCAATAATACCTGTGGGGGGGATATTTTGTCAGCTGTCCAATTGTTTTCTGTAAAACTAGTCAGCCTGCTGAGAAATGGGTAATAAGGAACAGATGCTTCAACTTGTTTTGTAGAGGGTTGAACGCTTCTTAGCTTTACTAATCCAGGACATCCTGGATGAATCATAGGACTCTTGAATGACCTCCTGCTCCTGCTAGCCAAAAATACTCAGTATTGCTTGGCGTTGGTTGGGTGGGGGATCACAGTGGACTGGCAGTATCAAGAAAAGCCAGAATGTTCGCATCTTGTAAAATGCCTGAAGTTTGACATTTGAGAAATTATGTTGCCACCTCTGTTTCATTCCCTAGAGCAGCTTTTGTTCTCCCATATTTTGTTGGTTTGGGGGGTTTTTTTTGTTGTTTTTGTTGTTGTTGTTGTTGTTTGTTGTTTTTTTTAATAAAAAGTCTGTGATGTAAAAGATTCCAGATGCTCTCTTCCCTCCAGTCATGGCTGAAGCCTGTCTTGGATGTTGCTTAGCATAAGAAAGCCTCTATGATTGCATTTATGTTAGAAAGGAGAAAGCTGAGCCCCAGAAAGGTTATGAAAATCTTCCGAGTTAATCCAAGTTATTAGTGACAAGCCACAAATATGACACAAATATTCTAGTTTTTACTAAAATACTCTAAACAAACCAGGTTCCCACCTCACTACTCCCAGGTGCAGAAAGTTCATTGGAGTGTGTTCATGCACAACTTACTGATAGGTGTCTGAATGCTTGTTTCAATCTAGAAAAAGAAGAGGAATGAGAATGAGACAGCTGTAGAAGGCGAAGACTCTGCAATGACCGACATGCCTCACACAGAGGAAATGACAGACATCGTAGAAATGAGAGAAGAGAATGAATAATAAATGGGATGCAATTGTTCTCTGCAGGGACGATTGGAGTGACACTTCAGCATCTTGTCGTCTCTCATACTTTTTCGTTTGTTCATTTTATTTTTGTAATAAAGAGGCCTTGATTTAAAAGGTTTCAGATAAATTCTCTAGCATACTGAGTATGCTCTCACTGATGAGGGACCTAAAAAGAGGTCTTTGCTTCTTTATTTTTTTTTCCAATTGAATTTGTTTTCTCACTCCATGCAAACATAAAAGATACAATTGCATCTCTGTAGAGTCTTCCTTACTTATGCATCTACCTTCTCTGGACAATCTGCATTTGTCAACCAAAGCCCTGCTCTCTGTGCATGTGTGTGTGTGCGTGTGTGTGGGCATGCACTTGCACGCTCACACGTGCACACTGGCACGTGCCACTGGCTCAACGCTACTGCCATAATCCTTCTCCCTCCCCTCTTTCCTTTTCCTTCCTTTTCTTCATGAGAAATGTAAAGGAAAAGAAGTTGGAATACAGAGCTTTATTTTACTTGCTTGAAAATGACTTTGCTACATAAACTAATATACTATGGTGAACTATATCTTTTTGTTTGGCCTCGTCACTAGAGCTTATACTGCACAGGGTAAAAGACAGGGAGGAACATGTAAGTCTCCACATACAAAGTGGAGAAAAACAGGTTCCTCTCTCATATTAAAAGTGTGTGGATATATATATATACACACACAGGTACATAAACAGAGACATACATACATATATATTTATATATGTATGTATGTATATGATAAATAAAGTACACACAGGACAAGAACTCTATTTAGCTTTCATTCCAGCAGAAAGATAGTAATCTTTTGAAAAATGTAAACATTTAATTCAGAATTTTCTTGAATCATTAAACCCCACCTTACAAATAATTTTCTTTAGGGAAAAAAAACAGGCACTATCCTCTTCTGAAGAGGGTGATGGCAACTGATAACTACAACTGTATTTAAATTAAACAAAAATAAATATTGATAAGCTTTACCAAAGTTCTTGTCCACTGATCTAACTTTAATTTTTAAAGGTTGATTTGCTCTATATACTTATTTCTGGTGCCTCTATATTAAAAAAAAAAACAAACATAACATATGCAGGATACCATGGTATATCACGTTACTACACATAGCTCGATGAAATTTTTTATATAGAGATACACATAATCACGTGTGTGTATATGTATATATACTTATATACACATGGCACACACACTCATATGTATGTTTTGCTATAATATATTTACCTATGCAGTAGGTCAAAATCCGTATGGTGAATCTCAAATACTGGTGGTCCTCCAAGTTGATAATTAGGGGCTTTGTTTATATGTTTGCTCTCAAGGCAAGCATTACGTGGGAACTGGGAGCTGCTCACACCAGTCCTCCAGTGCTGTGCACGGAGCAGGCGGCGGGCGCTGTGTGGCTGTGGCTGAAGTGGGTTAAACAACAGAGCGTGAGGTCGGGTGGGTGACTCAAGTTGGGTGGAAATGAAGCCTGTGTAAGAGATGACCAGGGAGGTTTTGGGTGCCACTGATGATGGCTGCAGCAGCAGCTTGTATTTCTGTGCTCTTCTGTGTTTGGCTGCAGGGCAGCGTTCATTACCGGTCTGTAGTACCTTGGGTTCTTTCAGATTTAATCACGTCAGAGTCTGGAAACCATTATCCTCCATCCTATATCCATAAGCCAGTTAATTTAAACCTTATTTAGTAAAAGTATATTTTTCTAAGTTGTGGAAATTATTATTTAATTGTGGACAAATTCCTAGATTTATTTGCCAGGTAGTCCCAGCACTCAGAGAACTGATCAAAACTAAACATTACATTAAATGTTTTATCAATATATGTGTATGTAGACATACACATGTATATAAATATATATATACTGTATATTATGTACATTTATTTTAAACTACAATATGTTTCCTATTTTTCCAAGTTCAGCTAAAAATGTCTCTACCAAACTACAGAGTTGACTAGTAACCAGTTATGGCCATCATGAAAGGCATTGTATCAATGAACTTTACATTTTATCGGAAACATTTGTACCAATTTGTTACATGTGCAAATGCAATAAGAAAAAAAGGTAGAAATTACTGTGTTAACTAACAGATTTGCAACATCACTTCTCAGTTAATGAGCAGTGGCACTAGGATGGTAAGACTAAATCCATTTGCCACGTTTTTCTGTGCCACCATGGGGTAAATCCTGGTTTTGACAGTAGTTTAAAACAAAATTTAAAAAAAACCTTCAGACAAAGTAATGTGTGCATATGTAGTCTGTGCACATTCATGAATACAGGTTCTCAAACAATCATATGTATATAATGTGTATATAGACTGTTACAGATCACAGTGGCCATTTGAGGTCTCCTCTATTCACATAGTTTTGGTTTCTCCAGTACATTTGTATTCAAGTCCACAAGATACAGTTTTTCAGGAACTGTAGAGATGAAGCAAGAAAATATTTTTGTGTAATATTTCTTTGGTACATGACTAAAATTCAAACAGCAGTATTTTTGAAAAATGTTGAGCATTACCAATGTAGGTTTCAAGGTAGTAATTGCACCAAAAGGTAAAAATTTGAAAACAAATTAAAGGAAAACATGGAGGTTTGTGCTTTACATAAAAGTTGAACAAATACAAAAGTTGAATTATTGGTCATACAGAGATAAACTAATGGTATTGTAAAAGATAAATTTTCAATTGTGTGGGTAATACTAGTCCTTTATTTTGCAAGATACTGAATGAGCACAGGAGTGGTGGGATTTGTGTGAGAATTCAAGCAGTGACATTAAGACACGTGCATTGCATCGCTTTTTGCTTCCTGCAGGTCATGCATTTCTTTTCGTTGCTCTGCTGGATTAACAAAATGTGATGACATTTCTGCAGCAAGTGATTCCAAGCCAGCCCCTCATGCTGGTTCAGGTGCTCGCTGGGGGACAGGCAGGGTTCTCAGCAGGAAGGGGTATGTCCAGGTTGCTATTCCTCTGTCTCTTGCAGGCACTGGTTATGCTTCTGGGTACTGTTGGTAGGAGCTTCAGTGACCACTTGAAATGTTGCTGCTCCAGCTCTCAGTCAGTGGCAAATTGGCTGGACTGGTGAAACAGCCAGTCTGATGAGTTACAGGCTGGGAGTGGGCAGCCATCCTCTATGGCCAAAGCCCCAGTCAGAGCATTACTGATTCTAGTATCTCAGGCAGATGCTGGTACATACCCTGTTCTGCACCTTTTCCTTTCCAAAAGGACTTCCCTGAGTTCTAGTAAAATGGCTTAGCTGTCTCTCTCTTGTGCTGTTGCTTATGAAATGGCTGTCTATCTCTGTGGTAATTATTTTACAATAGAAACATGTTATGTTCCTGTGTCAGAGAGCTGGAGCGCAGTCATCTCAATGAATTCATGTGGAGACTTGGCCTTTCCAGTCTGAATTATACAATCAAAATTACAATAAAAAGAGGAAAAATGTTGATCTTCATCCTACATCTCATGTTGCAGAACAATTTGCACAGTGGGAAATAAGAGTAGAACACTGATAAGCTGTGGATTAATGTTCCTTGGCTTTTAATACATTTGCAAAATTGTGTTAACTTGTCTTGAGCTTTCCCTTTTCAGAATTAACAGGAAACACTCCAGGTTTTTCTCTCACTGCCTTAAGCAGGCTCTCACGCTTAGCAAGCCACGGACTTGATGGACAAAGCTCTGCATTTCTCAGTCAGTGCCTGAGGCCATTTGGGTGCATCAGCGGGTTCCCAAGGCATGGGGCAGTTCTGCTCCCCATCCCCCTGGCGCAGCCATTCCAGGCAGGAGGGCTCAGTTCCCTGCTTGTTAGATAGAGCCACCCTGAGTGAGAGGATTGGGTAAGTAACAGAGAAGTCTTTTGTTTTCTACTCATTTTGCTGCTAAATATTTCTTTTGAGCAGGAGATTTATATCTGGCTCTTGCTCAGTGTTTCGCCAAATCTGCAGCCAGAGAGGAGCAGCCTGAGACAGAGGGTTAGCTGATGAATGCAGCTGATTCAGGGCAGGCCACGGCACATGAACAGAAACCTTTTGAAGGCAGGAGTGCCTGCTTTTGTGGGATGGCGCCTCATGCTTAAAAAGAAGGGAGAAAGGATGCTTTCAGGCCCAGGCACCAGAGTTGTCAGGCATACTTTCGTGTTGGGCTGCAAGGTGGCAACGGGAATCGAGCATCCTGCAGCTCGAGCATCCCGACCCCACTGCCAGCATCCTCAGTGAAGTGTGGGACAGTGTAGAGAATGGTGTGGCAGGAGTATTGGCTCTGTCTCTCACTGAGGTTTTGTCGTTGTGGCATGGTTGGCACAGGGTTGAGTGCAGCTGGTTGTTACCTGAGCATAATTGCAGGATTAGTCTACTGGAAGGCCATGCATATGTATATAAGTGTGTATACGAGAGTGTTGCACAGGCATTTTTATTACAACCTCTGTATAGTTCATTGGAACAAGGAAGTCTAAACACAAGTCTAAACATGATTTTAATGTGGGAGCAGTACTAAGCCATTTTTAAAAATTGCAGTTTAAAGCTACATAAAAGAGTAAATAAAACAGCAGACCTATACCAGTAAGCTAAAGCATGATTTAGGTCAGTAAGCTGGAATGGGAGAGAAAGAGGACATGTTGAAAATCTCATGGGTAATGTATACCCATCCAGAATACAACAGCATGGTGTGGATATGAGGGAATCAAAGGGCAGAAAACACCAGAGCTGTGGCTGCTGCCATTTCCCTTTCAGCTGCCCTATAGAGGGACTGAAGGATGAGGAACCGTGTGTCCATAAAACACCACTTTTAAGTATTTTGGTTTCCAAGTGAAAGACTCTTCAGAGAGAAGAGTATGAAACATCTTAGAAGATGATTCAAGCAGAAATAAACCAGCATGCAGGTTTTATAATGTGTAGCGAGGAGGCACTACATAGTTTCCTGTTTCTGAGTAACTGGCAGGTTTGAATTAAGGAAACATCACATAAATATTAATTAAACACAAGACAAAATTATCCCAATTTTGGTATCAAATTGGCATTTCTCAAATAGCAGCTAAACCATAATATGTTAGGATTCCCTTTCCCCATTCCATGTTTGTTTTTTTACTAGAATTCAAGTGCAGCAAGCCATCTTGTTTTGAGGGAGCAAGCTCCTGTGGAGAGGATACAGTGCAGAGCAGGCTGTGGGGGCTTGTGGCAGAGTACCACGTGGAATGAAGAGCTCCAGATTTATTCTGTGCTCTGCAACACACTGTATAGCAGCCTGACAGCATCATGAAACAAGGCAGAATTGTCAGCTTAGCAGCAAACTTGGTCCAAGCGTTGTCACAAGCTGTGGCAGCCCTGCAGAGCAGCAGAAGGGCATGGGATGCAGGGTAGCCCTGGCTCCGAGCTCAGGCTCAGACAGCCTGTGTGGATTTTCTTTGGAGAGCCAAGTTCAATTGTCAGTGCATAGATGCAATCCTCAGCAAAACCATTGCCAGACTTCTCAGTAATTGGCACCTTCTAAACAAAAAGGCTAAAGACAAATATGGGGGCAGAGCTTTAAGCTCAGCTTGGAGCGTGGACTTGCACAGAAGGGCATTTTGGCCACAGATTGTGGAAATTAATTGTACAGTTAGTGGGCTTCAGTCTCAGCATTTCATAGTCACAGTATACACTCTATCTTAGTAAAACAAAGAATGGCAGTATATTTCTGGGTTGCCTTTTGCCTGTAATCCTGAGGGGATAGTTTTCCTTAGTATTAGCAAGCCTTGTCACTGCTCAAATCAATTTATTGGTTTTATCTCATTATTTTCTGTTATTCCTAGTTCAGTGTCTTCAGACATTTCCTTATTTTCTTCTGAAGGCTCCTGCTAGGCTCATTTTGTCTGTTGGCATTTTGAGAAGGAAAATGTAATTGTCATGCTGACTGAACGTCAAGTAATGCTGTGATTAAAAAGTAGCTTACAACAAAACTCTTCTTTGATGGAGTGTTTTTTACTTCTCATTTGCTAAGCTGAAAAGGAGAGTCAAAAAGTAGAAGGAATTGGGGAGTGTCTTTATTTAAAATCAAGAATTAATTGAGTTAATTTAAGTTCATTTCTTAACTCCAGCCACTTTGTTACTTTCTAGCGATCTGTGAGACCATGACTCAGACTTTTACAGCAAAGTTAGCACTGCATCCCCAGAGCAGCACAGAATAGTTTGAAGTATGTAGGCTTCATATATTTCACAACTGAATGTATAACAGTGGATTCGAGAGCCTGATCAACAGGGGCAGGCCATTAAGTTTAAAATCCATCTGGACAAGAGCAGCCTGGTCCAATGTCAAAGGTGGCCCTGCTTTGAGTGGAGGGGGACTTAACAAGATAACTGGCTGCAATCCCCTTCCTGCCTAAATTGTTCTCTGATTCAACCAGGAATGTAGAGGGGTCCCTTCATCTTAAAGGACTTGAGATTGCTTGCCTGTTTTTTAGGTTTTCGGTTCAGGGTTGGGAGATAGTGCCTAATAGGGGTCTACAATGTAGACATGTGATCAAACATCTGAGCTGCACAGATTCTTTTGCTGATGACAAAATGTTCATATTGCAGAACCAGCTGTACAGTACCCTCCCACCCTCTGGGAGCCCACAACAAGGACAAAGCAAAAATAAGTTATTGTATCTGCAGATGAAGTATTTGAGTACTGTTGTGCACTTTTCCCATTAACTCTCTAAGTAAAACCACCTGAAAACAGCAAGCAATTGCACCTATTACCTGCTTCCTCTCATCTCTCTTCCTGTGCATCATTCAGTGCTTAAAAAAAAGGCTACCCTTTCTCATAACTCCTCTCTGTAATCAAGGTAATGCAAAGTCAATACTTATATTTATGTAATAAAATGGCTTGGCCTATCTGCAAATAAGAGCATATAAATCCTCTCTTAGGAAAGGATGTATTTCAAAATTGGAACAGCAGCTTTATCCATAATTCAGCAAAAAACCCCACAACAGAAATGCAAAAAAAAATTGCAGAACTGAAAAAAAGAAAATTAATTGCATTAAATTTTAATGAGAATACTGCCTGGATGGAAAGTAAGGTGTATGTACACATGCAGAAAACAGCAGAGCCTGGAACTCTGCTGTTCATTACTCAACGTTGTAGTTTGCTCTCCAAAGCAGCACTAGTGTTACTCTGCTTTTGTGTGCTATTATGATGAACAAAAAAATCCCTCCTGAGCTATAACAAAACAACTGGAAGGCTACAGGCAGCAAATTTACTGGTTGCTTAGACCAACTGATTTTATCTTCAGACTTTGCAAGCACCACAAAATTGCAAAAGCAAAAACTCCAAAAAAGTTAAAGGGACCTATTTTTGTAGATGACATACCCTTACTTATTGCCATCGACAAGTTTTTAACTTCACTTACTTAAGGTTTAATAAAAATACCTGCAGTGTCTAGTATATTTTTAAAAAGCAAACGCACAAGATGCGAAATTCAACCTGTGTTTTCAAACTGGGCAGAAATGGCCCCAACCATCACAAAGGCAAGCAAGCTCAAATCCTGGTGCTTTGGCAGCACAGCCTAGCAGCATTCCCAAGCTTGAGAAAGCCCTGCTTGATCTATATGGGACAGAAAGCTTCTGGGAGTGCCTGAGGAGGAGCACATGTGAGTGTAGAGGAGTGTGTGTGTGTATGGGAGAGAGACAGACAGACGGCTGCAAATGAATTGAGTTGAAGCATCTTTTGCAAGCACCCTGCATTATGTTACCCTGCAAGGACCACACTGGTGGGCAGAGAGAACCATAAGCCCATTCTATTATCATCTTTAGTGAAAGGTTCACTTTAGTGAGAGGTTATCAGGCTGTCTTACTAGATACTAGTTACTAGATAAAGACAAACTTTACCGTGCAAACTGTCTCAGCTTTTGCAGTGGAGAAGCCAGTATCACACACTCTGCTCTCTCCGTCTTTGCATACTTGAGGAGGGCCTGACACAAGGTCACTCCAGAAGGAAACTACAAAGGTTGAGCAAAACCTAAAGTGCAGAGCAGCAGATGAGGACTATTTTGTCTTCACAGCAGGAAATTATCATGGAGGAGAACCAAACTGTGTAGATATAACTCCTAGGAAGTTATATCTCTTGAAAGAGACGGAGTTTCTGAACAAAGATAGCTTTGACCACATCATGCAAGGTCAGACTCCACCATTAATAACATAACACTACAAAGATAGAAGGTTCTCCAATCTCAGAGGGGTGCTATAAGGATAACATTCACTAATGCTGGTGATAGATGCTTGGATAATACAGGGAACAGTGTCACAGAAATGCCTAAAAATTAGAATATTTGCATGTTCTAATTGTGCCTTTGGGTTCTCTAAAATTGACTTGTTTTTAGTTTTATGGAAATACTTTTATAATTGGGAGTGAGGAGTAGTGTCTGGAAGCAAGATCCTAAAAAAAAGCAGCCCAAAATCTGAAGTCTCTTGCTTCGTAAAGAGGGGAAAGGAAGTTTGGGAGCCTTATCTTTTCCTGACCTGGCCCTCTCACCATGGATTATTCTGCAGGACAACATCTTATTCTCAGCAGGCTTACAATGCTGAAAGAGACAAGAGCAGTAACTGGCCACACTTTGCTGAAGTTGCATTGGGATTAAGGTCAATTCTCTATAGAAAAATTTCTAGAGAAAAGGCCCCATTTTTCAGTTTGCTTCTGTAATTTGAAGGTAATCTGAGAACTAGGGAAATGCATATTTCACCTGAGAGGTATCACTTGGTTTTCATGTCTTTCAGAATATCTTTCAGCATCAGATTCAAATTCTTTCCATAGGATAAAGCTGTTTTTATGCAAAGCAGTGTGCCTAATAGCCATCCTCAACTACTTAAACAAGTCAATTTTGCAAGGACTGTAGGTGTCAAGCCAGAGCACCGTTTGGAACTACAGTACAGGGATCCTAGATTTTAAATGAAATGTTACCTCATGCATCATTTTCTGTCATACTTGTAGAATTCCAGTTGATTTCTGTCAAAATAAATGTTGCTTTCTGTAATTTGTACACATGCTATAGTTACTGGTTTGGGGGGTTTTTTTACTGACCATTTTGCTTTGCTTTAAACATGTGGGTTTTCTTTAAACTCTGAAGAAACCAATGAAGGTTACAACTTTGTACATTTTTTAAATCACTGCTAAGGTCAGAAGTATAAAAGTATGTGTCACATTAAAATTGAGTGCTCTTTATGTATTTAGCAGAGATGTATGTTTTTGCATTGTTAAAAAGAATGATCTATGCTTTCTTTGAGGGGGATCTGTGCTCCAATATTGTCCAATAGCTTTCATATTCTAATTACTTTAATTAAAGTTCTAACAGTTTGCATATGATTAATGATTCTGATTGCTTCGTTTTATTAATTCTGATAATCTGACATGGTCTAAAATGCTCTTCTCATTTGGAACAAGCAAAATATACTTCCTGGTGAGAAATTAATCCAACACGCAAATTGTTTTTGAACTATGAGCATGATGCTGCCAACTGCAAGGTCTTAACTTGAAGTTAATGAAATCCAAAAGTATCCATAAAATGATGCAAGACAAGCTCTTTATTTCTACAAAACCTCCAAGTGTCGTTGATATGGAAATACCATGGTCAGAATACTTTTTCCATACTAAATCAAATACTTTTATAATTCCTGTTAAATAAATATTTAGTATTAAAAGGAGACATTATTCTCATCAGGCCAAAGCAATGTCATGAGAAGATGCTTTATCCATCCATCTGGCAAGTCACCAAAGCTGTTCTTATGAAGCTGCAAAAACATTCCTAATCAAAAACGTTTTATTTTGAACATGTTCTCCCAAATGACCAAATCTGAGCCACCCAGGGCTAGCCAGAAGACTGGCTATGGGATCACAGCTTTTAATGTCTCTCCTGATTTGACACTTGAGCAGCCACTGTTTTTAAAATGGCCTTGGAGAGGTACGATGGTTGGGCTTTGCTCATATTTTCCTCATGACCCCCCCGGGACCCTGCTGCCTCAGCTCTCCTCATGCTGACCCACAGCAGAGACGCAGACTATGCTCTCGGAGAGAAGCCCAACTTCTCCAGCCCACAAAATTACCTCCTCTCATACTGCTTTCAGTTTCAGGCAGCCTTAGTATTCCCCACCTCTTGTCAGCCCATCAGTTCCTTCCTGTTTCCTCTTGTCTCCTCTCCTTGCGGCCTCATGACCACCTTCCCATCCCACTGGCATCTGTGGCCACATCCCCAGTACAGTGCAGGGGTTGGCAGTTTCCTGGCCTCTGCAGGGTGTGTCCTGTCTTCCCTGTGACAGCGCTGGGAACAGGAGCTCTGTTTCTCCTGGACTTTGGTGCAGGGCTGTCCAGGGGACCTTTCGGAGAACTTGAACTGGCTGTGGCTCTTGCCATGTCCAGTTCCCCCTTCTCGATCTCCAGCCATGGCTAGAGAAAGGATCAGCTTATGTCTGGTCACATTCCTGCCCGAGACTGGGAATGCTGAGTGGGGCAGGGAATATAATTAGGTCATCTACACCAGCAGAGGATAACTCCCTTCACCGCCCACAGGCACACACTCATTAGCTGCTGGCACCCGCCACTGCTGTCCCATGGCCGCTTGCACAGAGCGTGCCCTGACCTTGTCCAAGCTCTCCATGCCCAGAGCACTGGCCTGGCAGGAGGCCATGCTAAAAAAAAAAATGGAAAAAAAAAAAAAAGGCTCTGTTAGGGCTCAGAAAAAGATACTGCCCTTGTGCCTGACAGCTCTCCATGCCCGCTTATGAGGGCAGGGCCAAGGAAGCCAACATCCCCATGGTTTGGAAAGCCAGAGCCTGTTTGGAAATAGGTTTGAGAATTTCTGCTGCACTACTTTGTTTTGAGCAGATTGAGCAAGGCCAAACAATGCAAACAGTCATGTGGCAGTGATTTTGACTTCTCTTAAACTACCTTGTACTCTTTACTTTGCTCTTCCTAAGCAAGAAAGGGTCTGATCCAAAGCAGGTAAGAAGTAATACATGCAGTATGATGTCAAATAGCATTACTAATTCACCTTCTTAACCTGTAGTCTTGAAAGTCTCCCTCCCTCCCTCCCATCAGCAGCCCCTCCTCTGACTTTTCCTCCATCAGTAATGATGACAATTAGCTCTTCCATCAACAACATATACTGAAATATAATCCAGTTTATTTCCCCAAAGGGCATGCAAAAACCTTAGACGAGAGAGTGCCCAATCCCACACAGAAACTCTCCTGTTTGTAGGTGGTGCTGCATAGCATTTGCTTTTGTGTCCAATAATCATTGACAAAGTGGGGGACCATGGCTATGCTGGAGGTTTATAGCATCCGTACTGATGGGGGAAGATCTGTTCCATGCCAAGGAACGGAAAAGGGCTCTTTGTCACAGACAGGTAGAAAAATACTGACACTAACAGAGGTACGGCACTAAGAGAGCAGAAGCCCTGCTGTTGCCTTTTGGCTGGGCTTGTCTGTAAATGACACTTCTGAGCAAGGTGTTGGATGATCGCAGTGAATACTCTCCCAGTCCTTGTGACATACAGGGAGGAAAACCAAGGCCTAGGAGTGTCTGCTGAGGAAGATACAACCCAGGAGAAAGTCAAGCAGTAATTATTAATTCTCTACACAGGTTGTTCTGTAGCTGTGAAAAATGGGCCTCCTCTAGGTGACATAAAAGGTGAAGAATCTTCCTGTGTCTCATGAGCAGAGAAACATTTTCCTGGCAGCTGGAGCCAAAAACTACAGCCAAAATAGATTGCTCTGTGCTCAGCTCACCTACCATGAATAAGTACTTAATTCATACATCATCCAGTGCGGTATCTCTTTGAAGAATCAGGTGTTTTGGTGGCAAGCCCCACCAAGGTTAACACAGTCCCTGCAGTGCAACAGAACTGCCTTCACAACTGCAGATCTTACACCTTCTATCCTGGCTCCTCAAAGGAAATTTCACATCGTTATTTCCTTCACATTTTCCATGTTGTTATTTTACATCTTCTCTTTGGGAAGTCAGACACATCAGAATGAGCATCCATGGGATGGGGTGATGGGGGGACCTGGATCTTTCATCTGGGAGTCTTACAAACTGGTTGATTGTGGGAGCAATCATAGATTTGCTTTAAACAGCCCTAAGCATTTTTTTTTTCACCTACTACCTCTAAAAATATTTTTTGTAATTGAAAGACGTTTTATGTTTGTAACATGGTTTGATGAGACAAAACCCAGAACATCTGAGTGAAGAGAGCTCTAAAGAGGGCTCATCAGTAAATGAACACCATGGAACCACTTGATTGTCTAAAAGTAGCAATAAGATTAGATACTAAAAGCTAGTACATAAGTACCATGTGCCGGTCCCCTGTGGTAATACCTGCAGGAGGTGCAGGAGGCCACTGATGCTCCAGCTAGGTGTTTGCTGGGGATGATCTTAGAGGCCTGAATGGAAGAGGCTCACAGAAGGAGGCAGCTTGGCTTGCCACTGTGTACGTGCTATTTAACACAAGGGAAATAAACTGTTAACTCCCTGAAGTTTGGTAGGTTTCCTGCTGGTTTAGTTGTAAACCCCCCCCTTCCCTCTTTGTTTTCAAGCCTATTAACCAAGAAGCATAACAAGAGCCCAGAGAAGAAATTGTATTGATTTTTCTGCCCACCTCCACCGCTCAACACCATAAATTCAAAAGAGATCCTCAAGTGATAGAAACTTCTCTTAACTGTTGCTTGCTGGCTTCCTGAAGGGAATACAATCCTCCAAAATGCAAGTGCACTCACGATGCAGTTCATTACACCCTGACACAGCAGTTGAACCTTGGCAGCAAGAGAGAAACCTGCCTAGAAGGAGCAAGAACCAGGCTCTCACTCAGGTTCTTAATTTCAGTTCTTTAAGCAAAACACCCAGATCTTCTGCTTTAAAACAAAGGCCAAAATGTTTGCAATACTGAAACACCCCCCCCCAGTTCGTTCAAAGAAGGGGGCTCTGGAAAGAGTTTGAGTGAAATGGCCACGCTTCGCAGGTTTATGGCCCATTCTGTACATGCTTCTTGCTCAACATAATTTATCATTTCTCTTACATTTCATGCAAAACCAAAAAAATCTTATGATGCAGAAAACATTCAGAAACATGAAACAGTAACAGTCCAGCAAGTGGTCCATCTCTAAATACATAGCCTATTATAATTACATCCTGTAGTCTACCGATGCACTTTTACACTGAATACATCTTTCAGCTAGAAATAATTTTTGTCATCTCAGCAATTCAGTAACAATAGTACAGGCAGCAATAGAAGGTTATTATCACGTTTATTCTGGTTTTTTTAGGCACATTAAATCTTTATAAACAATTAAATCTTTATAAACAATTCTATGGCTGGAATTGTTTTTTTCCACTCTATAATAAGGACAGTAAAAATAGAACATGCTTTGTGCACCTGCAAATGTCTGGAAACCAACAGGTTTTTAAATTTTGAAAGTTATTTACTCTTGGACAATCTGACAATCCAACCTCACCACTTCTCACCATACATCATTTTTGACACGATATAGCCCTGTGTTTTCGAAGAGAGAGTAAATTATCCTAGAAACACTGTTCAGAATTCATGAGCATCTCTCAGATTCTAACTTTCACAGAATTATTCTGGCTGTGAAGACTCAAATGCTTCAATCCATCACCTGAAGATTTGGATGCATACAAACCAAGACCAGATACTTCAGCAACCAAAGAGAGGACTTGCTACAAATCTCAATCCCTACCAGCAGATTCTTATTCAAGGTATAAAACAGATGAACTTCTTGATATTCAAAAAGATGAAAATGTAAAGGAATGAAAATTCTAAAATTTCTTACCACTTAATTTCACAGTGTTCCACGCATTTTTAAAACGTCTTTCATCTACCTATGCATTAATAATTTTAACTAATATATTGTGTCATTGCAGGTCTATAAAGGTAAAGCTGATGCTGCTAAACCATGGTCTTCTGAGATGACTAGATCACAAGGCAAAAAGCATTTTAGTCACACCGTACTTCCTAAGCACGACCGGTTTTTATGTACCGTCACTGCGCCTTGCGTTTGCTGGAGCACCAAGGTGAAGCGGCAAGTCAGCAGATGCCCTCGCTATGCCCTGGGAAGGGAGGGAAGGAAAGGCTCCGGATGGCACCAGCTGGGCAGCAGGGAGTCTGAGCTGTCCCCTGGCCTGCAGTGACACCTGGCGGCACACAGGGAGAAGAGGGGAGGGCGAGCTCCCCCCGCGGGGGTCAGAGGGCCTCCAGGGCTCCTCTGCAGAGCCACTCAGAGACCGGGGCCAGTTGTAGGCTACAAGGGAACATTTCCAGCGAATGGTCTGTGAAATGCCACAAGACTGTTTCAGAAGGACAGTACTAGTTTCATCATTAATGTAGTCCTTTTTTTTTTTTTTTAATTTGTGTGGGCGCACAACAGATCTAACAAGGGCAGTGTCTGAATTCTGTCCCATCCTGGCAAGCCAGAAACACTTGAAGAATCATCTGATTCTAGAAAGGTAAAAGAGAGGGGGGGAGGAAGTACCTACTCTGTTCAGCCTATGTAATAACATAATTTCAATAAAATGATTTTTTTTCAGTTAAAAAAAATTGTCAGACTGAAAACTTGACACTGAAGAGCATGTGCAGAGAGGCCAGCTACTCCAACACCTGCAGCAGCCACTGCTGCAATAGCCCAAAAGCAATATACCATGTCAAAGACCTGGTGCACAGGTGTCTAAAATCACCACCCCAAACCCCACAATTCCAAAAAGGGGAAAACTGGACAAAGAATCCTCTGCAGGAGTCAGCTGGTGATCACATTCAGTACGCCTCTCCTTCCCAGTATGCCACAGCATTCTCCCAAGACCCCTGACAAAACAATTTTTAGTCAGTACTGACTAGTTCTTTGATGGTTCGGTACATTTTGGGGTAGTTTTTTGCCATCCCATTGACTTAACTAGAAGCTATTAATAGAAGTAAAAGAACCCATCAGCACCTACCCAGAAATGAGTGCTCTGGGGAAAAAGGACTAGAGAGCCACCTTCCTTGAGAGGCCTGTACCATGCTGAACCTTCCCTGTTTCACTTTCAGCTCTGTGGAATTAAAAACATTTCTTTTCCATTTCTGAGAGCTTAAAGTTCTCCTCAAAAAATTTATAAATGGACGTAGTCTTTGGCTTGAAGCACATTAGTCAATGTCACAGGAAAAATATTCATCGCAGGAAGCTTCCAGAACATGCCACCCGTCATCTTCCACCATTACCAAAAAAGGGAGCATTCATGAAGTACATTTCGCCCTCTTCAGACATTCTTGGGCCTATCCTGCCAGCTAGTGTACTGGGAAAACAAATGGCAATTATGTCCAGAAGAAAACAAGATGCAGGGGCTACACAACCCACACTATTATATACAAGGGATGTGAGATGACAAATTGAGCCCTGCACTTGATGTGCAAAGCAAGAGTTCCTTATCACCCCTTCACTTAACACCTACAAAGGGATGTATGACCACGTCCACTATTCATATGAGATAAAAGTTCTCACTTTGCTCTCGACTCTCGTTCACTAGTTTTTGATGAGAGGGCTGTTGCTGTCACACAAAAAGAAACTTGGTCAAGCTTTGACTCAACTATCTGAATAAAGTCACAGTCCTGAACAGAATACACCAGGTCCTGGAGTGAGCTCCCACAAAACACCATATCAGGCTTCTCAGAGCCATACTCAGTCTGAGCTTTGCTAAATTTCTGCTGCAGCACCACTTCAGCACATCTCTCTGCCAACAGCCACATATTCCCACATGGTACAGCAATGCAACTTCTCTTTTCCTTCACACAAAGAACTTCTGCTGTACTCTTCCACCAAAGGAAAGGAAGCTGAAGAATAACTATCCATTAACTTGATAACATGTTTCTTACTAAGAAACAGAATAAAGACAAAATAAAAGCTCTGTGTAGACAGCAACAGTTTTTAGTGAAAAATACACACTATATGTGACTTAAGTATCCTGTACCCCATCCTGCCTTCCGAGTTCAAGATACAAGTCAATTATATGAATTGTTTTCATACCTAATGGCTGCAAACTCGGCCTCTAAAAAGCCTCTGCTTTGGAGCTTTTGTCATGCTTTCAGAGCCACTGCCCTAAATGTGTGAAAATGTGGCCTTTTTCAAAGAGGTGTTAAATTTTAATCTCAAGAATATATCACAATTAGATAATTTCAGTTATTTAAATGATAACTTCAACTTTTTTATCAGGGTTAAGTGAGTTGCAAAAGCTGATTTATTTTTCTTTCCTCTTCAGTTTTTCTTGGACAACAGCAATTTAGGAATTATTTGCTTTTGCTGCCCATGTACAAGCAGCAAAGCCAATAATTACTTCTTTTACATAGGTTAGTATGCTTTGCAGTGTTCAAGAACAAACTAACTTTAACATGGATTTCAAAATGAAAACATTGAAAATATAAAGCAAGACAGAGAACAGGCCATAAAACAAGAAAGAAAATACTGCCAGATTAATTTATTAAGTTTATTTCTATTCCCTTGTAGCTCCCAGAAATGTTCAGTAACAAACTAGTTGTTTTAAAAGGCAAAGACAACATGACAAATATAACACTGAGTACATGACAAACCTCGTTAACTTGTGTATAAAACACATTTTAGAACATAGTGAATACATCTTCTCATTGTGTAATTACCTTTCACAATAATAGTTAAATTAATTTCACGTAGAACAAAGCAGAAAACTTTTGCACACCATCTCCTCCAGAATATTCAAATTAATACTTTTTATCATCTTATCCTGTTTGTATAAGGCGGCCTTCTAAGAGAAGCCAAGTGAGCTGTCTATGACCAGCATTTCAATTAAATCAGCTTTCACTCTCTTGTTTCAAGAGTCCTCTGTAGGGCATATTTCCACTTTAACCTAAAAGCTGAATGCTTCATTACTTAATGATTTTTAAAGGGTTTTTAGCACTCCCAGCATCTGATACATGCTGTATTCTTTCAGTTTAAAGCATAATGAATAATTGTAAGCAGAAACAGAATCTCCCACATCTCCATTCTTGGGAGGAGTAAACTGTACCAGAAGTCTATTTCCATCTACTGAAGTCCCTGGACAAATTAAAATCCTCATGATCTCCACAGCAGCTGCCAGTGAGGTTTAACATTACTGGAACAATAATGTGAACAGACATGGAAGTTGACAGGCATGTGGTTATCTCTTATCAGCTATCACAACTTGAGCAGGAATTCTGTGACCCACTATTAAACAACTTTTATACTCCTTTATTACATTTGCCATGTTCCTCTCCAGGGGTTGTCTCTTACACTGAAAATGAGTGTAACAGACAACTGGTTTCTAAATATGAGATGCTCATGTAGAAAAAATAAACCCAAAGCATTAGAAAACTTTAAGTAACATCTCTCTTATAGCATAAATAGTGGCAGGCATTAAATTCCAACTGCAAAAGAATTATATTCCTTCCCAAGATCCAAGATTTCTATAATTGCTTCTAAGCACCATTAAAAATACCAGCCAGGACATTACCCCCTTACTTTCTTACCCCAGAGCCTCACTATCCTTCTTAAAACAAATAAATCTATATTTTTTTCAGAGTAAGCCCTTCAAAAAAAAAAAAAAAAAAAAGACTACAGAAGTTTCTTTTCCTTTTTCCTTTCTAAATGGACAACAAAAGCCATGCTTGCGAAACATTTAGTATTTAAGATAATACCTATTTGATATTTCTTTTCAGATGTCAACTTCCGAAACACAGATTTCAAGTTGTTGTAGATTTAACAGTGTGGATTTTGTCACTGTCCCATTTCAAGACAGCCCTGGAAACCTCAATAAGCAGCACATATTTGTCTGCCAAAAATCACTTGTTTATAGCATTGTCTCTTGGCACATTCTGACTGGAATATTATAATGTCTGTCATCTTCAGTTATGAGAGTCACCACAGGCCAATCCTCCTCCGGGTCATTGGGATAAAGTGTGATGAATTCATCAGTGCTATATTTATAGAGCCGATACACTTGGATGGTATACTGCAGAGCATAAGCAAGAAGAAACATTTCCACCTACATTGCAAAAAAAAAAATATATGTGTAAAATTAAACATACTTTTTACAAGATTTTTGTCATAAAACTACAAAAGTAATACCTATCAGATGTAATTTTTCAAAGAAAAAATTATGAAGTGAGAATGCATATACATGAACATCTCTACTTCAGTATCTCAATCATATATCTCTATGATAACATGCACTTAACATGAAGCTCTTCAGACCCACAGTGGCATAGTAGGATATTAATCCTAAAGAAAGCTACTTTACACAGAGAATCCAAACTTCCCTTCCACCACAAACAAGCAGGAAAGACATTCTCTTGTATCAGTATTCATCCTGTTAATTCACTAAACCAGGGAAGAGCAGGTTTCAAGCAATGATCATTTCACTCTTAGAGGATACTCTGAACTCTCCAGCCAAATAAAAAGTAAATGAAAAGCCCTTACAACCTGTTGACAGGAGAAGGAATTCAGAGAAAGAAGCTGAAAAAAATCTTCTATCTTGTCTACTACAGTGGCAAGCATACCCTGTTCTAAATAACAATTTACAAAGAATATTGCTGAAATAAATCTAATCAGCACAAAAATAGGTGCTATAACTTCTTGAATAAACTGAGCAGCAAAAAAGTCACCAATGAATCACTTAATTTAAGAGTAGCAGCAAAGTGTCTCATCTATACTATAGTTGTCAGATTTTTAAGACAATAAACAGAAACAAAACATAATACTTCCATGCTTCTACTGTCTATAATTAAGTAGTGAATTTAAGTGCAGTATCCCACTTGCAAAGTATTCAATGGGATTTTTTTAAAATGGATGTTTCTAAAATCTTTCAGACTATTCAGCTTATTAACTTTGGTTTGGGGTTTTTTTCATGATATGTGTACCATTTATGCCACGTATAACACTAATTGTCATTAGCTTATCAGAATTCACCACATATATGTGCTACATGTGATCTTCTCTTCTTAATTTGAGTATCAGCTTTTATTATGATATTTTTTAAAAAGCCAACAGTTAAGAGATTCATACAAGTGTTCTATTAACAGAAACCCCTATTTCCAAAGAATGGTGTCTGTCACCTGCCAGACAAAATCCAGCATTTAAAAGGAGGGTCTTTACCAACCCTCACTACAAGCAAGTAGTTCTAATATACTGTCAACAAAAGCTGGGTGATTTCTTAAACCACTTGAAACTAAAATGTTCAAAACAGGAAAATAACACTGAGAACAATCTCTCCTTACTTGTTCAAGGCCTCCAGTGTGACCAATATGATTCAAGTGATTATGCATTAGCTGACAAGGGTTGCTAGATGTATCCCGTGCAAACAGTAACCAGGAGAAGACAGGCACTCTCCTTCCATTTTTATCATCGTTGTATAATTCAATTGCAGTATTAAGCATCAAAAACTTCAGTGCTTCATAGAGACTGTATTCCTCCTCTTCATTTTTAAACAATTTATCACAAGCTTCTTGTTTTTCAATGGGATCCTTGATTTCACTTATATTCTTCCACTAAAAAAAACAAACCATCACACAACAAATTAATAGCCATCGCCGTGCAAGAGCTGCAAAAAGCACTTGTGATTTGTCAGATGCTCAATACAGGCACTCAGAATTTAATTTACAAAGGGCTTTGTGCCTTTTTAGAAACAAACAAGAATATTTCCAAAATTGTAGCCTTATCAAGGTCAGGCTCAGTTAGTCTGATTTTGTTTTAATTGGTCCTTAAGCAAAGTAAAAGGAGGGTATGCTAGAAATTGTTGCAAGATGGCTGAAAAAATACTGTCATGGGACAATAAGCAGTAAGAGAATAGCCTTTTTGTTTCTGTACCATAAATCGTACATAATTAATATTCTTTAAATTTCTGTTTCTCAGAGTACGTATTTCAGTCCAGCCCTCAAACTGTTTGAATGCAGCCTTTAAAATACTCTTAAAAACCTTCATAAAAAGAGAATATGCATCCACAGTAAGACAGGAACAGCTGGAGTTTTTTCAATAGGTTCCAGAGTTCCTACAGGGAGAAGGCATGGGGTTAGGTAATACAGAATCAACACTGAAAGGGCACAACCATGTTCCTGTGACGCTAACCTAGAATGAAAGCGTATAAAAATGGAACAAAACCTACTCCTTTGATATTATTTCAGTTTTGTTCTGTATTTTTCTTTCCTTGACCTGTTCTAGATAGCAAGAGGATTTATCCATAGTACATATCATTCCTTCAGATAAATACAAGAAATAATAGAGGTAAAAAGTTATACTCTGATACATTGATTTATTCATTGAAACCTGCCTAGCAGTTTTCTGCAGAGCTGCTTGCACATTATTTCCAACATTGGGCTATCGTAAGCACTGAAAGATCACACATCTCTCACATATCTGAACAGACATTCTTTACTTGACTTTTTTGCAGTATACATACAGAAAAGTGGCTTTCACTCCTGAAAACATCCTTATGCTAAATTCACCACATTCAAAAATCTTTGACTTTTTTTTATTTGTAAATGACCAAGAATAAAAAAATACTTTTCCAACCTTTTTCCTTAGAAGTATTAAATATTCTTTAATTTCATCACTTATTTCTCCCATCCTCTTGCCCAGTTTCTGTTTTAGCTGCCACTGCTTGATCCAGTCATACTTGTTCAGCAAGTTTTCAGGAAGCTGGAAGTTGAGGGAAGAAAAGGGAGCTTAAGTCAAAAGTCGGGAAAGCCACTAACTTGCATATTTTACTTTTTTTCTAACATTTTGCACCTTAAAACAATCCCTCATATGTTCTTTTGAACAGATGTCACAGTAAGATGATCATAACCGAACACAACTGTCTCTTTATATTTTTTGGGTAACAGTCAGAATATTGGTCTATTACTATTTACAGATCAACAAAACACCTAAGCACTGGAAAAATTAATCACCAAGTTACTTGTGCCTTTTTTTTTTTTTATTAAAACAGCCTCCCACCAGGAGATAGATGACAGCAACTGTGTTTCAAAGTGTCCCTAAACCAGCAGATGAGAAGACCACGTCCACCACATAATCCAGAAGTCTTGGTGGACTGCAAACTACTTTGTCCAGGACACACAAATTACATTTCCTTTTCAGAGAGCATAATTCAAGCACTCTATGATAGGTTTTTTATTAAAGAAGAAAACAACCTGGGAATTAGTTGATGCATCAGATCATATTTTAGCCTCAGAACTACCTCTTTTACTGCTCATGAGCTACACCTGTTAAGAGCTTTTACATTTCTCTTTAAGGACATCCTAGCAATTGCACATCCAGTTTTTTATCCTCATCTATTAACCCCTTTTACCACTAGAACTGGAAGACCACCTTGCATCTCACAATGAATTAAATACTTGGCTAGAGCAACACACATGCCATCAGCCATTACCAGCCAGTTTTCATTTTATCAGGATTCCAAATCAGTAATATGTTCTCTTTAATGGCAACCAAATATGTGTCAGATACACACAGATCTTCCCTCTCCAGCCTGGAGTCCTATGCTAACAGGACACATAGAACTAAGTAATCAAAAATTACGTGCCAGTAACTTCTAACTAGAAATGTGCGTGTAAACACCATTTAAAATTAAAAACAACAAAACACCAAAAACCTGACAAATTTGTACTACCAGCTATATGCTGGCAATACTGTACCTGTCACTACACGCATTTCTCCTACATGCCTTCTGCTTTGATGCACAGTACTTTACCATTTCAGTCAGTTGGGTTTGTAGTTGTGCCTTTTTTAAAAAAATGTTAATTATCATATGACACATTTTCCTCTATGAACCAGCAGGAAGAAAAAAAGATGAATATCATTAAAAACTGTAAAATACGCCATTTTTAAAAAAAGTTTGTGCACTCTTTAAGAAAGCACTGGGAAACTATGTTCTTTAACGTGATAATGTGGAAATGGTTGTCAGCTGAGAAATGTGGTTTTTTATAAAAAAGAAACCATTTTGCAATGTACTTACTGCTACAGTAAAACGTTCATAGAACTATTTTTATCAGTAATTACAAAAACATATCAGGAGATGTTTAATTAACAATAATAGAGACCACAATGAGAAATTTTAAAATGGCCTCTAAAGTTATACAGAAAAATAGCAAGAGCAGTGTCATTCTACCTGGACTGCTACACACAGAGTCTGCATCAGGCATTCACCATTTACACTCCCAGCAGCATCCTGACAAGTGGAACCTTACTCTTCTGAGGTGGATCACTCTTGTGTAGGCAGCTTCTCACATGTTTCTTCCATGTTCACCAATACCACCAAATGGACTTTGTTGACACAAGACAAATTCTGCAATATTCTTCTTCTGCTCTTAGGAAGACACCTTTCTTTGCTTGCACATCAGTGCTCCATAAGAACTGTTCTTCATGTCAGGGTGGAGTTGCTCTTAAGCTTATTTTAAGTCACATTTAAGACACAGGTAATTACACGCACTCTGAAAAGCCTACAGCATCCAATTTGCTATTCCACTTCCTAGAAAAACCATGTATGGAACATATGATAATTTTGAAAAGCTGGGGATTTCTCAAATGTTAGAATAATTGTCTATATTTTTTGTTATTACCAGCTATCTTATGGAAAATCTCTTACTGCCATATTACATGCAGTAAGAAGAAACCAAGAGAGCAAGATGAAGACAGACAAGTTACATTACAGTCAGCACTACAGTAACATTTATATACTTTATAAATTGGAAACTAAGGGCAGCTGGACTCAATTCCAAGGTGAAAGAATCACTGTGCACAAACAATATTGAACACTACCACTTCTCTGTTCAAAGGATATTGAAAAGTGAGCATATATAGCATAACAGAGAAACGAGATCATAAAATTACCAAATAGGTTAGAACAAATATTCCTCTACTGGAAGAAGATAAGAGTTTGAGACATACCATAGTCAAATCCTCACTCTGCAGCCAGTCTGGTAACTGGGTAGCTTGGCTTAATGCCTGGAAAAGAGTTGCTCTAAAAGCACAATAGTTGTCACCTCGTATTCTTCGTATAGATGCAAACTTCTGAGCAACTGCTTCATATCCCTAAAAAGCACAAAACCCAAATAATGTGAAAGCATTAATAAAACACTTTAAGGTCACACATTGTAGCGTAAAAAATATTGGAATATTAGCATCCAAATAACTAATGCTATTTTCAAAAAAAACAAAAAACAAAACATTTGACCCACTACCCATTTTTGAAGTTCAAATGCTTTTACGTCACAAATTATGCTTCGGAAAAAAACCCACTTCCCTAGTTCTGCTGAAAAACAAACAAGAAACCAAAGAAATCTAAGTAGATAATTGGTTGAGATATTTGTTTGATGACAGAATATGAACATCATTGAAATATGAGTAGCTAACTCATCTAGATTTCAAAAAAACCCAAACATATAAACACACACACAAGGCTACCTATGATGTTTACAAGAAGTATCAGAAATAGTTAATGCTACTTACCCAATACATGTCACATGTAGCTTGCTTCTGCCTCAGGGAACATTTGTGTTTACACTGAAATATCCTGACACTTGCCTCAGCCCATTTGTTCCCTCCCTGCTGTTCCCATACACACAGTTTTAGCAGAAGCCACAATGTTGAAATGAAACTTCCAAAGCTCAACATGTCTCCCCAGCTAACCTAGCGAGAGCCAATACCCTGTGTTGTCTGTATTTCTCAGTAATCTCTTGAAGGTGG
Organism: Corapipo altera; assembly: GCF_003945725.1. NCBI lineage: Eukaryota > Metazoa > Chordata > Aves > Passeriformes > Pipridae > Corapipo > Corapipo altera. The sequence continues at coordinate 491,126 of NW_020884957.1, read as the reverse complement.
CATCTTTTTATGTATTTATTTTTTATGCTTACTCATACATATAACTAAATTTTCAAACAACAACAAAACAACTTTGCTTTATTTTCTACTATTCTAGCTCAAGATTAATATAAGAACACTAGTTCAAATACTGGAAAAAAAAAATTCAGGAAAAATTTAAGAAAACCCATGACTACTCATTAAAGCTCCCCACCTTAAAAATCATGCAATTCATCAACTTTGGTTATTTGCTTTCTGTCCAAAAATTTGGTAATTTGCTCTGCATTTCAACAGTCCACAAAATTAGCATTTCATGACATTAAACAAAATATAAAACTTCAATTGAAAACAGTAAAGAAGAACAGTATTAATCAAATCCCTACACTACCAGCAAGTAGCCTTACTAAAAACACATTTGAAATGAGTACAAAAAGCATCTTCCAGTTATCAGCCACTTCTAAGACCTGACAATGTAAACCACTGCTACTGCATTTCCTGTCTTAAAGATTGATCCCATAGGAAATCACCTACCAAACATAAAAATGAAAAAAAAGTCTAATGAAATTCAACAAAAACAGAACTGCTACCTTTCTCATCCTTTTTGCTACTGGTGTGTTTCCTCTCCATTCTTTTCTGCAATACTCCATGATATCCATTTCAGGTGAAACACTTAGTTTATATTCTGTCAAAATAGAATATGTAACATTATACAAAAAACAGAACAAGGTAGAAACTGTGTCAAATTTCTAAATACACTATCACTTTAAAATAACCTTAGTGCCAAACAAAACTGGCAGAACAACCTACAGCTACTAATTATTAGCATGGGAGGGGAAAAAACCAGCTTGTTCTGAAAATTACACGTGAAGAAAAACAATTTTTTTGCCTCCAACAAAACAGAACACTCTGGTCCTCTCTTCTGCAAATACTGTAGAAATTAGCAAAGTACTCTTCATTTTCTTAGCAAGCAGAAAAATATTTCACAAAACTTTCTCTCTTCAGAAAGCAGCCAAACTATCAGGGAGAAAGATGTCAGATCGTTCTGAATAAGTCAGTGACAACAGTAGAAAGAAGAAATACAGTTTTGTCTTGGAATCCCAACAGCTTTCATTCTAAAACAGATAGCACTAAGGTTAACAAGGCATCCCTGCAACAGATGCTGCTATGATAACAATTGAACCGGTAATTTTCAAGCACAACATTTACTTTAATATAGGCTGAGACTGCTTTTCAAAGGATTAACATTCTCTTGTCAAGTAACTACATAAACACAGGAATAATACACTAAAAGAGCAACTAATTTTACATTAAATCGATCTTTTTGTGTATTAAACTGTACGATGTACTCAGTCATGATAAGTAACTTCTATTGCACACAGACATCTGTGCACAGAAGTCCTTGGAAATGAGGGTGTCAAAACATCACAAATTAGTGCTACAGTGAATTGTAGCACTTCACACAAAGTTCAATTGTACCTGAAGAGTTTGCCTCACGAAGTAGTATTTTCTCTCTCTCTATTTCTTCTGCATCACGATACATGTCCTCCTCACTGCAATAAAAATTAACACATACCTCATGTAACAGCACAAATCTTACACTCTTTTTCAACCTTTTTACAACTCAGGCAAGTACTGCAGTCTTACTACAATTATTTTTTAACTCAATTTGCTTTCCATCTTACACATTTTCATAGAACCAACATTAGCTCCCAAATGAATTTGCAAAAGACATAAGCCAGCATGCCTTTTTTGCATATATGAGTAACACCACCCAGGCATGCAACTAAGAACCCATTACTCAACAGAGCTTTGTATCTACGCACCACTGGGACTGAGCAACCCGCCCAGTAGTGAGCAGAACATGAGAGAATATGATGAAAAGTAACAAACTATCTTGCAGCTGGTTTGAATGTTACTAAGTCAAAGAAGTTCTAACATGATCCAAACTGCAGCATACAGGCTAGCTGAAATCCAGACAAACATTTGAAGGTACGTTGTCTTAAGAGTCAAATATCTCCATTTGAGCCTACAGACATTCTAAAGCCAAGTTATGACCATAAGGGAGGAAATGGTGGCCTACAAGACTATTGTTTCTATGTATAGCTTAGCATTAACACAAAGAGATCTCACAGCTTGGATGTGAATGTTACTGAGAAAAAATGAGGCCCATGCAATGTTCAAAAAACTGACTGTAAACTGCACATTCAAAACCATGAATCTTTAAACATGATTCTAAGTGTCATTTATCATATAATTACATCTAGCAAATAAACTTTCAAAAAATAATCAGTCTCGCACCTAAAATACTTCAAAAAAACATACACCAAACTTATTAGTATCATTTAGGTTTATCACTAAAAAAACCTTACACTTAAAGTCTGTATTTTGAAGAAAGTACATGTGCAGAAAAAGCTATCAGGTTTTTATTTATTGCCCACCACTATTAGTAGCTTCTACTCTAGTACTCAAAAACCCCCAATACAGTGTGCTTGTAAAAGATCAGGAAGAAATTAAGGCAGTGACCCTGCCCCATCACCTTACACCACTAAGAGAGGAAGACTGCAAGAATGGGTTTAATGTAGAAAGCTGGTAATTAGATTACTTCCATTAAACTTGAAAGGATACACTACTAAATGATGGCATTGTATTTCTGTTTCTTTATATCCAAACCACCTTACTCAAATCATTTGCATGGGAGATCATTTGCATATATTTCCCATGAGAAGAAAAAAACCACTTAGTATAAAGACCAATATAGGTTAATAGCAGGAAACTCATCTACTATGCTGTCATATCAAACCACTGTTTAGTTTTTATTCAAGTGCTCTAGTAACTGCTTGAAATCTCTTCTGTAACAATACTAAATAATTATTAATTAAAAGAGAAACAATAGATATAGGAGATACTAAACACACTACTCCACAGTTATTCCATTAGATGGAGAAAGAAGTCACTAATAAACTACAAAAATAAACAAAAATTTATCTAAAGGGTGAAGGTGGCCTTCAAACTTTAAGATATGACATTTAGACCTATCTCACTAAACCATTAACTAATTTTCCCAAGAAATTTACCTTCATGAACTGAGAGTACCCCTCCCTTTCTACAGAAAAACTGTTAATATATTAAAAAAAAAATCCTCACCTTTCCTCAGGTGACTCCACTGCTGAACAGTTGCTAGATGCAGGTAGATACAGTTCACAGTTTCTAGCTTCATCCTGATCTGTCACAAGTGATTTAATCATTTCTGTCTTCTCAGGTCTCCCACTACTTCTGTATACATAGTCTTTACTTATTTCTGATGTATTTTGCTCTTTCTGGTCTGTAGCCGCATTTGCTGAACCAAGTTCCTCAGAAGCAACACCAACTTCCTTTTTATGCTTCATCAGCTGTGTGGGAACACTCTGCTCTGCAGCTGCAGAAAGGCTGGTTGGTTCCGTCATCCACCCTTGAAAATTATCCTGTCTTTGAAGAATGGAGAAATATATGAAGAGCAGCTCTCACAGAAGAACAAAAGCACATGTTTTAAGAAAACTACAATATTTTAATAGTAATTCTAAGGAGTAATTCTAAGGATTCAGAGCCTACACAAATTTTTCAAAACCAACAACTAAATTCAGAACGGTTCAGTAAAATAGGACAGCTCCCAAGCTATTTTCAAACTCATCCTACTGGCAAGTCAATTCTGCTTATTACCAAGGCTAAGCTGTGCCAGCTTCTCAAACACAACCTGCACTAGAATTAGTACACTGACTGAACACCTGCTGCTCTCAAGGTGCATTATCATCTAAAAACCTGAGGATTAAAAGAAATCCCAATGAAACAAGTTTCAGTCCTGCAAGAAAAGGATTTTTACAAATGCACCTGGTGCAATGTGAAACTTCCATTGCATCAGGATTATGCTTAGTGCAAAAGTTTCCAATCTTTATGCCTTCCAACATGATGCCCAAGGTATCAAGACAGGATTTCTACGACCCATTCTAGCAAGCTCTCCATTCTGCTACCTCAGCTGGTCACCTTCGAACTCAGAATCTTAATATCCACTCTGTACACCTTAAAACTGAACAACATATTTCCATCTCCAGGTTAAAGCCGCCCATCTGCAACAAACCTTTGTTGCAACATCTGTAAACAACAGATGTTACTGCCCTTTGGCACGCAAGCCCTGCTGTGTACCAAGCAGTCCCATAGCACAGCTCAGGACTAGAGTTCATGGAACAACAGAATGGCCTGGGTTGGAAGGGACTTTAAATATCACCTAGTTGCAAACCCCCTTCTGTGGGCAGGGACACCTTCCACTAGACCAAGTTGCTCAGAGCTCCTTCCAATCTGGCCTTGAACACTTCCAAGGATGGGGCATCTACCGCTTCTCTGGACAACGCCTTTTAGTGCCTCACCTCCCCTCTTTCAGTTTGAAATCACTCCCCCTTGGCCTGTCACTACATGCCTTAAAAAGTCTCTCTCCATCTTTTTTGTAGGCTCCCTTCAGCTACTGGAAGGTCGCAATTAGATCACCCCAAACTCTCCTCCAGGCTGAACAAACCCAATTCTCTTAGTCTTTCCTTATAGAAGAGGTGCTCCAACCCTCTAATCAACTTGTTGGCTCTCCTCTGGACTCGCTCCAACAAGTCCACGTCCTTCCTGCGCTGGGGACCCCACAGCTGGATGCAGCAGAGCAGAAAGGGGCAGCATCACCGCAGCTCGACCCGCTGGCCACGCTGCTTTACACGCAGAGTCGCACCCCGCGTTCCGACTTTTCCCATCCCTGCTCCTCAGGGAAGGACGACCCAGGCTTAGCGCAGCACACGGTTACCTGTGCCCGCGCCCGCACAGCCGATGGGGAGGCCTCACCTTTCCGCCGCGCTCTGTCCCGCCCGGCACCGCTCGGGCCCGACGTGGGAGCGCAGCGCTCCGCCCGCCGCCGCCCGGCCCGCCCGCCGCCGCTGGCCGCTCATGCCGGAGGGGCCCCAGGCAGGGCCTGGCAGCGCCAGCCCTGGCCCCCAGCCACCCAGCGAGCGCCCGCCCGGCTCCTGAGCGGCTTCGCAGGCGCTTCCGGGGCGCCGGCCGCCGGCATCCTGAGCTCGCGTCATCCCGCCGGAAAGGGCGGCCGCACCAGCCCACTGCTCCCCCCTGCCGGCTCCGCCGTGCAGCGGCGGTGAGCCGCGGGTGCCGAGCTCCAGCGCGGTGCGCAGGGGCGGCGGCAGAGGGAAGGTTATTGCTCCTCGGGCTGCCAGGGGAGTGCACACGCACCGACCTGAACTCGCGTGAAATCATATCATGTATCATATCATCATATCATCATGGCTGGGCTTCGCGAACGAAGATTTGGGAGGGGCTCTACCCACGTTTGTTGCAGGCGCGTTGGTGGCTAAAAAGGCCAATACGAGATAGGCGTGACCGGTTGCAAAAGGCACACCAGAAAGACTCCTTAGATGGTATATTCTGCAAGGCACGATTCTTTCTGCGTTGTCTTTTCTCCTCGAGAGTGATCCTGCGTGTGTTCTCAAAAGCATCAGCAGTGTTATAGATGGTCTGTCTCCAGACCTCCCGGCTGGAGGCCAGAGTAGACCAGTTATGTTGATCAATATGGCCAAGCTGAGATGTTGTTTCAGGGAGTCCTTGTATCTCCTCTTTGGGGCTCCTCTCTTGCGGCAGCTGGTGGCAAGTTCACCATAGAGCAGGATCTTAGGGAGGCGGTGGTCCTTCATCCTTGAGACGTGCCCTGCCCAACGCATGTTCTGAGCAACATGGCCTCAATACTTGTGACTGCTGCTCATTCTAGAACCTGTGTGAAATAAAAGGAGTTAAAGGACAACCCCCAAGGTTGAAGGCAATAAATACAAGAGGGCAGAAATGAGTTGCCTTCCGTCTGTCAGATGCTCCGTAGGAAATTACTAGCCAGGAAGCCCAGGTGCTGTTAAGAATGCAGGTGCATGTGGCAGCCATCGTAGGGGACTTGTCAGAGGCTGGAAGTCTCGCGTCTGGGACCAAAAAATGCATCACCAAGTTCTCATACGCCTTTTGTTAAACTCCAGGCAGAAAAGAAACCTACACAGAGAGTATATAAACCTTTCAAAATTACCTGTCACTCAAACATGCCCGATAGTACCAAAAGAAAAAAAAAAAAAGAATACTCAGAACAGTAAAAAGTCGGAAAGCTGTGCTGTGGTAGAAAAAGTCCACTGCACTTTGAGCGTTTTGGAGGATCCTCCTTCCGGCCCTTTTTGTGAATTGACATGACATTTGCCAACTTCCAGTCATCTGGGACCTCCCCCAGTGAGCCAGGACTCTTGACAGATGATGGAGAGAGGCTTGGCGAGCTCTTCCGCCAGCTCCCTCATCACCCTTGGGTGGATCCCATCTGGTCCCATAGACTTGTGGGGATCCAAGCAGCTCAGTAGGTCACTAACTGTTTCCTTCTGGATTACAGGTTCTTGTCTCTTTCTACAAGCTCCAGAAGCCAGTTGTCCTCAGGACAACCTGTCTTACTGTTGAAAACTGAGACAAAGAAGGTGTTAAATACCTCAGCCTTTTCCTCATCTTTGATAACTATATTCCCGCCCATGTCCAGTAAAGAATGGAGGTTTTCCTTGCCCCTCCTTTTGCTACTGATGTATCTGTAGAAGGACTTTTTGTTATCCTTCACAGAGGTGGTGAGATTCAGTTCAAGTTGTGCCTTCGTCCCTCTAATATTCTTTCTACAAGACCTAATTATATTCCTAAATTCTACCAGAGTAGTCAGCCCTTTTTTCCATAATCGGTAGGCTCTCTTCTTTACCCTAATTTCTTTCAAAATCTCCCTGTTCAGCCAGACCAGTTGTCTTCCCCGCCGGCTCGCCTTTCAGCACACTGGGACAGCCTGCTCCTGTGCTTTCAAAACTTGCTTCTTGAAGTACGTTGATCCCTCCCAGACCCCTTTGTTTTCAAGAGATGTTTCCCAGGGTACACTCTGAACATGAGTATCATGAATGTTTGAAGAAAAGAAAAAAACCCATTACTTAGGGTATTTTTTTAATCACTGCTCTTTTTTTTTATCAAATTTGTGTTGGATTGCTTTTGACAATATCTCCTTTAGAACAACTGTCTGACAGGTTTGTCTCAAAATGCATTCTTGTTTCACGTTGGTCGTTTCAGAATTACTCGTGCTCAAACAGCTAGTCCACTTGAAATATACCCCAAACTATCTCCTGTATTCCCATCATTTAAATAATTTAGATTGTGTAGCATTTAAGAATCATTACAGTTGCCTCCTTTTTAAGATTCTGTACTTCGTTTGTTAGTTACCCGCTTTTGCTATTCTCTCAGCAACTTCATGAGAGAGATGTTTTGGCTGACCATTTCACAACCCCTCAGAAGAGTACAGAGCAGAAAAATTCCATAGGTGAAATAGCAACCTAGACCTATTTCATCATGATGGGCAAAATAGCGTGTTATAAAATGACACTGAAAAATAGATAAACTCTACCCAGTTATGAAATTAAATTTGTAAATTCTATGCAGGCTCTATTTGGCAGTAACAGAAAGTTCCTGAACAGCAAATTGTATTTCATTTCTCGAGAATTATGAGATGAAAACCATGGTATGGTGCCATATTTCAGGCTGCATTACAGTAGTGTGAGCCATGCCATGTGAGCTTGCCAGAATGGGTGCAGTCTCTGTCATCTGGTATTTAGCTGCTTACAGACAGGGCTTATGTCAATCACATGATTAAATGTTTTTTTCTCTTCACCACAAAAAGACCAAAACTAAATACCCAAAGGAGAGATTTTCCTGATAAAACTTTGTGTTTGCATTACTTGAAATAAGGTTTCTCTCTGCCTCCTGTAAACAATACGTTGCAAGCATATGTGACACTTATTTTCTTAGCAAGGGGTATTTTTATGTTTAGTGTTGATGTGTATATTCCAGATATATAGTATCTGGAAATAATTGATAAGTTCCATGACGCATTTCACAAGATCAAGTGTGGCAAAAGAGTTGTGTATTAGTCATTGCCTTCCAGGTTGCAGAAATTCCAAGAAGAGTTTTACGTTGCAAATAAAAACGCAGTGTCTTAAGGACAGAAGGCAGTAGCTGTCAATTAACATGCAACAATGCTAGCTAATTTAATATTAAAGAAAAAAGAAACAAGGATAACAAAAGTTCAGTAAGAATGTATACAAATACGTCTAGAATAATGCAGTGTAAATAAAGAAAAATGTCTTTTTTTTTTTTTACAAGTACTACCAAGTTGAAAAGACAAAGGGACTTGAGCATAGCGTCTTGAAGTTTGCTTTCTAAAGACTGTGAAAGTGATGAGCTCTTCATTTTTTTTAAGATGATCTATTTTTAAACAAATAGACCCCTCAAAACAAAGAGACCCCTTTGTGATTTGTATACTCAATTCCATATTGAAATAGGTATGTGTAATTTAAAAAAAAGTCTCATTTGCTCAAATTATGTAACATTTCTGAGCAACAGGTTAACATAAACTATTAAGTGCACTCAATAATCAACAGCCATTCAGTGTTTACTTTTTTTTTTCACACTACTGCTACAGATATTTTGCATGGATGATGGAAGAATAAAATGTTAGTCATATGTACTTCATTTAGAGCCATACAAGATCACTGATATCCAGTAATAAATGCTGTATTTTCCAACAGAGGCCAGTTGCCCTTTTCAAAGTCTTCAGGGCAGAGGTAGCATCTTGCTTTTCAGTATTGGTAAATAATATAGGTGTGTGAACAAATTACAAAAATACTGAAAGAAGAATGTATATAGGATTCTGTTGAATTACTGCAGTCAGTTTGAAAGAAAAATATTGACATATTCATAGAAAAGTTACTGTGTATGAAGATCAAGCAAGGTAGATGTATCTATACAGAAAAAAAAAGGGAACAGCTGTTTGCTGTTGTGGAAGATATTAAAATAGTCATGTTACTCTTTAAGACTATTTTTTGAGAATGTGGCTTAAGCAGAATTTAGACATGTAAACCCAAGATCTTTGTTTTACTTCCAAAACACTTAAAACTTGTATTTTCAAACTTCCATCTGCAAAGGAGGCAGACAACTAAGTATCACTAAAGTCTACAGTAAAAACCGAAAGTCATGCCAGTTGTCCTGTATGTGACCTATTAATAGATCAGACTATTTCACTTAGAATTCTAGTTCTCCTATTGTCATAATTTCCAGTGGGAAGCCTGGGTAGCTCCTATACCAATGGAAGAAGTGAGATTCAGCCTCCTAGCTGAAAATAAAATTGATATTTCAGTTCTCAACCCTGAGGTACCAAAGTCAGTGTCACAATCAAGTGAACGTGAGTGAAGAAAATCAGCAAGCACTACTTCCAGAGTAATGCAGTTCTGTGTTATAACTCATAGTTTTCCAAGAATGCATCTCTGGCTTACTGATTCCACCAGAATGAGTTCATCAGAGTTTACTTATTACTGTAAGTTCTTCATATCCTTTGATAAGTGTAAGGTACAACTATTGCACTTTGCCAGTACAAATAAGAGTATATATCCCAATAAAGATTATTAAAAAAAATAACACAAAAAAACACAACAAAAATGTATTAGTATATACCAAAACTGAAGAAAATATTGCAGCTTAATATACTTTTGCCCAAACTGCTTAGAATTCCTTAAATATTTTTTCCCCAGGCTGACATAGTGAAAGTATTACAAAGCACTCAGAGAAGCAGCAGCACCACACGGTATTTTGGGTTTCTGACTTTCTCAACTCAGGAGAGTTAAGGACCTTTGCAAAGCAAAACCTTTTTACCTGGAAGACTCTGACAGCCCTACAGACGTACAGAGTCATAAAATGCATCAGTGTTCATTGCTTACAGCTTTGTATAGGAAACTAAACCTTGATTCCTGGCTGATATACACATTATTCTCTTCCAAAAGACTTTACTCTTTTTTATTGTTACTGTTTATAAGGAGGAGGCGGAGTGTTCAGGATTTCTTAGAATGTTGTCTTTTTAAATATAAGTTTACAAGAAAGAACTGTTTCTTACATACAGTCAAAGTGAACTAAATTTTTACTCAGTTTTAGCTGAAGCAACTTTAGCATCCTTTAAAAAGTTAATGAATATACACAACAAAGACATTCAGTGCAAAACAAGATATCATATTTTGTAGGTCTGAAATATTTCTGTACTTGTTACTTTCTGGTAAAGGACACTGGCAGCTGAGGTTTTAATACAAAAAGAACCCATCAAACACCATGAAAAACTATTTTGATTCTTTTTACCTTATTTAATGCATCTTGGTGCCTGCCAACAGTTGTTATCTTCTTTGCTATACTAATTAGAGTGCACTACTTGAAAATGGCTCTGAAGTTTTGAAGAGTATGATTAGAAACCTCTGGGTGATCAGTTCTTCAGGTGACTATTGGAGAATATAGTTCAGAAGAAAACCAGATGTGAAAAAACCACCAGTAAAAGTCGAATGGGCAATACAGTATCTGTTATATACTTCTGTAATTACATATTACCCATGAGTGCTTTTTTCCTCCAGCATCCCTGAATTCATCTGAGTATTTGGAAAAGTATTCTTAAAAAGATATGTCTCCTCCCTGGTACATAAAGAATGGCTTTCCACTTGTACAATTTTTAGGTTTGTATTTTCCTAGAGTGAGCTCTAAATTGGCATGCTGCTGTCCATCAAGCAAAAAGGCAGTTCCAGCACCCTGTGTTCCTTTTTTAAACAACTGAGAAAAATATGTAGGTTGTGGCTTTGGTGCAGTGGGTGGGGTTTTTTTCAGTCCCCTGAACAGAAAATGGAGAATGTGTGAGTCATATCAGTATAACCTATACATCACTGGCAAAAATTATGGCTGTTTGCAAATTTAAAAACTGTCATTATTTTTTCATTGTGCACCAGTCTATACAATTTAAGTCACAAGTCTTCACAAAAGAAAAAAAAAGGCACCTTTAAAAACCTACTTCACATTTTTTTGAACAAGCTTGAAAATGCATTTTTTAAATGAATAAATATATTGTCTATTAATTTGATAAAATATTTATTAAAAGAAGTTACAGTATGATGTAGCTAATTTTTTTCATTATTAAACAAAGAGCACATCATGTCCCCTCTATAGAAAATTTTTTTTAGAGTACTGTCAGTAAACCAACATTCTCATCAATTAATATGTCAGAATAAACGAGCAATATGTCCTGCTGACTGTTGGCCAGACCAAGAACATACTTAGTGGCTCAATTAATTAACTAAACCTGCCATAACATTTTGTATATTTCATGCCTTTTTGGACTTTCCAGTTTCCACATTAAAACAAAACAAAGCAAAACAGAACAAAACAAAAAAAAAAAAAAAAAAAGAGAGAGAGAGGATAGATAGGTCTATAGGTCTATAGAAGCCAAGTAGTGATACTAAATGCAAAATTCTAGCAGTTTCATGAGACACAAATTTAAGAAACATACATGTGTGAGTTGGCCCATCTTCTCCACCCGTAGTATCAAGCATGTATTTCCTTTATTGATTGGTTGAATATTCATTTTATTTTCAGCATAAAGAGGAAGATTAGAACGAGAGTTACTGCTCCTGTTTTTACATTAAATCTGCAAAAGGTGTTTGCATTTTTATTATACTGTAATGAAGAAAACAAGTGGGTCGTGTTTTCATAAGATACCAGAAAAAAGTAGCATTTTGCATGTGTAAAACAGCATGGTTGCTGCTGCTGCTAAAACTGACTCTGACCTGCAACATCAGGCTGTTTTTTTCAGGGAAAAAATTCTACTAGTAGTAATAGCAGACACATGTCTCTGTTGAGAACCATGCAGTTGGTGACAGGGCCACTAGCTTCTCCTTTGAAATGCTGTGATTTCCTCTTTAGTGAGCACGGTCATGAATCTGCACAACCTCCTGAGAGTAATAAAGCAGATAAAAGACCAACAGTAAAATCAAAACCACCATATGGCGTTGTCTTGGAGAAGTGATCAAGATGAAATCAAGTGATGAGTTGTAACGTTCTGCCTGGGGAGTCTGACATGTCTGCATCCATCACATTTGCTGGGTGATGTGATAAAAGCTCATCTGCGCAATCACCAAGGAGAACAGAGAGACCACCCTTGTCAGCTATGCAGATGGCAAGACTAGCTTAAAATCTAGTGAGAGGTGTCTTTTGTAGTCAGATGTACTTTGTGAGGTTGTGTGTAAGGTCAAGACAGTGAGAGAAGCAACGTTAAGTTGGGTTACTGAAATAATAAAACATCCCAAAGAATATCCCAGAGTATGCAAGAGTATGATAAAACATATATTTAAGTATAAAAAAATCAAGAAGCTAAGGGGATTTTATTACAGCACTCAAATTCAATCGTCCCCTTTACTGTTTTCCAAAAGGAAAAAAAAGGCCATATTTTCTCTAATGAGTTAACAAATCAGCCTCAGGATCTTTTCAGTTCATTGATCAAGTGAACTCAGTCCGTTCATTTGGAACAAATCCCTCTCAGCTGATGATCATAAGTCTACCTAATGAACAAGCCTTTGGAGTTGCTTAGATGTGGCTGCCCTTGCACATACTTGATTGAACCAAGGAATGTATTTATACCTGCTGTGCAACTGCTCTCCAGCTGACCAGCTCCTCAGACTCCCACTTGTTGATGCTAGCTCCTGTCATCTGCCTTTTGTCCATGCTCCCTGCCAAGAAGGAGCTCTCTATTTCTGGCTTGACCTAGCATTAGCCTCCCTCAACAAGGAAGATCATGGCTACTGAAGCTCACATCCATTCCCCCTCTGCCAGCTGTGGTACTAGAATTGGTTTTGTGGATGGTATAAGCATTCTTCTCAGTGCAGCTGGCGACATACACTGGCTTCCATCAAGAAGTAGATCTTAAGTCTCAGTGACAGCATAAACTCTTTACTGTGGTACTGTTCTTAAATCTTCTCAAGACATATGGAAAATTTTCAGTTAATAAAAAAAATATCTCAATAGGAGGGTTGAACTGATCCATAATATATATTGAAATAGAACAGAGCAGAGAGACCCCTGAAGTAGAGATCCTTTGGAAGGTTGTAACAGTAGGATTAAGTCTCTGTGCAGCAGCTCAATTCCTTAGGGGGGGGGAAAAAAAAAGAAAAATAGCAAAACAAGAGCTATACCAGAAACATGAAAAAGCCCGTTTTACAGTAAGCAACAGTGATATCCACAACTAAATTAAACAAATAAACCAGATTAACCTATGTTAGAGCAGCAGGAAAAAACAAACAACTTCCCCCTAAAAAAACCCTCCGGTCAGAACAGGAACCTCTTATTGCTGGATGGTTTTCAAACCATTTCCACAAGCAGTGTAGAAAAGAGAAAGTGAGTGAGATAAGACTAGTTAATGTTTAGCATTGCTGACACAAGAGACCTAGCAAGAACATTCTTAAAGAAAAGCAATTGCATATTTTACCTCACATACATGTAATTAGCATAACATCTTTTATAGCTAACAAATAGTTAATCCAAAATTCTGACAGGTTAACTTTGTTTATTCTTATTTAATTAGTTTTTTTGAGTTATGGATTTCTTTACTGCATATCTCACATTGAAAATTATATGCATTTAGATTATTTAGATTTATATAGTCTTATGTATTATTTATAATTTATACATGTGTATTTAGACTTGCTACCACCATTGTTAAATAGTATTTACCTATATTTAATGTTTCCCAAATACCTTCCTTTATTAGGACATGTAACTGTACCTGCTGTTTCAAATAAAAAACAAACAAACAAACAAAACCCACCTAAAAAAACCCCCACCCAAACCTCAAAAATGTCTCCAGTGAATTTCTTACTTGATGCTGGAATAGTTTGCTTTAAAAAAACTTCTGAACAAATCTTACAGCTAGACTGTAGCAAAGAAACAGCTAGTTGATGACTGTGGTTTATTTGCGTCTGTCTCCTCCCTCAAGTAACACCATCTACTTTTGCGTTTTCTGGTCAAGTCAAGTCAGCTGAATACAATTTGCCATGCCATTCAAAAAAAAATAAGGTACATATAGCTCACATTACTGAGTATAAAAAAAGACCATGACAGTACTGAAAATGCTGTCTTGTTTTTTGAGATTGATTCACCAGAATGAGCCTGAGCAGTGTAGCTGTCCAGGAGCCTGCAAAGTGTAGGGAGTGCAAAGACATAAAAAATGCTAGTAATTCTGTAGCACTGGAGCAAATCCTTTCCATCCCTCTTCACTGCACATTTTTTATGCCTAGGATGATTGGCACAGTAATACTGGACTTCACTTTGCCTTTGAGAAAACTAGTCCTCTGTGTTGATTCTCCATTCTAGAAATAAGTCATCTTTTGCTGTTGTTTTTGCATTCTTTGTCTTTGTTGCTGTTGGTTGTTGGGTTTTTTTCCTCTGGATTCTTGATTTGTCTCTCTGACTTTTAGAGTATTTGTTTTTTTGACCACCAGTGCCAGATAATTTTTCTATATGAGGCTTATTTTTATCTTTATTTGAATCAGTCAATCAAAAAAACCCAAACCCAAACCTACAGTGTGATTCCCTTTCTCAGATTATAGAATAAGCTAAATAACATTTATGGTCCTGATTTGCATTATCACTCCAAGGACATAGTTCTGTTTAGCTGACTTTAATTTACCCAGTTCAGACTTCTGTAGATTTACATGAAAGGTCCTGTGGTAACACACATCATCTGGAGACACAAACCACACCAAGTACATAAGCTGTATATGTACTGCTGTCAGGCTTAAAAACAGCCATAGTCCCAGCCTTAGGATGCAGTAAATTCTCTCAATCCCCAACGGTTTGCAGCTGAACATGTGCATAGAGAACTGGCCATAGTCTTTGTGGTATCCCAGACCTAAAATACTGTCAGTTTTCAGTGTTCCCCAGCCATCTTACCAGCCTGCCAACACTGGCTGGCAAGTCTGTCTTCCGTATCTCAGACCGACCTTGCACTTAGGGATAGATTCTGCCTCAGTATGGAAAATGTTCATTTACATTTCAGCTAAAAACGAGGACTTTGGGGAATAAACAGATAGATCTTGTTACAGTTGGTGGGTGTAGAGACAGAGAAATCCCAGACACAAATCAAGTTTTTTCTATTATTTTCTCTTTACACACTGCTCTTGCAAGACTGATTCAAGTGCTAACCCCTGTGCTAATATTTGGAATACATGAAGGAGGAATTCCTAATTGCATTAAGGGAGAGATTAGAAGATAGATGATGAATCTTAGAATGAGTGGTATCTGTTAAGTTTAACCAGGAAAAAGGTTAAGGTGGATTTGATCACATTCTGTTAGGAAAATCAATACTTGCTATTTGGTGTTTTAGTGAAACGGAGAAAGGCGTATCAGAATTCACTGACAGGATGATGTAGCCAGACAGCTGAAAAAAGGCATATGCTTTTAAAAGTACAGGTAATTCATTGGTGGATTAGCTCACTGAATGATTTAAAGATTAAATGTAATACCTTTCCTGAAAAATATGCTCTCCTTTGAACTAGAATAAAATTATACAATGTCCATTCTTCAACTTTAAACCTCACAACTCAAAGACCAGTGAATTTTAACACACTAAGAATGAAATGGGAGGAAGAGAATAGTTTGAATAGGTGGTGAACTCTGAGCTAGGTGCTTTCCTGTCTGACAAAGGAGGCATTTCTGCATGGAAACCCCCTTTATTCACTAATTGTCATAATCCTGTAACATGCACAGGATATTTTCTTAGCTCAAGTCTGTAGAATGAGCATTTGCTCTCTTGATTCAACAGGCCTGAAATGAATGTCACGGATTCCCATTCTGGCCCCAGGTTCTGGGATTACATTTTTCATCCAATCTCAGCTGGAAGAGCTCACCCAGGCAAGCCAAGTGGCATGTTTACCAGTATGTGAAGAGACTAGGCACTGCTAAATCGGGACATGTGTCACCTAGGAGGTGATGACATATATATGGAATGTGTGCTGCAACTGAGGTATGGGACCAAACTCTTTTTCCCTATTCATTTTCTAATGAAAAGTCTCAAAATTACTTTGTACCAATGTTCTAAACAGCCAAAAATAGTAAAATATTCATCTACTAATTTACCTCCGTAATCTAATTAATCCTACTTCTATGAAAGCATCAGTTGCTTAGCTTTGTTTAAGAATGTCAAGCAAGCTGGATAGCCAAGATCCCAATTTCCAGTACCTTGTGGCATCAAGTAAACTTCTGTTAAGACTCAATGCAACTTCCATGCGTGAAAAGATACTGGATGCCAGTTAAATTGTGGTTTAAACTGCAGGTTTAAATCCAAAATATCAAGCAGCCCTAGATGAGAGGCGAGACAGGCAGTGTTGAGTGCTAGCTCTACATAGCTTGTGTTAATCAGTAAGAAAAATATACAAAAATAGGCCCTGCAGATCATATGCCTGGACTGAAATGCAGCACCAGAAATTCTCTGTCTCACAGACAGAAATTAAAGAAATACTTGTGATTCTCCTCCTGTTCATGCCTTTGCTATAGACTGAGACCAGAGGGTAGTTACTGTACTCCCTTTTCCACTCAGCTTCCTCAGAAACTGCAGAGGGAAAAAAATAAAAAAGGGTCAACTCTGTAGTCTTAATGGAATTTAGAAGTGTAGGAGGAGAAGTGACTTCACTCAAAGGCTGCAGGTTTTAATGCTTGGCAAGAAACTGGGTGTTTCTAATTGCTGGCAGCAACCCAGAGGAATCGTTTGCTTTGTTACTAAATTACATGCATTGAGAGCACTAAAATTATCTACAACTATAAATCTTTTTTTTTAACCATCTTCAAAAATATAGCTGTCATGAAACCATTAATATCAATGTGTTTTTCTATTAATATTTCACATTTGGGACTCACAAAGGTACAGTCAACATACTGATATTCATTATGTAATAAACCCTTCGTCAAAACCAGTATTTTATGCACTTAATTGTGCTGGAATTTTGTTCAGGTTAATGTCTTCTTTTTGAAAAGGGCAATAAAATATCCACCAATAAATAGGCTGGTGGCTTTCCACATGAATGGTGTTCTATTTTTATTTAAATTATGTATCTTATTTTATTCACCTCTCCTTCTTGCATTTCTGAAGTATTGGGCTACCAGCAGCTGGAACTCAAATAGCTCTAATTTGACTCCTAACTGTATAATATTTTTTCTGTACAGTACTCTGTGTCCCTAGATCAGTTACACTTGCTGGACAAAATGATACAACTAGCTTTTCTGACTATTGCTGCTGTGAAGTCCATTAATTAAACTACTCTTACAGTCTGGAAACATGTCTTTGATTCCTTTTTCAAATACGTCCGTAATAACATTTCTACAGTTTGAACTGTCACACCTTTTTTTCCTGCCTTTTCCTGCCTAAAATTATTTAATTCAGTGAAAAGGAGTTCCTTTTAATAAATAAAGTATTTGAATAATTCAAAGTGTACCTTTAAATAGAAAGGCAGCACTTCTGGAGCTGTCCGAAGCAGAACCAAAACCTTGTGTAGTTTGCATGGGTTCTTTAAAAAAAAAACCAACAACCAGCCAACATGTTCACATTTTTTGTCCAACACCCACAGACACCTTGTGCTACTAACCCAGATAGAACATCCCATGGTGGTTACTGCACAGTTTTGCTTATGTTCCCGTGACTTTGGTGGAAGCTCTAAGGAATATCTCAATTCCAGATACCTGTATCTGCAGCCTTCCTGAGTTATGCTCACACCAAATGTTGTGGAGAAATTCACCTTGTTGGGTATGCTGAGGCTGTAAAGTTTGACTCCCACTTTTCTCCTTTACTTAGATAATGTATTGAGGTCTAGATGCCTGTCACTGAAGATTCTTAAGCTCCCATGCTCAAAGCTAAGCTGAGAAGGCTAATGAGAGAGTTCAACATTTCCCTGAATATACCTTTGGTGACCCTGAAGACAGAGATGTGGTCCAATTTGACCAGCCATACTCCCTGATTAGATGGGCTTTTCACAACCTGTGAAACAAAATCATGCAGTTCCACTCATGTTCCATTCAGAACGTCAGCAGAATGTGGCTGAAGTGTTTCTTGGCTGTATCATCCCTGCTGCTGCAGCAACAGAAGCACTGCAAATGCCAGACAAATGAAGAGGAAGCCCGAAACCATCCACACAGGAAAGGCAAGAAACACCTCTACACTTCCAGAGACCCCCTCCCAGCAGTGAAGTCCTCTATTTTGAAAGGGCAGCAGAGAAAAGCTTAAATTATAGTAGGTGTCATCTAGTCATGTATCGTGTTTTAGGCCACAGGGCAAGAAAAGCTGCAAGTACACTTTCTGTGTAGTATTCATGGACTTGCTAAGTCTTCCTCCATGAATTTGCTTACTTTTCCTCACTGTGTCTCTTCCATATCTTCTTCTTAATTATTAGCTGATCACTTGAACTCCCATGTATCTCCTGTGTGAGGTCCAGAATCACTCCAGGATTGATTTTAATTCCATACCTTCTGAGCCTCTTCCTCCAGGCCCTTTTGCTCTATTCTAATCCATGTCCTGTAGAAATACAGGCTTATGTGATAGCACATTAAAGAAGCAAAGAGGGAAGACAACAAAAACATAGATTTACTTTCTTTTTTTTTTCCCCTTCTGGTAGCATGGATAGAATATTAAGCTGACCAGATTTTTATAAAATTGGTAATTAATATGTAACATACCAAGTATTTTAGAACTTACTTATCCCAAGCCAGCACTGGAGCAGGTATACCTTAGAAGGGAGAGACTGCAGCCTGTTAAGTACTCACACTGAAACACTGGAAGAGTCAGAAATGAGGAAGGGCAGAGAGAAATCACTACATCCTGACTGCACACCCCCTCATGCTGCTCATTGCCTCACTGATGGGACTGAGTGTGACCTGTGGTGATAACAAGGGTGTCGAGAGGAGTCTGGAGTGAAGTTGAGCCTGGGAAAGAAGGAGGGATATTTTTTCCCTAAGTGTTCTAATGTTTGTCTTTTTTCAAGTTTCCCAATACCCAAATCTGTAATTACTTATGCTAATTGACAATAAATTAAGTTAAATTCCCCAAGTTGAGTTCATTTGGCCCATGACAGTGATTTCCCTATTTTTATCTTAGCCTAAAAGCTTACTTGCACCTGTTCTTCCTGGTTTTGCCCCCATCCTGCTGGTGTGGGAATTGAGCAAGCGAGCAGCTGTATGGGTACCTGACTGTTGGCTGGGGTGAACCCACCACTGTCATCTGGACAAGTGCAACAATGAAAGAATTGCCAGGAGAACAGATCTTATTAAAGTACATTTTCTAATGCTTGGAAGCCATCTACCAGATAGATAAAAAAGACACAAAATCCTTCATAGCTAAATGCTGTATTTGTCATCTGAAACTCAAAGGATGATAATTTTCAACATTTTTAAGACTATAGAATCACAGAGTGGTTTGGGTTGGAAAGGATCTCAAAGATCATCTAATTCCAACCCCCCTGCCATGGGCAGGGACACGTTCCCCTAGACCAGGTTGCTCAACACAGAGTATATCACAATTACTACCATGGGGAAAATACTCAGCTGAACATGAAAACTTGACTCAAAGGCACAGGGAATTATTAGCTGCTATATGTGCTAGAGACTTCAGCAGTTACTGCACACAAACTTGCGCAAGTGCATTCAACTTAGTTGCCTCCCCATTTCAATAGAGTTGAACTATGGCCAAGTGCTTCACTAGAGAGGAAGACGTTTTGGTTAATTGCCCTCCCAAGGCATTAACCTTTGAATTATGCAAAATTGGGATATGTCAGAAGATGAAAGCATCCAGGACCCATTCTATCTCTTTCATGTTTTTCAGTTTTCCCTCCCAGCAGCACTGTTCAGCATGCACAACCCAGTGCCACAGCTCCCAGCAATGCCCCAGCCTTCCTCCTCAGCCACTAGCCCTGGCTGACACAGACCTGTGGTTCATGAAGAGAGATGCAATCAGTCAAGCCCCAGGAAAAGAAGTTTTCTGCATTTATCTCCTCTCCCTGATGGGTACATCATCACCTCCTGTCTCTGGGGCATGTGAGTTTCCTTGGAAATCTTCTGACAAATCTCTAAAAAAGCCTCTGCAAGGCTGCCTGCTCCACCACTGGCCAAGAGCAGGGTTGGACTAACACAAGGAATGCTATGAACATGAACAAAGGCCACTTAGTGAGGCAGCACCCCTTCAGCCCAGAAACCACACCAGGCTCCTCTCCAAAATAATTTCAAGGGACCCTCAAAGACCCAAACCCTGCCCTCTCACAAAACCAGGCCCAAAATGAAAGTTTGTCTCCTGCCAGGGAGTCCTTCAAGCACCCTGAAACCACACAAGCCAAGAGGGAAGGACCAAGGCTTCTGTGGCACTAAAACCCTAGCTTTACCTTTTCCTCAAAATTAGGAGCTTTTCAGAAAAATGAAGACTCCAAAAAAAATTAGTGGTGTAATGGCACTAATGTAACAGGGTCACTGGTGGAACAGCTGTAAGATTGGTGAAGTATAGAGGGACAGGGAAATCCAACTACCAGCAAAAAAAAAAATTAAAATCAGCTGGTCCTTTCTGTGCTTTGAATGGACAAATGTTTATTTTCCTGGACAACTGAACTATTTTGAAATTGTACATATTCCTTAAATCTGTGCTTTAAGCAAATTACAAACCGCATTTGAAAACTATTTCCTAGACATTGAACTCAATATCCTGAGCCTAAGCAGGTGAACTTACCAGCAACAAAGAAACTACGACTGGGCTATTTTTAGTTAGCTTCACCTCAGTAGCCACAAACTAGGCAATTTCAGTGTTAAGAGCTGAAGAATGAATATTACCAGTATTTCTTTCGCAGATAAAATGAAATACGTAATGTGGCTCATACATTTTTTGAGATGCAGTTTTTTAAAAAAGATTCCATTCAAAACCCAAGACTTTTTACTCCATTACACATAAAAGATATAAATTTCTTCAGCTGTTCTGTTAAATTCTTAACACACATTTTCAAATTTGGGGAAAAATCCAAATCCAATGCGGAGGTTTCATTATGTTTTCTTCTTCTTGTTAAACTAAAACCAATAAATAATAAACACATCCTGCCTTTAGCTGCCTACAACACTGCATTTAAAAAAAATTGATAATAACTCTGTGCTTCTGGATATGTATAGCGGATTTGTATAGCAGATTTATCTCTGCCACTGATTGGAACAGATCCTGCAGCACCTGTCACTTCCATACTACCAGTTAGTTCCAAATGCACTTTATTCAGATTGATTTTTTAAATGAATTTTTCTTTTATATATATATTTTATATATATATATACACATGTATTTCATATATAATATACATGTATTTCATTATATGTAAAAATGAGTACTTCTTGCTTTATACATCTGTAAAATATATTATCAGTGACCGATTAAAACTCAGTGCAACCCCAAGCCTGTCTTGATGTTTCTTAAGATCCTGTGTAGAGCTCTCTCTGCATTTATCTCTGACTTGTGATTATCCTCACCTGTAGCTCACTTCTTCACATCCCATTTCTGTTCCTGTCATGATTTGGCTACTACCTCTGACATCTGATAAGCCAGCAGATCTGTTTCAATATGTCCTTTCTGGATTACTGGGACAAAATCTCACCTAACTTCAAATATCTAGGGCAGAGAGATTTATGCTGATCACTGCCAGCTCCCTGGTAGAGACCCACTCCTCTGGCTGTCTGTGTGCCACTGACAAGGCAGAGAGCCCAAGATGACCTAGTTCAGATGGAGACATCCAAATTGGTGAGGTAAATTCCACTGTCTGTATTAGATCTTTATTAATCACCTGCTATTAATATGTTCAAGATCACAAAAATGTACATTTTGACAATTTATCACTTTCAGCTGTAATGCTTTTGTATTTCTATTCATAAATAATATGCAAATCATTAAAAAGCCCACTATAAAATACATATTTTTTGTATGTCTGCTTGTATTAAAACAAGAATAAAATATAGACAAGTTTATTGACAGCTGTAAATGTTATTGTTGATGCAAAATAGACAGCAATATTCTACACTTAAGCATTATAACATTTCCCCATTCAGAGCAGAACCAAATCTAAAGTAATAAAATTATTTCATTCAGTGAAAGAGTTCTTTTTAATAAATAAAGTATTTGCTATGCAGGTTTTGATGAGATGAAATTATTACAGCTATCAAACCTTCTTAATTAAAAGCTACAAGTTACTGAACAAAAGTGAACTCAGAAACACTTCCAGGAAAAAAAACTGCTACAATACAGAACTTAAGTGTTTGTTTTTATAAATATATATACACATACATACAAATAAAAGGAGTGTAAGGGATAAAAATTCTTTCCTTTACACAAAGGAACTGAGTACTCTCCATTGACTCCAAGCATTACATTTAAATACCTCATGCAACTGCTTTAGCTCCTGCAGGCCCTGTTCACATTTTTATTACTGGTTAGCATTTTCTCCTGAAGGAATTGAAAAACAAACCTGCCTGTCCTCGTATCTCCAGGATAAAGAAAGGAGAGGCTTTGTTTCTTAATTAATCCTGCTTTTTTCAATACAACCATATGCCTACAGCACTGTAAGCTTTTCACAAATATTTTGCGAGATCTAAGATTTCTTCAAGTTAAGGTCCCTTATTTTGAAATAATCAAAACACAATTGATTCTTTTAAAAAACAGAACTGAGCAAAATGTTCCATGTAGTAAGGTAAATTTCATTTAGTAGTCCCAGACAGAATTCTTCAAACATGGAGATAGCAATCTTAACCAAGGAGTTTAATACATACTCAGAGGGTAAAACATGTATGCAACACTACTGAATTCACATAATGCATAGAAAATGAATATTTTCTGAAAATGCAGTGTTTATGAATGTATTCCATGCACAGTTTTCTCAGATGAATTGCAAAGGAAATCTTGGCAGGTAATGTTGGAATCATCCCTTAAAGGATTTACAAGTTGACAAAAACCACACGCAGCTACTGGGTCTAACTCTGTTGCCTGTGATCGATTAGCAGTGGCCTTTTTAGCTTTGAGAAAGCTACGTACTTTCCTCACTTATAAAGCGATCTTCCATTCATCTGGCACAGTATTCTTGTTGATTTCCCCTGTGTAAAAGTTCTTCACCTTCAGATATCACTGCTGGGTGCAGACAGCTTAATTTCTCATGCCTGAAGTAAGTACAGCCTGCAGCTGCTTGCTCTGCCCATCCATGGAGAGAGGCATTCCAGCAACAAGGGAAGCCAAGTGAGATTTGAAGCAGCTACACAAAGGCCCCAGTTTACGTCCTCCCATGCCAGGCAGCCCCAAGTCAATACAACTTAAATACCTTGGAGTATAAACTGTGGGACCCCAAGAGTTGCTTCCTCTGTGATTCATCCTCCCTAGCTAGAGATAGACAGGCAGTAGGGAAAGGCAGTCTCATTGCTTTAGGCACTTGAGTTTAACCCATCCAGAGTAAACCTTTATGCCAGTAATCGAAAACCCAGCATTACCTTTGCTTTCTTTGTCAGGCAGTCCAATTTTTTTTTGTCTGACAACCCTCAAACACGATTTTTTTTTTCCCCGAGACACTATAGCAATATGTTTTATGGTTTTTATGTCTGACTGCTGGTGAACTGATCTGCAATGGGAAAGCAAAATGTTTACACAATAAACCCATAAATCATTCTGTAATCATTAACGAGCATTCTCAAGATTTTACTGCTAATGATTAGAAACCTAATTCACTGGAACTGGTCACTCACTATATTTTACAAAGGAAAAAGAAGTCACTGGTCCTTCACGTTCTGAGAAGGGGGATGTGATAGTAGTGGTCATCCTCAGTCAGGAGAGAAATCTCATTCCATTCCCTTCGGTATTCATCTGGATAGTTTACTTGAAATTCCTCAGTATTAAACCTATGAAGTCTGTAAACTCTTATCTTTACTTCAAGTACATATCCAAGAAGAAACAGTTCAACCTGAAAATGAAAGACATATATAAAACATTTATTTCTAGATGTAGAAAACTAAACTCATGATAATCCAAGTTAGGGCAAGTCATTTAGCTTCAAAACAGTAGACAAGGAATAAAAGGGGCCCTTTTGCAAGAGGAGTAAGAAAATTAAAAGTTTGAAGGTATTCTCAACAGTCCTTCCACTGCTCTTTTGCATGCAGAGGATATTCTGGTTAATGCTTGACACTTTGGAAACATCCCTCCTCCACCTGATAGGATACATAACCTGCTCCCAAAGCCAGCTCACACAGTGTAGCGGGGAGCAAGAAAGGAATAGCTATTATCAAAAAATTGATAGACCTTGAAAAATGGGAAGTCTGCCACCTTGTGATCACTTGCTACATAAGGAAAATATAATAGCAAAGGGAAAAAATTTCCTTGTACTTCACATGTATGAAACTTGAGAACTGGCATCTTCATTGACACTTCTTGCAAAGGATTGCTTAGTCTGGAGAAATGCTTTGGGAAAAGTTCATTTCCTTGGGCAAAGCCAGACAGAGCAGAACTTGTCCAGTTATAATCAAACTGCTCCTAAAGATGACTGCGTCACGTAACAGTTGACTTGATAACTGAAATTGATTATAAAAAGTAATTGCAGCCATTGGAAAGGGAAACTACTTGCAGACTGGCAGCATGGAGCTTAGATGTCAGTACTTAACTCCTCACTAAATATAAAATAAGAAGCAAAAACCTTAACATAGAAAGGTGAACAGTAGAGTTCACATTATGTACTTTTAACAGACATTAGATCTCACGGGAACCAAAGAATGGGGAAAAAACAGAGGGATGCTACAGGGTTTGGCATAGCGGAACAGACAGGAAAAGTAAAACAACAGGTCAAAACTGCATAATCTAAAATTATTTTATATATCAAAGGTATTGTTGTTCTAAACTATGTCTTACTGACAGCCTGCAGCATTTATTTTTGTCCCAGCAAGAAAACTGTCCACTCTAACTATGTTTTCTTTCCTGGAAAATAAATGGCTATCCTCAGTCCACTTCCCTGCATCCCAAAGAAGAAAATGGGCCAGCTATCATGGATGATGTATAATTAAATCATCTAATCACATCAAAGATGGAATAAGTTTTGTGATTTATATTTCATTTGTATCCTTACCTGGTCTAGGCAAATAGAGTCACCTATGGAGTTCAGATGATTCATCATGAAACTCAGAGGGTCAGACGAAGTATCACGAGCAAAAAGAAGGCTAAAAAGGTTATGTACAGGTTCTTCCCTGTTCTTTATCTGCTCATAGGCTTCAACAACTTCATAGAGCATGATGAACTTTATGGCCTCATATAGTTTGTGTTCCTTGCTTTCATCAGAAAAGAGTGTATTACACATGTTTTCTCTTTTTTCATGATCTTTAGTAGCACTTATTTCAGCCCACTGGAAAGCACACAGAAGAATATTAATACAATTATTAAGAAATCTATTTAACACAAAAGATTGCAAAACAGGAACAGATACCTTTTCTAAGCATAAAGCACCTATTAACCAACACAGTTCAGGCACAACAGGATTTGCAGGCAGCAACCCACAAGATGACCAAGGCCAATTGTATGAGGTTCAACAAAGCCAAGTGCTGGTTCCTGCACGTGGGTCACAGCAACCCCAGACAGCGCTACAGGCTTGGGAAAGAGTGGCTGTGAAGTTATTCAGTGGAAAAAGACCGAGGGTGCTGGTCAACAGCTAACTGAGCATGAGTCAGCAGTGTGACTAGGTGGCCAAGGTGGCCAATGGCATCCTGGCCTGTATCAGGTATAACTTGGCCAGCAGGATCAGTGATTGTCCCCCTGTACTCGGCACTGGTGAGGCCACACCTTGAAAACCTGGAGAAAATGAGGCTCAAGGAGAGACCTTGTCACTCTCTACAACTACCTGAAAGGAGGCTGTAGCGAGGTAGGGGTTAGTCTCTTCTCCCATCTAATGTGATAGAACAAGAGGAAAAGGCCTCAAGTTGTGCCAGGCAAGGTTTAGATTGGATTATGAAATAATTCTTCACCAAAAGGCTTGTCAGGCATTGAAAGAGGCTGTCCGGGGAAGTAATTGAGTCAGTGTCCCTGGAGATATTTAAAATACGTGTAAATATGGGACCTGGGGACATGGTTTAGCGCTGGTTTAATGGTTGGACTTGATCATAGAATCACAGAATCAACCGGATTGGAAAAGACCTCTACGATCATCAAGTCCAACCCTTGGTCCAACATCGCCACGGTTACTAGACTATGGCACTAAGTGCCACATCCAGTCTTATCTTAAAAACCTCCAGGGACGATGAATCCACCACCTACCTGGGCAGCCCATTCCAATGTCTGATTACTCTCTCTGTAAAAAGATTTTTCCTAACATTCAACCTAAACCACCCCTGGCACAGCTTAAGACCATGCCCTCTTGTCCTACTGCTGGTTGCCTGGGAGAAGAGACCAACTCCCACCTGGCTACAACCTCCTTTCAGGTAGTTGCAAAGAGTGAATGATCTTAAAGGTCCTTTCCAACCTAAATGACTCTATGATTCTATGACAATGAAAATTCTATGACAATGGGAAAGAAAGCAGAGACTCCTCCTAGTGAAAATAGGCAAAAATCCATCTCACTGGCCAAAAATAAAATAAAGTTGGGAGCTAGACCTCATTCCCAGCAACAGCATAATGCATCACAGAGCTGCTCTGAAACAATTTGTTAATTGTAAGGATTTATTCATTCTGTTGCCTTGAAACTTTTTTCTTTAAAAAATCCACTTTAAATGCAAAGGAAATACAATAGTTGGAGAAGCAAATGCACCATCTGTTTGCTCCTCCCCATTTGGGGAGGTAATCCAGAAGCATCTCATACAGCATGTTTATTTTTTATCAAAATGATGAAATACTGCACTTGATGGCAAGGACTAGCCACATAGCAACAGCTGTGGGGAGGATGGCCTCCCTAACTTGCAGGGGACTCTTGAGTACTCAGCCTAGTGGATCCCCAAAAGCTGGACTCCCCTGCAGGAGAGGTGATGGCCTTCCCAAATAGCTCAGCAGTCTGGACCTGGGAGGGAGGCTGACTGCCACAGAAATATGTAACCAGAAGCAGTTCCCGAACTCTGTCTCAAACCATTCCTCAGAGCTTTTATTCCTCCCAACCATTTCCTAAATACTCACATTTGTCTTTAATGCCTCCATACATTTGCGCAATTTCCCAAAGGCATTGGGACCTGTGTATCTTTCTGGCCCAAAACTGTATTGCTGAATCCAGTTACAACCTTGAGAATACAAAAGCTTTTCAGGAAGCTGGGAAAAAACAAAAGGCAAGCTAATCACGATCATAACAAGAAGTAGAATATAAAGTTATATAAACTTGTCTACATACAATTTACGATGTGGTTCTATCATCTGGTTGTAAAAAAATCAGCCTCATAACTCAACTGCTATGAAGGAGGATCCATTTGACTGCCAAGTCCTTAAGAGACTTTTAAAACAGGGACAGTCAAAAAAAGATGAAAATATGCTCTCAGCAAAATATATAACTCACACTCTGGAAAAGCTGGGTATTTCCAAATTCAGTGAGGTACTTAAGATTACAGACACCTTCCAGGTTGCACACGCATCTCTACAGGCAGCAGCAATAGCTCCCACCTCCTTGCCGCTATCTGGAGCCCAGGGCAGGATTTCTCCTGCTCCAGCAACATAGCAGTTCCCAAGTAAGCCACTGGACTTTGCATGGATGTGGATGATGAGGATTCAAATACCCTGTTGTGTTAAGGGAGTGATATCTGTCCGGGTGGCAGTAAAATGTATCCATCCACTTTTTCTTATCTTTCCTTTTTCTTTTTTTTCTAAATATAATTTATTAATATCATTATTTATATATATATTTAATATCATTATTAATATCATGTTCACATAGGTATGCTTATATCATGGACAGTTTTTCAGTTAAGTAGTTAAATGGGTTTGAAAACCTTCTCTTTAAATTCTGATAATGATTCTCTACTTTGACAGCCAACACGTCAGTTTCCACACTGAACAAAGCTTCCTTCTGCTGTGCAAGCATAGCTGAATTGTGTTCATTTAGAGTATGAATTTTACCTTCAATATATCTCTTTCCTTCATCCATGAAGGAAAAGGAATGCCTTGGTTGAATATCTGAAAAAGCACCGCTCTTACTGCACTATAGTTGTCTCTCCTGACTTGTCTCAGGTATTTGATATGACAGCTCCAAAACAATTCTTGATAAGCCTAGGAAAAGAAAAAAAAAATAGCAATAAAAAATTTTAAATCTTGGACAAAACCCATGTTGTTTGTAGTCCAGTTCCAAACTACTCATAAGAGAGAGTTAGGAAAATAAGAGAGTATATTTTTAAAGTTTTATATACACAAAAGTGTTACACCATTGTGGTTTTTGCAAACACCCTAAACTGGCACTGCCCCTTAAGAGTGACTCTGCACTCTCTAAAAACCCAGGGACTTGTTCAAGTCTCTGCACTGTTGCTAGCGTAAACGTTCACATGGTCAACCAAATTACAGCACATCAGCAAAGATTTCTGTGGCATAATAGCTTTAACCTCAGCCACTTCACAACTTGCACTGACACATGAGATGCAGCAGCAAAAACGCAGAAACAGGTATCTGGAGAAAACTACTTTTGGCAAAAACATCTCCTTACACTGACCTGAATCCATTGTGCAGTGGTGACCTGAGGCTGAGCAGATCTGGCAGCTCTGTGCTGAAGCGGGCAGCCCTTGTTCCAGCTACACACTCCCTGCACTTCCTCTGCATTATCTCTGGCTCCTATCTGAGCCCTTGTTGAGACAATTTGGAGCAATAAACTTGCAGAGAATTAGGAAGAGTCCCACAGGCTGCTGCATCACTCTTACAGTTTGCTTCCTGAAGGGGGCAGCAGGATGCTCTCAATCCCTGGTCCTCTGTCATCTCTCTTCCTTCCTCACCCCATCCCACCACCACTTCTCAGCTGCATTGTCTCCCCTAACTCTTACTTTATCAGCTGTGATAGTAAGCCTACTAAAATCTTCCTGCTGCTTCAGCAAGCCTGGGGGGCTCTGAGAAGGCTCCTGCTGGATGACCCGTTCTATCAGCTCACCATTGGGGTGGACCACATCCAAGAGAAGATGTGAGAGCCGGCACAAAAGAGGGAAAGGGACTGCTTAGCTAGAACTAGGTGAGAAAGGAGAGACAAGACAAACACGGGATTGGTCCTTTTGGGAACAGCAAGCATGTTATGCTAGTTAAGGATCTCACAAAACCTCATCCTAAGATGTGCTCCTTACAGTGACAACTTCTTGATATAACTAGCCATCCATTGGCTGCTCCATATATAGGAGTTTCCTTTTCAAGTCTTATCATCTAGAAGGCTCATGGATTTTCTGAAAGGTCTTTTTGCCCAGTATGTGCTTGCAAATTTATTAGAAGTTTTGCTATCTTTTTGTTACTTGTTCCTCCAAATAGTTTTTGGCCTTCCGTTTTGTTCTGTGAACTTCTGGCATTGCTGTGTTCTTGCATTTAACGTGGCAAAGTTGGATCTTTCCTCTGTTCATCTAGTGAACACAACTCCAGCTTTCTGAAAACTATCTTCTTTTTTCTATAATTCCCTTATGCCGCTGTTTAGCCTTATCAGTTTCTTTTTACCCTAAGTCCTTCTTGGTATGCATTTGCTCTGTGATTCGAATACCGTGACCTACAGCTACACACATGCCAAATACACTGGTGCACTTAAGCTGTGTGTGTCTTGCTTGCAGTACCTTCTGCAGGCGAAGATGCCGGCACAAAGCTGGAGCAGAGGGATGGTGTGCAGAGGCATGGGATGGCCACTGCCCAGCACACTGGCTCCACGCCTGCTGGGCATCACCCAAGCCGGCACAGGTCACATGCAAGCTCCTGCCCTGCCTGCCTCCAGCTGCAGCTGATGGCACCGGGGACAAGGGGCCTTAGCGGCTGCTGGGAAGCCTGCCAAGCACTGGCTGCTGTCACATGGACCTTCAGAGCTTTGAAGAGAACTGGATTTGATGCGTCATTCCTCCCTGGAATGAGAGTTTTTACTTTAAATCAAAGGCTGGCCAAGTGATAGCACCTAAGACCAAGTTATTTGGGCTTTAGCACTGGGGATAATTTTCCTTAAGGGCGCTGTGTATGTTGCTGGTGCTAGAGGGGAGAATTCAGAGAATATGCAAAACTAAAACTTCATCAACATTTTGGCCCATATTGTTGCAGCCTTTATTTAGACCCATGTTCATGCTGCCCTTTTTGCTTTTCATTTGATAAGCCAGTGTAGCAGGCTCTGGCAGCTACTGCAGCTGGTTGCACTGGCAGTGCTATTCCTTTCCCAGGTACTAGTTCTCCCTCATCCTCATGCAGCGATTAAAATTTAATTCTTACCTCCCTCATGTGTTTGGCCTGCTTTGTTTCTCCTTTCCACTCTCTTGCACTATAACCAAGTAGATCAACTTCTGTCAGCACACTGAGATTCCCTAAATTGAGATTGATTCATAGATTAGTTACCTTCTGCTGTTCTACATCTAAAAGGGAGTTGCAGGGGGATTAATGAATGTGGTATGACAACAAAAAGATTACTTATGAGTTTTCTCTGAAGGTAGTTGCTCCACCTGAAATACAAATGATAAAACAGGTGTCAATGAGAAGGTGTAAGAGGTCAGTATTTACTGAAATAAGCAACAGCGGGGAAGATTGAAGTCTGCTTAATAAAAACCTACCATTTCAGTAGCTGTGCTAAAAAGCTGTATAGCCTTCTACAATACCAAAAAACAGCAGCAAGGAAAGACATGCTTAGCATTAGCTGCACTTTCACTTTTTGCCACACGAGACACAAGGATTCCTTGGTAGCTGTTGTCCAGGACCACACCTCATGCCTTCCTAAAAGAGACATAAAAAGAGAGGAAAAAATCTTATCACTGTTTTGAAATACTTGTTTTGATTTGTTTTCTTACAAAGAGAAAAATCATCCGAGTATGATACTACTCCAAATGAAATACAAAACATGACATGTAAAAGATGACTATATTTTACTTAATACATATACTTTATATACTTAGTTTTTCAAGTTTCTAGGGGTTTGAGTGCACATAGTTCACATTTCCAAGCTTTCCTCTACACAGTGGATATAACTACATCTATAGTTACTGTATTGTAACTATATATATAGTTACAATGGAGTTACAGGAAGACTGGTATCCAAGCAACTGTTCAATAAAACAAAAAAAACCCAAAAACCAACCAACAAAAAAAAAATAATTTTTTTTAAATTTTTTTTTTTTTTACTTCAGGATGACCTGTACTGTCATTACTTTGTCTCTTAAGTCATGGCTTTAAAGACCAGTAGTTCCTAGGACTTACTTGTAGTTGACAAGTGGGCCATATAAGGCAATATTAGCTGACTGAGCATCATACAACTGCCTGGGGAATTAAAGGAATGTTCCTGCCTCAGTTTGGGCAAGTTTAGGGTCAATTTAAAACTCCCCAGGGATTTGGTAGGAAGCTCAGGAGATCATCACAAAGGAGGTGCACTCTCACTGTTCTTACAGACATAAATGAGGACACGGTTCTGTCATGCCATTGGCATTACAGACAGGGTTAGAAAAGGTTATGGTTGTCTGTTGTGGATAAGAAGACCTACAACTGAGAGAGGGCCTCGGGACTGAATAGTTGTCAAAGGCAGCATCTGCTCCCTAAGTGAGAAATTCGTCCTCTGGATGAAATTTGAGTATAGGAAATTCCCAGAGTTTATGATCAACAGCTGCTCTGTTATTATGTCTTTAGTAGAAAACTTTATGAGAGCTCAACTTTTTATAAAGGCATCCCCAGAGAGGGCTGTAAAGATCCTTCTACGGAGAGTCCACAGAGGGAATTACTCATTCAGCATAGTTTTATGTCAGCTGAACTTCTGCCCCTCCTGGCTTTAACAGGAAATTTAAGAGGGGCTTAAGTTTTCCAAGAAAGTTAAGCCCATGCACTGTCGACAACTATCCAGTCAAAGAGTTACATACGAATCCCAACCTTGGCAACGAGATAAACAGCAAAGCATGCATTTTGCAAGCACTGTTGCATATATACAGAGCACTGCTGATATTTGGCTTTTCCAAATATTTTGTTGTTTGAAGAAGTTTTATTACAGGATGCTGTATGCAAGTCATCCGGCGGCAAGACACAGACCTCATCTCTCCCATGAATAAAACGCAGGTTAAGAGCTGTACATGAAAAGGTGTTAATAAACTTTAAAGAAGTGATTCGAGATGGGGTTGGGCTGCTAGTTCCCATTTACACAAACACTGTGTGCTGTGAACATACAAGAGACAGGTCTTCTCTTAGCTTCTGCTCATAGGTTGCACCAAAGTGTGCATATGTAGCGTGACTGGGAGTTTTCCCTGCACACACTGAGGAGTAAAAAGCAGGAAATGCATTCATGCACAACCAAGAAGATCAAAAACCAGAAGCCCCAGGAAATGTTTATTACTGATGCCAAGTAACAGACAGCAAAACATCAGTTGTAAGGTTTGGAAATGGAAAACCTCATGGAAAGACTGGGACACTCCCACTTAATGCTCACAGACCCATATACACACACTCACACATCTTACTAGGGACACTAGTAAGAACATTGTCAGTAAGCACACAAATTTCTACATAGAGAGCAACAGCTGAGAATTAGTAACAGATGACAGTATCAGCAGAATTAAGCCATTGCAATTTTTTCTCTCTCTTTTTTAGAATAAAGACATCAATATTGAAAAACCTCAGTGGACTCTGAATAACTGAACCTTCTGCCAACTAGAATGGAACTTGATGGCTTACATTCAGCCCATGGATCAGTGGGTATTCTGGATTTACACTGTTGTATACGAAACAATGATGTTTAAAATTAAATTTGTTAACACCAATTTAAACACACAGTATCAAAAGGAAGATGCAGCAGACTTTCATTTCGCTACTTAAAATGACTGTATGGTTCACTCCCATTTTTGATTTTGAACAAACTGGGTCTATAAAAAGCAAGAGCTGGTTCATCTGTTAAAATGACATACTTTGCTTTATGGAGTACCAAGAGATACATGGGAATGCAAAATATCTTCCTTTACACCTTTTACAGGCAGAAAAATGAGAGGTTTGTATCAGCTTTTAAACTGAATCAAGCAATCTTTTGAAAAAGCTTTTGATGGTAATAATCCTAAAAAAAAGTACTGTAGTTCAACAAGCCCCCTTTTCAATGCATATAGTTAACAGGTGCATGAGCAACTGCCCTTCAAAGAGTGCCGGGAAGCACTGGCTTACTCATTCCCATCAAAACAACAAATCCATGTCAGAGAACATGAGATAACCAAATATTGTTCACCCCTTTTTATTTAATACGGGGAATTTATAAATAGGTATTACTCTAACAGAAAGCCTAATGGGAGATGGGAAAACCAGCAAACAAGTGATTTTGAGTATTTCTGCTACACTTGTATTACAGCATACCCTGGACTTCATAAACTTTCCCTCCTGTCATGGGAAAGCTGCTGTTCAAACAGCACTTTGTGATTCAGTTACTACTTCTGGTGCTTATGTCACACTTAGAAATGTAATTACATTTTTTATTCAAGTTAATGACATTTAGAAATGGCAGTTGGATTGTGAAGTGTTGCTGGTAAAAATACATCATGAACATAAATTAAAGAAGGCAGCAGTTTAAAATAGATATTTCCACCCCCTCCCAGCCCTCTCAGAAACTGAAGAGCAATTAAATTAATAACACACTGGTGGGGGGAGTGAAATAGACTCACAGATTTTTAAATCCATTCCCTGTGATATGGACACAATTCATCCTGTTCCTCAGGAGGCTGGTGCTGCCAGCAGCTCCTGGGCTCACATTTTTTTGAAGACTGACCGTGAGCATCACCATGAAGACAGGGAGGCCTGACTCTTCTCCCATGCATAAATTTGGATGAACAGAGGCTGACCAGAGCTGGATTAGGAGCTGATAGCAGTGTTTATTTTACAATGCAAGTAGTACATTGTGTTTTCTTTTCATGCCACATAAGCTTCCTGCTAATGCCAAACCTTAAGCTTTTACCACCCACAAAGTCATCAGGAGAGACATGCAGTAGAACAAAACCAACAAAAAAGGCCAGAAAAAAAAGAAAGTAGAGACATCTGCAACACCTTCTTCCTTCTCAAGTAAGTCAGTGTCTAAAAGACTTGCTTCGCATTTGACTCCCTCACAACGTTTTTGGAGGCTGCCATCTTAAAAATGCATAATTCATGAAATCCAAAATATAAGAGATCATCTTGGGAACTAGCAGACTACACTGTATGCATTACTGAAGCACAATCCAATATTCCAGCATGTCTGATGGCACATTCACTATTTTACTTTTTTCCTCCATCCCTGTAACAAGGCCATCAGAAAGACAATAGTCTTCCCAAATTTAAACCTGACAGTGTGATTTCTTTTCAGGACATTCCTCTTCACTGTCTTTTTGGAACTGAAAGTAGGACATAGTACTTGTCACCAT
The DNA here is from genome assembly GCF_003945725.1 of Corapipo altera. NCBI lineage: Eukaryota > Metazoa > Chordata > Aves > Passeriformes > Pipridae > Corapipo > Corapipo altera. Next base: position 456,698 of record NW_020884957.1, on the reverse strand, counting down.
AAAGTGACCAAATTTCATACTCCCATCACACAACACAATGTTCCTAGCTTCCAAAAAGCAGGTATCCCCTCATTCAAAGAGAGAGACAGAATGTATGACCCCTGTGTTCTAACTCGTCTGCTGCCCACCTGTACTCTCCTTCTCCCTCTTCTGTTGGATCCAAAGCTAGGAAGAGAGACTTCTCAACTGAGAGATGCAAGGCTTGGCATGGAGGTCCAAGTCTGCCTTTGTTCACTGTGTGCCTGCAGAGTTCTCTTCACAGTTGCATATTGCTTTTTTCCAGATTATATACTATCAGTACTGAGGTATGTTATAGAACAGGCTAAGTCCCTCTTTTAAGGTAAAACAAGCAATCTTACCCTTACAGAGCAAGCACCTGTATGATGCACACACATGCACAAACACCTCAACTGAATGAACCAAGAGGGAGACCCAGAAAAAAAGCTACTGCTTATACAAATTCAACACCTACAATAGATTACATCCCATAACAGCTTAGAAGAGAGAAATGTGCCTTTCTGAGTGGTGCCAAGAGAGTACAAATTCTTTGATTTCCCAGTTTATTATCAGTGCTGCACCAAACAGAATTAAAAAATACTTAGAACAGATCAAACACATACCAAGATATGTAGGAAGTACTGCTGAATTCAATAACTATTTAATTGCAAAACCCTTCCTTTACAGAGCAAAGTAACGTCAGCTTGTTAAGCAAACCTTCACCTGTTGTAACAAACAGCTAGAGATGAGGATCTCTCCTTGGTATAATAAGAAAAAAAAGAATAATTTACAAGCAAAGATGGTAATCATCAGTGACTCATCAAAAGTTCAACCATGTCTTCTGATCAGATCTCAATTTCCACTCCAAAAAAATAACAAAACACAATCCCAGCCCCAAACCTTAACTAGAATCATGTAATTACCTAGAAAATTAAATAGTTTTGGTATCACTGAGGTCCATCACTTGCAAGAAAGGTTTTATTTACACAGCTGTCCTGTGTAGGAGTCCCAAATACTCTCTCAGTTCCTTTAATCTTCTTTCAGAAAAAAAATAGAACATCAAGGCTGGCAGCCTTCTTCAGACTTGATCATCAACAGGACCCAAAATTCTGGTGTTAACATACCTATCCAGCTGTGACACTCACTTGTTCCTACTGTGCAGCAACAACCATCCTGTGTTCTCACCTACTGTGTGATTACCTAAAGTACACCCTATTAGAGTTACCTTTACAAAACCAATTTCAGCTATATAATCAAGATATTAATGCATGCCCTAGCCTGCACATACCATTTTCCCCTCTACAAATGCCTACGAGAACAAAGGAAAGTTCACTTCTTGCTTTCCTGTATAATTCAGCTTCCTTTTTAAGGCACATGGTGCTTCATCTAGGACATTCAAATGAATAATGCTCAGCCACACTTTCATTTAAGTAAAAAAAAACATGAGAGAAGCCTTCTAAGAACTTACAGTTCAGAACACTGGATTAGAAATATAGCATTTAATGTCACAAAAAACATGTATCCCTATAAAACTCTTTCCTGAGTAAAAAAAAAAAAACCCTGAAAAAATAAAATAATCTCCTTTTAAAGAAGGAGTCTCTGAAATCTCTGCTACTGCGTTTTTCTTAATGTGGAAAAAATTCGTTCTCATTCAGAACTGCAGTTTAATGCCTGTAGACTTCAAAAAGAACTTACATAAATGCACTAAATCTATTATCCCACTCTAAGGATTCTTATTATGCTTGCTGCAGAGTCGCAAGTTGAGTCATCCCTAATCCTGCTCATGTTTCCTTCTGGTTTACCTATTTGCAAACACAATTCTCAAAATGCTTTTCTTTTTTTTTTTTTTTCCTTTGTTGTATTGAATCCAAACTGGTAGATTAAAGAAAATACTTACCTCCTCCTGAACATCTTCTTACACTTAAGTCTAGTTGACAGGTATAAATACCTTGGGTTTTTTATGTTCATATGTCTAGATAACTGAAGCTTGATTATGGGGGAAAAAAGTTGGAAGCCTTATTTAGCAATAGCAATTATTTTCCTCCTCCTTTTTTAAAATCTTGTTTGCTAGATAGCATAAGACCCAAACCTCCAAGGATGCACAAGGACGCTCAGGAGGCTGGTGATACCACAGGCAACACCCCTCCTGGTCTCTCCATACAGAGGTCCACTGGCAGCTGCTCTCTCCCTGGGGTTTTCCAGTGTGGGAAGTGACCCTGACCCTGCCTGGATGCAAGCTTGATCCCCAGCAGTGCAGGCACCAAGGTCATTGCCACTCCAGAAAGCAGGACTTGTTTGAGCCTGCCACCTGTTGCCCCAAAGGAAGGGACTGGTAGGCTCTGTGACTCCAGCACAACGCATGGCAGCGGCCACCATGTCAGCACCAGAGGAGGGATTCAAGTAGCCAAGTAGAGGAGCCTCCAGCTGCACACACAGAGGGGTGAAAAGCACCTGGATTGAGGAAGTGAGAATGCCAACAGACAGTGGTGTGGGAAAGATCTTGATGTGAGCAACAAAACAAGCTGCTTATTGGCCTGCGATGGGCAGCGCTTCCGGGACACAACACCCGCTGAACAGCCCTGGATGACTCCCCAGTCCCTTAGTGGTCACCAGCCAGCTGATTCCCAAACAGCAGTTTGACACCTTGAGGTATCCTCTGCTGAAGTGTTGCAGCCCTGTGGAGAAAGCACAAGGAATGCCAGTCCACTCTGCAAGCGCACACTGCAGGGCAGTACAAGGAGTTTTAAGTTTTTATCTGATGATAAAAGGTTATCCCAAGTGATAGCCAGACAAGCAGCAGGATCAAATAACCCAAGACAAACAAAAAACCAACTCTTCTGAGCTTGTTTACTGTCTAAGCAAAAGGCCAGCCCGCCTCTCACCAAGCTGCATCCATGTCGCTCGTCATTCCCAGCTCTATACAGGGTCTGACTGCTGCACCCAACACAGATTTTATGTCTGTCTTCAGAGCATGGCCCTCCCCAAAAGTGTACCTGATTTTGTGTGCAAGCCACGCAGAGCTGTGTATTTTTCACACTGATTAATAATCACACATAATTTATGGTTAATAATCACAAATAATTCACATCTCCTGATGGCACATCAGATCACAAAGCTTCTGCTTTCTCAGGAGGTGTGTGCAGGGGTTATTTCTGCAGTGATACCTGTTCGCTTGGGAGTTTTACTTGTGTCTTGCCCTCCTTCCAAGACTGACTAGAAGCAGAAAGCAAGCCCACATTAAGCAAAGTACCAAAGCCATCACTCTGAACGCAAATGACAGAAACTGGTCTTGCATCTCTTTCCCCGGCCTCTCAGAGTTGAACCTGATGGAAGTCAAAATTTCAGCTTTATTCTGCAGAACTCATGCAATTTGTATCGAAGCAGCTGGACTGTTTAAACCCTGCCCTCTCTTCGTCATTTAAAGGGCAACACTTTCAAACTGGCATATTTTAATTAGCTCAAGCACACAGCAGTCCTCTGCCTTTTTGTGAGAGTGCACTACAGGCACATCTTGCCTAAAATCTTAACCAAAAATGCATGTTGAGAGGTAAAACTGAGTGCATTAGGAGAACTTACATTTCAGTTACTATCACTCAGTGTAATACTAAAGTCATAGTTAATATAAACATTTCACAAAAATGTGATTTAAGACCGCAGAATGTTCTGTGTGGAAGCTCTCTGCTTGCAACAACATATTACTATTATTATCATCATCATCATTATTATTATTGCTAATGCACAGTCTTGTTACAGACATTTCGATGCAAGAGAAGTTTCAAGCACTCTAGATATCGGTTGCAGGGACCAAGAGACCACAGTTCCCTGATACCTCTGCCTTTGCACAAACTGCCTAAAAACTGGACAGTTACATTACAAGGTCTACATAAAATACTAATCATGCAGCCCTGTAGAATATGGTTAAGTCTAACCCTGCATATCGAGCTCTTCTTGAGGGGCTGGCACTTGGAAGAGGCACAACTTACTTTAACTTGTAAGAAAATTAAATACAGAGTACTGAATAGTGTCTATCATGGAACCTGGCAGTAATAATTTCTACATTTATATGAAATCCCCTATTTTTAAGGCCTCAGCCTTTGGCAAGCACATCACAGATGAAATTCATGCGCAGGAAATGACACAAAATGAAATCAGAACTGAAGGACAGTAAACATATCCCCAGGTTGCTCCCAGACAAACACAACAGGGCACACACATGGCGTGGTGCTGTGCTCAGAGCAAAACAGGTAGGGCTTCTCTTTGTCATAGAGGCAGACCCGAACCAAGTATTTTAAGTTTGCAGAAAGACTGATTTTGCACAAACTCAGCAATTAAAACCTTGCCAACATTTCAAGGGAGGTGATTCTACCCCTCTACTTTACCCTCCCAAGCCCCTACCTGGAGTACTACAACCAGCTCTGGGGCTCCCACCATAAGAAGGATATGGACCTAATGGTGCAAGGTCCACAGAGGAGGCTGTGAAAATTATTAGGGGTCTGAAGTACCTCCCTCCCCTATGAAGACAGGCTGAGGTCATTCAGCCTGAGGAAGAGAAGGCTCCTAGGAGACCTTATAGCATGTTCCAGTACCTAAAGGGGCCTACAAGAAAGGTGGAGAGGGACTTTTTACAATAGCATGTAATGACAGGACAAGGGGGAATGGTTTTAGACTGAAAGAGGGCAGGTTTAGATTAGATATTGAGAAGAAATTCTTTACTGCGAGGGTGGTGAGATACTGCAACAGGCTGCCCAGAGAAGCTGTGGATGCCCTAGCCCTGAAAGTGTTCAAGGCTGGGTTGGATGGGACTTAGAGCAACCTTGTCTAGTATAAGATGGCCCTGTCCATGGGAGGGGCATTGGAACTGGATGATCTGTAAGATCCTTTCCAACCTAAACCATTCTATAATTCTATGATTTACCTGGTGGCAGCTCACCTGAGGTTAGTGACAAGCACTTTGCCTTGATGCTTCTTCGCTGCACAGATGCAGTAGACTTCAGGACAGTCAAAGCCTCATGCACACTGTATCATATCAAGGCACTAGTCTGATGCTAAGGTACACATTTCCCACTTTCATAGCATCATTTACCCAATGTGTTGACCCTGCCCTGGAAACACAAATGCTAAATGCTCAAATTATGTAGAAAACCTCAGCAACATATTATGGACAAGGAATCTGAGATGGGGTCTTGCTGAAGATCACATGCAGACCTAGTGAAGGGACTAGAGACTGAGTATACACAGCCACATCATCCCATATTTTTAGCCCTCCACCTTCACACAATATGGCTCAAATAAGACAACATGAGTCTTCTACTCAGTCTGCAGCTTTCTTCTCAGAGAAATGTTTGTTGAAAGAAAAGTATGGGCAGCACAAGTTGCCTTCCTTGCCACATCCCTCTGCACAGACACACAGTGTTAGCGGCATCTGTTCCCACTGGTAACATGGGAACAGGAGCTAGAGACATCTCTCTGTCAGGAGCTTCCAGCACCTCCTCACAGGATACAGAGAAATCCCAAGCACTGGAGTCTGGATTTTGAGGATGCCAAAAATGTACAGTATTACTCCTCAGCAGTGAAAAAATGGGAAGAAGATAAAAGCACAGAACAAGGCTAAAAAGAAACTAAAAGCTGCTGACTTAAACATTTCTCAGAAAATTAATGAAGTAGCCTGCAGAAGTTTTGAAGTATTTCAAAAAGTATGCCTTCACTGGAGCCCTCTCAAGAAGTGGGCTTTTTTCCTTTTTGTCCTCACTTATGCTGGGGTGCAACTTTTACATGCTTTTCTGTTATCAGGCAACAGATAGTCCAACCATGAGTCACAGTGTTCATGGAAAAAACCCAGACTTTCCATCAAACTAAATTCAGTTATATACAAATTAAACTCTCTCTAGCACCTCAGAATTGGTACAAGATCCCTAGAGACAAACTCTCCTCTTAAAACTGTCAGTGACTGCCTTTATGTTGCTGTGCCTGAAGTACACAAGTCCTGAACATTTTCTGTCATGAAATGCTGATATTTTCACTAAAAAAAATACCTATTTCTCTGTCTTTTTGGAAGGTATAACATTATTGTGTCTTATCCACAGCACTGCAACCATGCACTGAGGAACTGGTGTTTTCTATGCTGGGAATCCCAGCAACCAACCACATGGGCAAAGTTCCCTTTTACTGCTACACGCTGCCACCACACCAGCTGTATCACCCCAGGAGTGGAGAAAGGATGCCGTGTGTTCACTGTGCCTTCCCAAATTCCCTCAAAGCAGAAAACAGATCCTGAAGTAATTCAGGGTCAGATGTCAGACAGCAACTCAGATTAGTTTTAACTTTAAAGAGTATTATAACTCCTTTAGAAGTCAGATTGCCTGAATAAAAATGCCATTACGATACAGCCTATGTGGTCCAATGGTAATTTAAAAAAAAAAACAATTTCAGAGCCTAAAACAAGAGGAGATTAAGAAGATCCTTAAGGTAAACTTTATGCCATTCTAATCACACCCAAATTAGTTATGCAAGTGTAATGAAAGCAGCGTAATTATATAACCTTTTGACTCCTGAGCAATGGTTATTTCCTGTGTTTTCAAAACAACTAAATTATAACCATACTCATCACCCCTAGGACAGTATGGCACCATGACTCTGATGGTTCAGCTGTGCAGGGTCAGGAGGTGCAGCAGAGGTATTTCTGAACTCTCAAACTCATTTGCCTGGGTAATCATGCAAGGCTGATCATTTTCAGACATTAAGCTCAAGAAAAATTGCATACACTGTTGAAAAACCCTTTAATGCTTGTTGTCTTATCCTTGGTAGACAGGATGAGAGGATTCAACCTGGAAGCTGTACCTAAGAAACAAAGTGGAGAGAAAATCTTAATGCTGAATAGGAAACGAACACCATCTAGGGAGGCAATATGTTTCAAACAGCTAAACAAAATGAAAAAACCCCTTAAATCCAAAAATGGCAAAAAACCCCAGAATTCCAAATACATATACAGATACTTATCCATAAAAGCACTTAGATTTAAATGCTGGATAACAATTTCATACTGCTTTTGCCCTTCAAACCCAATTCTAACACCCTTCACCTGGTAGTGTTGCAAAATGGTATCTTCTTCTCTTACTGTATGGACTCTCCTTCAGTTTCTAATTAAATTATTTGCCCACTAGTAAAGAAATTAAATTCTTAAAGGAGCAAACTTCAATGATTACAAAGAAGTGTTCTGAGCTTGCCATTTCTTCCTCTTTCACACACTTTGCCTCCTTGTTTCATCACTTGCAGAAACTGGAGTGGCCCAAAGGACAGAAATAGGAATAATGGTACTTGCACATATTAGCAATGGAGCAGTCAGTAGCATGCTAGCTTAAAATTAGTTACTAAATACCACAGAAATCTGGTTCTTTCTCCAGTGCAGAAAATGAAAGTATAAGCTGAATGCAATCTGTACAGCTCCTCCAAAAAGAAAACAAATTGGTTTAGTACGAAAGGCAGTGCAAAATGAGAGCTGGATCAGTAACCATCAAAGCAGAAATATATCACATGCCACATATTGTACAGCCGAAAAGCAAGCTGGCAGGGCACAGTATCTTCAACCTAAAAGACCACTTTCCAGTGACATAAGAGATTATAGAACTGAAGAATCATTTCAGTTGGAAAAGACCTTTGAGTCCAGCTGTTAACCCAGCATTGCCAAGTCCACCACTAAACTGTATTCCCAAGTGCCATATCTACACATCTTTTAAATACCTCCAGGGATGGTGACTACATCAATTCCCTGTGCAGCCTGTTCCAATGTCTGAACATCCTTTCAGCGAAGAACTTTTCCTAATATCCAATCTAAACCTCTCCTGGTGCGACTTGAAGCTTTTGTCCTACTGCTTGTTACTTGAGATAAGAGACTGACCCCCATCTGCCTATGGCCTCCTTTCACGTAATTGTAGAGAGCGATAATGTCTTCTCTGAGCCTCGTTCTCTCCAGGCTAAACAATCCCAGCTTCCTCAGTTGCTCCTCATGGGACTTGTGCTCCAGACCCTTCACCAGCTCTGTTGCCCTTCTCTGCACATGTTCCAGCACCTCAATGTCTTTCTTGTAGTGAGGGGCCCAAAACTGAACACAGGATTCGAGGTGTGGCCTCACCAGTGCTGAGGGGGATGATCACTGCCCTGGTCCTGCTGGCCACACTATTGCTGATACAAGCCAGGATGCCATTGGCCTTTTGGCCACTGCTGGCTCATGTTCTGCCATGCCTGACGCCAAGGACTACCTGCAGCTGGCAGGTGGGTCAGGGAGGGGCATGTGTCCATCTTCCTGCGAGTCCTCCTAAATCATGTCCACACTTATGATCTCCTTTTTTCTAAAAGTTCACTTTCTGATAGGAATACAAGCCAGTCTGCAACACCGTCTTGCACACAGTAAGGAAAAAAAATAAATTTAACCCCCCAACCAAAACAGCCAAACCCCCGACGAACACCGATGTGAAACCGGCAGGTCAGCGCCCAGGTCAGATCTCTACGCAGGTCAGCGCTAATTCTGCACTCAGGATACTCCAGTTCCCCAAGGAAACCCACACCCATCTCGCACACCCAGTACTTCCCCCCGCAGACCCGCCGCCGGTCTGTGCCCAGGCGGTGCCCGCAGCCCCCGGCCCCGACACGGGGGGGGCGGGGGAGCACAGCCGAGGCGGTCCCGCCCGCGAAGAACCTTTGGAGCAGCTTTCCGGGTATCGCCACTTCGGGAAAACGGCCCCGACAGAGTCAAGTGGAAAAATAAAATTGAAAAAAAGAAACAACAAATAAAGGCAAACTCTCGCCGCGACCCGCCGGGACCCCCCTCCAGCCCCCCGCAGCGCCTCACCCGCTCCGCCGCGCTCCGCCTGCGCCTGCCCCGGGCACCGAACCCCGGCTACGAACCAACGCCGGCGCCGCCCGGGGCGGGGATCCCGCGGGGCCGCCCCGCTCCCCGCCCGGCCCGTCCCGGGTCCCGCTGCCGCCCGCGGTCCAAGCCGTGCTCGGGAAGCGGGGGCTCCCGCGGGCCCCGTGGTGGGCGCGGACCTCTTTTCGAGGAAGAGCGATAACCCTTGTCACTCATCTCTCGGCCTGTCTTCCAGCTTAAGAAACGAGCGGAGTTTTCCGTTTCCTCAGCAGCCTCAGCCGCTCCTCCATCAGTTAGGTATAGTCTGTGCTCAGGTGTCACACTACACTGTGTCACATTTTATAGCAGCATAGAATCAAAGAATGATTTGGGTTGGAAGGGACCTTTAAGATCATCTAGTTCCAACCTCCCCGGGCCACGGGAAGGGACGCTTTCCACTAGACTAGGTTGCTGAAAGCCCCATCCAGCCTGGCCTTAAACACTTTCAGGAATGGGAATGCCTGGAACACTTCCAGGGATTCCAGTTCCCTTAATGGAGACCAACGTCATCAGCATCTGTCTGAAATCTAGCCATGAAATGCAAACACAATGAATTCAAAAATTTTATTGGTTTTGGTTTTTTTCCTTCTCATTAAATGTTGATTTCCTCAATAATTCACTCATTAACAAGTTGACATGCATTCATCCAAAAAGAAATTCCCCTTTACCACGTACATTTCCTTATAACAGTCTTTCAGTTATCATTTCTCCCAGCTGTATGCAGAAAATTTGCATATACTGCTGTACTTTCTTTTCTGGTTACACATTAAAGAACAGTTTTCCTCCATATCACTAGGGACATTGCAGGAAAAACAGAGAGGAATTGTAATGGTCCAAACAAAGACTTAAATCTTTTACAGAGTTACAAGCAATTTGCTCCAATACAGAGCTAAGACAAACTTACATGGTCTTTTGGTATTGGATTCTGTTTGGTTTGTTGGGGTATTTTTCCGTAAAATATCACAAGATATTAAAATAGTTGAAGATCAAAAATCAAGACTTTTCATGAAACAGTGAAGAGATTTGTACTGCCTGGCAGGAATATCAGGTTGTTTCTCCCTCCATCTCAGTTAACTGGGTAAGGAACAAAATAGGCAAAAGCTGCTAAATATCTGTGTGCCAAGCATTCATTTAGATGCGCTTACAGAAAGCCATGAACACATTTATCCGAGTAAAAGAAAATCTAGGCTTAAAGACCAGCTAAAAATAGCAAAAGTAAATAGTTGACTTCAGAGGCCCAAAGCTGTCAGTTGTGTAGCACTGTGTGCTGCTCCATCAAAAAATCCATTTGGAAAAAAAATTTTTCCTGAGTGCCACCTCTGTGCTTCTCTGCAGCATCAGCTACTTGGTGCTTTCTATTTCGACACGCAGTTTGTGGTTTAACATAGCTGTGTCTCAGCAGCTGCAGCTAAGAGACATGCTGTCAGGATATAGCTCACATGGTATCCACCTGCAAAGACTCCAAGGTACCTGGGATTTATTTCTGAGATATATCTTGTCTGCAGCTATCATATACTTCAGCTTCCCTTTCCTTTTTCTTGCCTTGGCCAGGCCAGTCTTGGTGCCACTGGATGGTTTAGCATTCCTCTTTCTGCCCTCTCTTAACCTGTTAAGATCTTAGGATTCAATGGGTGATTTCTTTGTGCAGACAGGCCTGAAAGGTAGTGTTTATCTGGCTGCTGACTCATCAGAGAAGAGAGATGAAATGCATAGTACAAACACAGCAGCTCAATCCCTGTATCAGTGAGTCATTCCCACTTCACAGCTCTCTGTTCTCTCCTCCGTGCATTTATTCAGCACTTCAGTGGAGAATGGCCTATGCCCCTCTGCCCTTCTGTGTGGGAATAAGCCCTGGGACAAAACAATCAATCAGAGATCACTTATTTGAAATCTCTTGGGATAATTTTCTAACTAAGACTGTCCATTGTGCCCTTTCTTCCTCCTTAAGCTCTCTCTGGACCTCTTCTCTAAGTCACTATGAAGAACTATCTACCTTTTTCCATTTGCAGGCTTCTCAAGGAGAATGCTGTCTCTCCTCCTTGCAAGTCAGCGAGATGGGACAGCCTCTACCTGCCTCCCTCCTTGGCCTCAGATGCAGACACCACTGTGAGACTGAGTCAGGTAACACACAGACCTCCTGCACTCTGTGTTGGACCGGTCTGTGTATGCCATTCCTGTTAGCTGAAAATGAGCTAGGATAATCCTAGAGAGAGCAAGCAGGTCAGAGCCAGGATCAATGGCAGAAACGGAAATAGCAGCTAACTGGAAGGCAGTTTCTTTTACAGCCTGTGAAGAATTGGAAACATGCTGTTACAAGGGTTAGAAAGCTTCAGAAAGTGACAATTTCTCAAGAATATCTCACAGAATCATAGAATGTTGAGGGCTGGAAGGGACCTTAAAGATCATCTAGTCCCAAACCCTCCTGCCATGCTCAGAGATACTTCCCACTAGACCAGGTTACCCAAGGCCTTATCCAATGTGGCTTTGAACAGTGCCAGGGTTGGGGCATCCACAACCTCCCTGGGCAGCCTGTTCCAGTGTCTCACCCCCCTCACAGTAAATAATTTCTCCCTAATGTCTAATGTACATTTCCCCTCTTTCAGTTTGTACCCATTACTACTTATCCTTTTGCTACAGTTCCTGAGGAAGAGTCCCTCTCCGGTTTCCCCTTAGGCCCCCTTCAGATACTGGAAGGTTGCTATGAGGTCTCCATGCAATCTTCTCCAGGCTAAACAGCCCCAACTTTGTCAGCCTGTCTTTGTAGGGAAGGTGCTCCAGTCCTCTTACCAACTGCATGGCCCTCCTCTGGACTTTCTCCAACAGAACAATGTAGGGAGCTAGAGGAGGCCTTGCACAGAGCACGCATTCAATAGGTTTCTGCAGAAATAATGCATTGCCTCTGAGTAGGCAGCAGTTCCATGGGGACAAAGGGAGAGCTCCAGAGAGCTCAGACTGGAAGCAGCCTAAGTTTAATTCTCTTCCTCTAGACTTCCTGGTCATGGGATTTGGCACATGTTTGTGATACTCAAATAAGCTTCTACTGCTTAGGGATATTTATGATATTTTCTTCCTTTAGGGGAACATTATGAACTTTCATATAACACGAACCTCCAGGTTTTTCTGCAGGTCATGGCATTTCTAAGCTGCAGCCATGACTGGGGACTACCTCCCTCTGCTTGTACCCACATGAGACAGCATAGCAATTACAGCAGAAGCTTATACTGAAAGCCATGCTAAATAAATGTGAGGACAACTTAACCATGTCTGTTTAAACCCACAAATCAGCAGCCAAAGCAACTGCCATGTTCTTGTTCCCATCTGCAGGTGAGAAGCAGGATTATAACCATGGCCCAAAGAATGTAAACAGTTCAAAAGGAGTGCTGAGACAAAGGCAACAGCATCCAACCCAGTAAAAGTAGGAAACCTGAGTACAGAACTAGTGAGAGCTTCCTCCTCTCAGTTTTTCAAATCCATTTTTAACAGTCAAGAACCATTTCCTTGTTTGTTGTAATTTATTATTACTACCAAGGTCAGGTAGCCCAACATATACGTAAAAGTAGTACCCATGCAGCTGTGATCAGCAGCACAGAGTTTTTCTCTAGCTGACCACCAGGTTGTTGAAAAGCTAAAATTTAGAGCACAGCTGTATGAACTTACCGACACTTCTCTTTGAGTGGTTAATTCTGCTTTGCTTTTCTTGCTCAGGGAACTGGTCTTTGTTCTTACTTGTCTTTCTGTCATGTTGCCTCTGCATCTCCTCTCCAGAGTATCCCCCCAGCTGGATTTCTCTCCCCTGACTTCTGCTGCAGTTAGAAAATGGGTCTCTACAGACTCAGCCTGTCTTCACAGATCAACAAGCCGTGAAAGGATCTGGCTTCCTGTTTCATTTCCGTTAAAGTTTTCAAAGTCACAGAGGCTGTCTATGCTTCTCCATATCCAAGCCACAAGAAAAAAAAAATTGAGCATAACTCAGCTATTTCTAAAGGTCACATTGCTACCTCCCTCCGCATCTTCCAAGTTGTTTGTGGGATGGAGATTGCAGGCCAATTTTCAAACTGTGATGTACCATCCATACATGTTTCCTATCTTAGTGGTAGTCCACAGAGAGTCACAGCCTCTTCTTTTAACTCCAATGTCACATTTGATAGCTAAGCTTTTAACATTACTATCGTGCAATCAATGTGCTTTCTGTAGGAACAGTCTGACCGTGAAGTGCAAACAGGTGGTCCACACAAGCATCCATTCCATATTAAGATATAGACTGTGCTATGTAAAAGCAAAGTTTACACAGATACAGTTAAATCACTTTCATAGATGCAGGATTTTTAATAGAAATAAGCAAAGGGTCCTTCGAGACATTCTTTCCTTTTCCATCCTCATTGTTTTAAATTAAATGAGACAAGTGGTTTCTCTACAGTATCAGACTATTAACTGTCTCTTAATTACACTGTTGGAAGATACATCCCAATACCCTAGCTTACAAGTTCACTAGTATCCCACTCTGAAAATACCCACAAGTTCTTGTTTCAGAGGCAGAAGCAGCCATTTGCCCTGCCAGATTCCTCTTCTGTTGACTGTTGCTCCATGTTACACACGGATTTTTAAAAAAAACAGTACAATTACTGATTCACATTTTCCCTCTCACTAGAATGTTGGTTTCCCTTTCTACATCTTTTATTACAGTATTTTTGTTAAATTAGTTTTAAAATGCTATTTTTCCATTTTCACCCTTGGATCGGGAGCATTTGTTAAAAAAAACAAATTTGGAAAGGTGGAGTTGGGGAAAAAATAACTGTTACCTATATTATATTATTCCTTCTGTTTGTTGGCACCTCAGGAACTGAAGGTGAAATCTGCTCTCTCTGCTCCAATCCAAGCCTTGGGCCCCATGACTGCAAGCTTGAAGACACTTCTTATTTCACCATTGACTATGGAGGAAGAAGGAGAGGAACAATAAAGAATGTTCTGCCTTTGAATGCTCTCATGCTTTTCAGGCTCTATGCCAGTGAGCATCCAAAGGCAGCAAGTGAACACTTAAAAACAGTGTTTATATGTTTATATATAAACATGCACACGTTTATATGTATATAGGCATATATATATATATATGGGCTTTTTTTGTCTCTTTGTGTTCAGTTTCCATTCACAGAACAAGATGGTTCTGAAGGGGGAAAACCTGTGGGCTGGCTACAGGACCAGTGCATCTCCAAGGGGAGATTTGGAAAGAAAATTAGTAGGACAGAAGAAAGAAACACAGGACATGCCCTCTTTTGCCTTCCTTGCTCAGCACTGTTTTTTGTTGTTTTGTTTGTTGTGTTTAAAAAAAAAAAAGGCAAAAAAAGCAAATTGTTTAGTTTATACAGTGAAAATTAACTTTCTTTTCTGCATTCAATTCCCTTTGATCACCCTAATTCCTCTATTGTTCTTATTAGATTTTTTTTGTCTGGTAGGTTGGTTTGCCCTGGTCGGAAACAGTTCTGGACATTTAGTACTGCCTACTCTTCCTCTTTTCTTGCAGTTTCCACATGCTTAAACCCATATATCATATTTCCCAACCAAGCATAGCTGGTTCACCTGGATAACTCTTTAGTATCTCTTTAGGTTTTATCCAAGCAGGAAAAGCATGGATTACCTCCCTTTCCTGCTGTGCTGGGGCACGAGTATTTGCCCAAAATCTGCATTTCTTCCATAGCTTTAGGGCATAGTGAAAATGCTGGCACATCTGAAGACTCTTTGTGGCAGGGATCTAGGAACTTGGAGGAGTTTTGGAAAGTGATGCTGTCTTTGCTCCTACAGGATTAGGTGACAGGCAAAAAAAGGCTCCAAAAGGGAGAAGAGGACAAATCAGGGCCTTCTGCACCCCTTCCTTGCTGGAAAGCCTCAGCTGAGCCTTGGAACTGGACTAAGTTACAAAAAATACAGGATAAATTCCCACATAAACCATGTACCTTTTTTTTTTTTTTTTAATTAGAAACAGCTAAGAGGTCTATGCAAGGTCATGGGGAGATGAAAAAGACAAACCTAAAATGGAGATGATGAGTTTAGCATGCTGGAGGCAGTGACCACCTGGGCTGATGGAGTCCACAAACTAAGGATAGCCGTGTTTTACTCAGTCGTTAGTGTTTGCATGCCTGCCTATTTGCACTGTTATCACATTCACAAGCTGACAAGGAAATTTCCTTTGTCCACCCCCACACTTCTGTGGTGGGTGTTATCAGATGGCCTCTCCTACCCGTGGCATTCCCTTGTGGTTCTGTGAGATGTAGCAAATGAGGTCTGCACTTGACTTCATCACAGCTCAATATGCTTGTTTTCATGCTCACCAATGATAGGAGAGGTCTTGGTCTTCAGCGGCAGTTGGGAAACCCAAATGTGACGTGGCACAACATCATCCAGCTATCTGAAAGCTGTAAGCACAAGATGGCCACCTGAGTTTGTCCTGGAGTTGCAGGCAGTTTTATTTCCATTATTGAGCTCTACAGCCAACTTCTTACTTTCTCATGCTTTCTCCCTTTCTATCAGAAGCAGACTAAGGTTACAAACATCTCCAACCTCCAAAATGCATGCAGTCACATTTTGTTCTGCTCTAACAAGTTGTCCTGCCGTCTCATCTGTTACCTGGAAGAAAAATCACCCTTTTAGGAACAATTATCCTTATCGCTGACAACTTTCTGCTGCAGCTGGACAGGTGGGGCCAGGAGAGTTGCTGACCTATGCAGGTGCTCCAAGGGTACGTTTTTCTGATTATTTCTTCTCTTCTGAAGACTAGTAAGGAGAGCAGTATCAGTACAATCTACTTTCTGGATTTTAGAAGAATGAAGTGCATTGTTAGTGCAGAATTGTGTCCTAGTGCCTGGGTTTGGGCACAGGGGATCAACTTCCTTGGGAAGAGGAATGCCTGTTACAAAAATCTGTGATGGACTTTACTTTTTGACAATTCTTTTTAAATCAGATACTTCATACTTGGAATAAGAGTCCATACTATTTCTTTAGAAATCAACATGCAGAGGCTCAGAGTTCAGCTGTTTCTCCTTTGTGCTGAAAGATGCTAGTGCCAGAAGAAACAAGACACAGCCTATTTGCAGGCATTTGCCTTTTGTGTGTGTGTGTGTGTGTGTGTGTGTGTGTGTGTGTGTGTGTGTGT